>NC_136381.1:2027022-2488700 GCF_965140285.1 Lepidochelys kempii | reverse complement strand
ACGCGCTATCTCAGAGTGCCCCTTAACCTGACCTGCAGTCCCCTACTAACCCGCCCCTGGCCTCCCCTCTCCCAGCGGAGTCCCCTGCTACTCGAGTATTGCTCCTGGGAACCCAGTGTGAATGCGGCCCACACACATTGCAAAGGCAGGGAAAAGCCTGCAGCAGGGGCTGGGAGCAGAGGAGAGCAGATCAGGGCTAAGGAGGGAAGTCTCTGACTCAAGTTTCTAACCTTCCTCTGATAACTGAACTCTGGGAAAGCCCATTTCGTGGCCACTATGAGCCAGGCCCTGAGGCCCAAAGGGGGACGCAGCCCAGCCTGACCAGTCCCTGAGACACTGAACCAAAAGCTGGACCCTGAGGAGACGGGTGGCCAAATCCATGGGGGGGGGACAGCAGAGGAGGCTCACCCCCAGGGCCACACACAGAACAAGGGGCATGCCGTGCCAGAGAAGGAGGGGGTGCTCCAGCTGGGGTGGAGTGTGAGTAGAAATAAGGCACAGCGGTTTTCACCCTGTGTCACCTAACCCTGGCTAGATGTCCCTGGGGTCACAGAGGATGTGGTGTGGGGGACAGGCAGGGCCGGGGGATGCCGGGCGAGGAGGGACGTGGGGGGGATAGGCAGGGCCGGGGAATGCCAGGCGAGGAGGGGGGGACGGGACGGTCAGGGTCCAGGGGATGCCGGGTGAGGAGGGACATGGGGGAACGGGCAGGGCCGGAGGATGCCCAGGGAGGAGGGATGTGGGGGACGGGCAGGGCCGGGGGATGCCAGGCGAGGAGGGATGTGGGGGGGATAGGCAGGGCCGGGGAATGCCAGGCGAGGAGGGGGGGACGGGACGGTCAGGGTCCAGGGGATGCCGGGTGAGGAGGGACATGGGGGAACGGGCAGGGCCGGAGGATGCCCAGGGAGGAGGGATGTGGGGGGACGGGCAGGGCCGGGGGATGCCAGGCGAGGAGGGATGTGGGGGGGACGGGCAGGGCTGGGGAATGCCAGGCGAGGAGGGACAGGGGGACGGGCAGGGTCCAGGGATACCGGATGAGGGGGGATGGGCAGGGCCAGGGGATGCTGGGTGAGGAGGGATGTGGGGGACGGGCAGGGCGGGGATGCCCGGGAAGAGGGGATGGGGTGGGGACAGGCAGGGCTGGGGAATGCCGGGCGAGGAGGGATGGGGCGGGGGACGGGCAGGGCTGGGGGATGCCAGGCGAGGGGGATGGGGTGGGGGACAGGCAGGGCCGGGGGATGCCCAGGAGGAGGGATGGGGGGGGGACGGGCAGGGCCGGGGGATGCCGGGCGAGGAGGGATGGGGCACGGGACAGGCAGGGCTGGGGGATGCAGGCGAGGGGGGATGGACAGGGTCCGGGGATGCCGGGAGGTGGGACGGGGTGGGGGGATGTGCAGGGTCCAGGGGATGCTGGGGCAGGGGACGGGCAGGGTCTGGGGGATGCGGGGCAGGGGACAGCAGGGCCGGGGATGCCCGGGGAGGAGGGACGGGGGGGGACGGGCAGGGATGGGGGATGCTGGGGCGGGGATGGGCAGGGCCAGGGATGCCCGGGGAGGAGGGATGGAGGGGGACGGGCAGGGCCGGGGGATGCTGGGCGAGGAGGGATGGGGCAGGGGACGGGCAGGGTCTGGGGATGCCCGGGGAGGAGGGACGGGCAGGGACGGGGGATGCCCAGGGAGGAGGGATGGGGGGGGACGGGCAGGGACGGGGGATGCCCGGGGAGGAGGGACGGGGGGGGGGGACGGGCAGGGTCCGGGGGATCCCAGGGGAGGAGAGATGGGGAGGGGATGGGCAGGGACGGGGGATGCTGGGGCGGGGAACGGGCAGGCCGGGGGATGCCCGGAGAGGAGGAACGAGGGGGGACGGGCAGGGCCAGGGGATGCCCGGGGAGGAGGAACGAGGGGGGCCGGGCAGGGCCGGGGGATGCCCGGGGAGGAGGAACGAGGGGGGCCGGGCAGGGCCGGGGGATGCCCGGGGAGGAGGGATGGGGGGGGCAGGGCAGGGCCGGGGATGCCAGGCGAGGGGCGCCGGGGGGGGGCCGGGCAGGGCCGGGGGATGCCCGGGGAGGGGCGCCGGGGGGGGGCCGGGCAGGGCCGGGGGATGCCCGGGGAGGAGGACGGGGGGGGCCGGGCAGGGCCGGGCAGGGCCGGCGGATGCCTGGGGAGGAGGGACGGGGGGGGCCGGGCAGGGCCGGGGGATGCCCGGGGACGAGGGACGGGGGGGGGCCGGGCAGGGCCGGGGGATGCCCGGGGAGGAATAGAATCATAGAATATCAGGGTTGGAGGGACCCCAGAAGGTCATCTAGTCCAACCCCCTGCTCAAAGCAGGACCAATTCCCAGTTAAATCATCCCAGCTAGGGCTTTGTCAAGCCTGACCTTAAAAACTTCTAAGAAAGGAGATTCCACCACCTCCCTAGGCAACGCATTCCAGTGTTTCACCACCCTCTTAGTGAAAAGTTTTTCCTAATATCCAACCTAAACCTCCCCACTGCAACTTGAGACCATTACTCCTCGTTCTGTCATCTGCTACCATTGAGAACAGTCTAGAGCCATCCTCTTTGGAACCCCTTTCAGGTAGTTAAAAGCAGCTATCAAATCCCCCCTCATTCTTCTCTTCCGTAGACTAAACAATCCCAGTTCCCTCAGCCTCTCCTCATAACTCATGTGTTCCAGACCCCTAATCATTTTGTTGCCCTTCGCTGGACTCTCTCCAATTTATCCACATCCTTCTTGAAGTGTGGGGCCCAAAACTGGACACAGTACTCCAGATGAGGCCTCACCAATGTCGAATAGAGGGGAACGATCACGTCCCTCGATCTGCTCGCTATGCCCCTACTTATACATCCCAAAATGCCATTGGCTTCTTGGCAACAAGGGCACACTGCTGACTCATATCCAGCTTCTCGTCCACCGTCACCCCTAGGTCCTTTTCCGCAGAACTGCTGCCTAGCCATTCGGTCCCTAGTCTGTAGCTGTGCATTGGGTTCTTCCGTCCTAAGTGCAGGACCCTGCACTTATCCTTATTGAACCTCATCAGATTCCTTTTGGCCCAATCTTCCAATTGGTCTAGGTCCCTCTGTATCCTATCCCTCCCCTCCAGCGTATCTACCACTCCTCCCAGTTTAGTATCATCGCAAATTTGCTGAGAGTGCAATCCACACCATCCTCCAGATCATTTATGAAGATAAATGAGGAGGGACGGGGGGGGCCGGGCAGGGCCGGGGGATGCCCGGGGAGGAGGGACGGGGGGGGGGCCGGGCAGGGCCGGGGGATGCCCGGGGAGGGGCGCCGGGGGGCGGCCGGGCAGGGCCGGGGGATGCCCGGGGAGGAGGACGGGGGGGACGGGCAGGGCCGGGGATGCCCGGGGAGGGGCGCCGGGGGGGCCGGGCAGGGCCGGGGATGCCCGGGGAGGAGGGACAGGGGGGGCCGGGCAGGGCCGGGGGATGCCCGGGGAGGGGCGCCGGGGGGGGACGGGCAGGGCCGGGGGATGCCCGGGGAGAGGCGCCGGGGGGGGCCGGGCAGGGCCGGGGGATGCCCGGGGAGGAGGGATGGGGGGGACGGGCAGGGCCGGGGGATGCCAGGCGAGGGGCGCCGGGGGGGGACGGGCAGGGCCGGGGGATGCCAGGCGAGGGGCGCCGGGGGGGCCGGGCAGGGCCGGGGGATGCCAGGCGAGGGGCGCCGGGGGGGGGCCGGCAGGGCCGGGGGATGCCAGGCGAGGGGCGCCGGGGGGGGACGGGCAGGGCCGGGGGATGCCAGGCGAGGGGCGCCGGGGGGGGGCCGGGCAGGGCCGGGGGATGCCAGGCGAGGGGCGCCGGGGGGGGGCCGGGCAGGGCCGGGGGATGCCAGGCGAGGGGCGCCGGGGGGGGCCGGGCAGGGCCGGGGGATGCCCGGGGAGGGCGCCGGGGGGGGACGGGCAGGGCCGGGGGATGCCAGGCGAGGGGCGCCGGGGGGGGCCGGGCAGGGCCGGGGGATGCCAGGCGAGGGGCGCCGGGGGGGGCCGGGCAGGGCCGGGGGATGCCAGGCGAGGGGCGCCGGGGGGGGGCCGGGCAGGGCCGGGGGATGCCAGGCGAGGGGCGCCGGGGGGGCCGGGCAGGGCCGGGGATGCCAGGCGAGGGGCGCCGGGGGGGGACAGGCAGGGCCGGGGGATGCCAGGCGAGGGGCGCCGGGGGGGGCCGGGCAGAGCCGGGGGATGCCCGGGGAGGGGCGCCGGGGGGGGACGGGGAGGGCCGGGGGATGCCAGGCGAGGGGCGCCGGGGGGGGACGGGCAGGGCCGGGGGATGCCCGGGGAGGGGCGCCGGGGGGGGACGGGGAGGGCCGGGGGATGCCAGGCGAGGGGCGCCGGGGGGGGGAGCCGGGCAGGGCCGGGGGATGCCAGGCGAGGGGCGCCGGGGGGGGACGGGCAGGGCCGGGGGATGCCAGGCGAGGGGCGCCGGGGGGGGCCGGGCAGGGCCGGGGGATGCCAGGCGAGGGGCGCCGGGGGGGGCCGGGCAGGGCCGGGGGATGCCCGGGGAGGGGCGCCGGGGGGGGCCGGGCAGGGCCGGGGGATGCCAGGCGAGGGGCGCCGGGGGGGGCCGGGCAGGGCCGGGGGATGCCCGGGGAGGGGCGCCGGGGCGGGACGGGCAGGGCCGGGGGATGCCAGGCGAGGGGCGCCGGGGGGGGCCGGGCAGGGCCGGGGGATGCCCGGGGAGGGGCGCCGGGGGGGGCCGGGCAGGGCCGGGGGATGCCAGGCGAGGGGCGCCGGGGGGGCCGGGCAGGGCCGGGGGATGCCAGGCGAGGGGCGCCGGGGGGGACGGGCAGGGCCGGGGGATGCCAGGCGAGGGGCGCCGGGGGGGCCGGGCAGGGCCGGGGGATGCCCGGGGAGGGGCGCCGGGGGGGGACGGGCAGGGCCGGGGGATGCCAGGCGAGGGGCGCCGGGGGGGACGGGCAGGGCCGGGGGATGCCCGGGGAGGGGCGCCGGGGGGGGACGGGCAGGGCCGGGATGCCAGGCGAGGGGCGCCGGGGGGGGAGCCGGGGAGGGCCGGGGGATGCCAGGCGAGGGGCGCCGGGGGGGGGCCGGGCAGGGCCGGGGGATGCGAGGCGAGGGGCGCCGGGGGGGGGCCGGGCAGGGCCGGGGGATGCCAGGCGAGGGCGCGGGGGGGGGCCGGGCAGGGCCGGGGGATGCCCGGGGAGGGGCGCCGGGGGGGACGGGCAGGGCCGGGGGATGCCAGGCGAGGGGCGCCGGGGGGGACGGGCAGGGCCGGGGATGCCAGGCGAGGGGCGCCGGGGGGGGACGGGCAGGGCCGGGGGATGCCAGGCGAGGGGCGCCGGGGGGGGAGCCGGGGAGGGCCGGGGATGCCAGGCGAGGGGCGCCGGGGGGGGACGGGCAGGGCCGGGGGATGCCAGGCGAGGGGCGCCGGGGGGGGGACCGGGCAGGGCCGGGGGATGCCAGGCGAGGGGCGCCGGGGGGGGGCCGGACAGGGCCGGGCGATGCCAGGCGAGGGGCGCCGGGGGGGGCCGGACAGGGCCGGGCGATGCCAGGCGAGGGGCGCCGGGGGGGGACGGGCAGGGCGGGCGATGCCAGGCGAGGGGCGCCGGGGGGGGACGGGAGGGCCGGGGGATGCCAGGCGAGGGGCGCCGGGGGGGAGCCGGGCAGGGCCGGGGGATGCCAGGCGAGGGGCGCCGGGGGGGGGGACGGGCAGGGCCGGGGGATGCCAGGCGAGGGGCGCCGGGGGGGGACGGGCAGGGCCGGGGGATGCCAGGCGAGGGGCGCCGGGGGGGGCCGGGCAGGGCCGGGGGATGCCAGGCGAGGGGCGCCGGGGGGGGCCGGGCAGGGCCGGGGGATGCCCGGGGAGGGGCGCCGGGGGGGCCGGGCAGGGCCGGGGGATGCCAGGCGAGGGGCGCCGGGGGGGGCCGGGCAGGGCCGGGGATGCCCGGGGAGGGGCGCCGGGGCGGGACGGGCAGGGACGGGGGATGCCAGGCGAGGGGCGCCGGGGGGGGCCGGGCAGGGCCGGGGGATGCCCGGGGAGGGGCGCCGGGGGGGGCCGGGCAGGGCCGGGGGATGCCAGGCGAGGGGCGCCGGGGGGGGACGGGCAGGGCCGGGGGATGCCAGGCGAGGGCGCCGGGGGGGGCCGGGCAGGGCCGGGGGATGCCCGAGGAGGGGCGCCGGGGGGGACGGGCAGGGCCGGGGGATGCCAGGCGAGGGGCGCCGGGGGGGCCGGGCAGGGCCGGGGGATGCCAGGCGAGGGGCGCCGGGGGGGGCCGGGCAGGGCCGGGGGATGCCCGGGGAGGGGCGCCGGGGCGGGACGGGCAGGGCCGGGGGATGCCAGGCGAGGGGCGCCGGGGGGGGCCGGGCAGGGCCGGGGGATGCCAGGCGAGGGGCGCCGGGGGGGGCCGGGCAGGGCCGGGGGGATGCCCGGGGAGGGGCGCCGGGGGGGGCCGGGCAGGGCCGGGGGATGCCAGGCGAGGGGCGCCGGGGGGGGCCGGGCAGGGCCGGGGGATGCCCGGGGAGGGGCGCCGGGGCGGGACGGGCAGGGCCGGGGGATGCCAGGCGAGGGCGCCGGGGGGGGCCGGGCAGGGCCGGGGGATGCCCGGGGAGGGGCGCCGGGGCGGGACGGGCAGGGCCGGGGGATGCCAGGCGAGGGGGCGCCGGGGGGGGCCGGGCAGGGCCGGGGGATGCCAGGCGAGGGGCGCCGGGGGGGCCGGGCAGGGCCGGGGGATGCCCGGGGAGGGGCGCCGGGGGGGGCCGGGCAGGGCCGGGGGATGCCAGGCGAGGGGCGCCGGGGGGGGCCGGGCAGGGCCGGGGGATGCCCGGGGAGGGGCGCCGGGGCGGGACGGGCAGGGCCGGGGGATGCCAGGCGAGGGGCGCCGGGGGGGGCCGGGCAGGGCCGGGGGATGCCAGGCGAGGGGCGCCGGGGGGGCGGGCAGGGCCGGGGGATGCCAGGCGAGGGGCGCCCGGGGGGGCCGGGCAGGGCCGGGGGATGCCAGGCGAGGGGCGCCGGGGGGGACGGGCAGGGCCGGGGGATGCCCGGGAGGGGCGCCGGGGGGGGACGGGCAGGGCCGGGGGATGCCAGGCGAGGGGCGCCGGGGGGGACGGGCAGGGCCGGGGGATGCCCGGGGAGGGGCGCCGGGGGGGGACGGGCAGGGCCGGGGGATGCCAGGCGAGGGGCGCCGGGGGGGGAGCCGGGGAGGGCCGGGGGATGCAGGCGAGGGGCGCCGGGGGGGGCCGGGCAGGGCCGGGGGATGCCCGGGGAGGGGGCGCCGGGGGGGGACGGCAGGGCCGGGGGATGCCAGGCGAGGGGCGCCGGGGGGGGACGGGCAGGGCCGGGGATGCCAGGCGAGGGGCGCCGGGGGGGGGCCGGGCCGGGCCGGGGGATGCCAGGCGAGGGGCGCCGGGGGGGGCCGGGCAGGGCCCGGGGGATGCCAGGCGAGGGGCGCCGGGGGGGGACGGGCAGGGCCGGGGATGCCCGGGGAGGGGCGCCGGGGGGGGACGGGCAGGGCCGGGGATGCCCGGGGAGGGGCGCCGGGGGGGACGGGCAGGGCCGGGGGATGCCAGGCGAGGGGCGCCGGGGGGGACGGGCAGGGCCGGGGGATGCCAGGCGAGGGGCGCCGGGGGGGGCCGGGCAGGGCCGGGGGATGCCAGGCGAGGGGCGCCGGGGGGGGCCGGGCCGGGCCGGGCCGGGGGATGCCAGGCGAGGGGCGCCCGGGGGGGGCCGGGCAGGGCCGGGGGATGCCAGGCGAGGGGCGCCGGGGGGGGGCCGGGCAGGGCCGGGGGATGCCCGGGGAGGGGCGCCGGGGGGGGCCGGGCAGGGCCGGGGGATGCCCGGGGAGGGGCGCCGGGAGGGGACGGGCAGGGCCGGGGGATGCCAGGCGAGGGGCGCCGGGGGGGGGCCGGGCAGGGCCGGGGGATGCCCGGGGAGGGGCGCCGGGGGGGGCCGGGCAGGGCCGGGGGATGCCCGGGGAGGGGCGCCGGGGGGGGGACGGGCAGGGCCGGGGGATGCCAGGCGAGGGGCGCCGGGGGGGGCGGGCAGGGCCGGGGGATGCCAGGCGAGGGGCGCCGGGGGGGGACGGGCAGGGCCGGGGGATGCCAGGCGAGGGGCGCCGGGGGGGGACGGGCAGGGCCGGGGGATGCCCGGGGAGGGGCGCCGGGGGGGCCGGGCAGGGCCGGGGGATGCCAGGCGAGGGGCGCCGGGGGGGGACGGGCAGGGCCGGGGATGCCCGGGGAGGGCGCCCGGGGGGGGACGGGCAGGGCCGGGGGATGCCAGGCGAGGGGCGCCGGGGGGGGACGGGCAGGGCCGGGGGATGCCGGGGAGGGGCGCCGGGGGGGACGGGCAGGGCCGGGGGATGCCCGGGGAGGGCGCCGGGGGGGGACGGGCAGGGCCGGGGGATGCCAGGCGAGGAGGGACGGGGGGGGCCGGGCAGGGCCGGGGGATGCCAGGCGAGGGGCGCCGGGGGGGGACGGGCAGGGCCGGGGGATGCCAGGCGAGGGGCGCCTGGGGGGGCCGGGCCGGGCCGGGCCGGGGGATGCCAGGCGAGGGGCGCCGGGGGGGGCCGGGCAGGGCCGGGGGATGCCAGGCGAGGGGCGCCGGGGGGGGGCCGGGCAGGGCCGGGGGATGCCAGGCGAGGGCGCCGGGGGGGGACGGGCAGGGCCGGGGGATGCCCGGGGAGGGGCGCCGGGGGGGGCCGGGCAGGGCCGGGGGATGCCAGGCGAGGGGCGCCGGGGGGGGCCGGGCAGGGCCGGGCGATGCCAGGCGAGGGGCGCCGGGGGGGGACGGGCAGGGCCGGGGGATGCCAGGCGAGGGGCGCCGGGGGGGGGCCGGGCAGGGCCGGGGATGCCGGGGAGGGGCGCCGGGGGGGGCCGGGCAGGGCCGGGGGATGCCCGGGGAGGGGCGCCGGGGGGGGACGGGCAGGGCCGGGGGATGCCCGGGGAGGGGCGCCGGGGGGGACGGGCAGGGCGGGGATGCCCGGGGAGGGGCGCCGGGGGGGGCCGGGCAGGGCCGGGGATGCCCGGGGAGGGGCGCCGGGGGGGGACGGGCAGGGCCGGGGGATGCCCGGGGAGGGGCGCCGGGGGGGGACGGGCAGGGCCGGGCCAGCCTGTTCCTGGCGCTCGGCGCCGCCGTGTCCTTGCGGGGCGGGGCGGGCCCGTCGCGGGGCATTTAAGGGGCGAGCCCGGCGCCGGCTGCGCAGCGACCCCGCGGACCGCTCCGTGCGCTCGGCCATGGGCCCGCCGAGCCCGCTCTGGAAGCCGCCCGCCCAGCGCCGCCTCTCCCGCTGCCTCCCGTCGGGGGCCGCCGCAGCTCCACGGCCCCGGCCCGGGCCCCGGCCCCGGCCCGGCCGCTGCCCTACGAAGCCATCCCGCGCAGCGGCCGCAACGCCTGGCTCAACCTCCTCCGCTTCTGGCGGAGTAACAGCTTCCAGCGCTTCCACCTGGTCATGCAGCGCAACTTCCAGCGCTACGGGCCCATCTACAGGTGCGGCCCCCGCCCGGCGGCGGCAGCCGGACTCCTGGGTTCCGCGGCGCCCCGGGGCTGGGCTCCGATCGCGGGTTTGTCCCGCACCAAGCAGCCGCCTCCCCGCCTTGAAGGGGGAGCTGGGCCCGCCCGGCAGGGCCCCCAGGCGGGCTGGTCAGGCGAGTGTGGGGTGAGCCCCCACCGTGGGGAGCGGCCGGCCCCGGTGGATCAGCCCATTGCTGGGGTCTCTAGGGTGCCCTGCCCGGGCCGAGCTGCTCCCAGAGCCAAGGGATCCGACCCGGCCGCTGCTGAACCGGGCCCCGCTGCAGGGGACAGAGCCGAGCCGGGGGAGCCCGGCTCGCTCTGGGGTGGGTGGCGCCTGACAGCTCCGTGGTACTGGGGATGGCGAAGCTCCATCCGCCGACCTGTGCCCCGGGTTCAGGGCTGCATTTGCCTACAGCTGCTTTCCTGGGTTGCCCACCCCCCTCGGGCTGAGGTGTTCCCAGGGATGGGGGGCTCCCAGCACTTCCCTCCAGAGGGGCCAGCCCCTGTTCCGTTCAGAGCCACTGGCATGACAGGGCCAACCCCTGGAACTCCCTGCAGCAGGAGATCAGAGTCAGACACCCAGGCTGGATATTTTGTAAAGGATAATTCCACAACCATCCCTCTCTGGCCAGAGGGGGGACAATCAGCTCTCATGCTTCAGGGCCTGAGCTGGCCACAGCTGCGGTCAGGAGACTGAGAGCACTGGCCCCAGCTTCCACACCAGAGCACCCAGCAGTGCTGGGAATCCTTTGCCCTGTGCGATACGCCCGTAGCTTGGGAAGAGGCAAGGAGAGGGTGGGTGATGGGATGGGAAGTGCTAGGGGCTGGCAGAGGATTGTCTCTATGGCACTTGCCCACGGTCTCTGGGTGGCACCGGCTCCGTCTGCATGTAGAAGCTACATTTCCAGGAGAAGCAGCAGGACCAAGCCCAGCTCAGCAGCTGCTGGCAGCAGGGAGCCTTGGGGAATCTGTCACAGTGACTTGCTCCACTCGGTTACCCTTTGGGAGGCCCCCCACCCAGGCCATATCCCAGCACAGCCGGGTGCCCAGCCAGTGCCTGGCCATGGGGGAGTGTGATGGGCCCCTGAGGGGAGAGGGACTCCCTGGAACAGGGCTGCATCTGGAGCGATGGATCCGGAGCACAGGGGAACCCACACTGGGCCTCAGGCTGCGACTGGCGCTGAGCCTGGCAACGGGGTTAGCTGCAGGTGCCAGCTCTTGGGGAGTGAACCCCGCTGGTGCCCACGGGGGCTGGGGCAGGACCAGCAGCTGGGAGAGGGGTGGGAATCCCTGATGGCTGGATTTTTAATCCCGAAGGCCTCCTGCCCTGAACCCTCCCTGGCTGGCTCTGGGAAGAGCTGCCCAGGACTCTGTACCCAGCCCCCGGCCCCTCGGTCCCCGGGAGAGGCTGCGTGACCCTCTCTTCTCCCCAAGGCCCTGCTCGCGGGGGTGGGGCAGCTGGGGCCCAGGCTGGTGCGACCTTGGAGCACCCGCTGCCAGGGCTGAGGCTGGGCTCGCCAGGCCGGGCAGCGGGCGCCGAGCTGAGGCCTGGGCTCTTTCGCACAGGGAGACCGTGGGCACCTACAACTGCGTCAATGTGCTGCTGCCCCGAGACGCGGCCCAGCTCTTCCAGTCGGAGGGGATCTTCCCGCGGCGCATGGGCATCGAGTCCTGGGTCGCCCACGCCGGCTCCGCAACCACAAGTGCGGCATCTTCCTGCTGTAAGGGCAGCCACCCGGCTGGGCGGGAGGCGGGAATGGGAGGCAAGGCAGAGGGAAGGGAGTTGGGGAGGGGGGTGGGCAGGGCGTGAAATGCAGGACAGGGAGGAGGGCAGGGGCAAGGCCTGGGGCAGGAGAGATGAGAGGGGGTGAGAGGCCTGGGGGACAGCAGGAGGGGAGGGGGAGGCTGGGCCCAGGGGAGCTTTCATCCCCCTGGGCATCGCCTGGTAGCTAGGATCTGCTAAGGTGAGAACTGAGCCAGTGACTGGCCACAGCCACGCAGGGACGCTCCGCTCCCTGGAGCCAGGTGGCATGTCTAACTGTGCTCCCACAGGTGCCCCTTTGCTGCAGATGGTGGGGGCCAGGCGCTCAGCGCTCACACCCAGCCCTTCCTGCCCCTAGAACTGAAGGGGAATCTCCTGAGGCTGAGGGCAGTGCAGGGTTGATGATACACACCCCAGGCAGTTCTGATGCGAGGGCAGTGTCGCTCACCAGCTCTCCCGCCCCCAGGAATGGGGAGGAGTGGCGCTCGGACCGCCTGATCCTGAACAAGGAGGTGATAAGCCCTGCGGGCACCCGGAAATTCCTGCCCTTCCTCAACGCTGTGGCCCAGGACTTTGTCACCCTCATGCACCGGCGCATCAGCAAGAACACGCGCCGCTCGCTCACCATCGACCTCTACAGCGACCTGTTCCGCTTCACCCTGGAGGGTAGGTGCAGGAGGGGCTCCAGGCCCTCGCCCCACGGCCCTGGTCGTCACGGCATCAGAGGAAGGCCCTGTGGCCAACGGGGGACATGCAAAGCCCTGCCCCTGTGGGGTTGCCCCTGGTGCCCCCTGCCAGGCTCTGCCTGGCTTGTCCCGGGGTCCAGGCTCGCTGGTGAGGACGAAGCTGGGTCCAGTGCACCACATTCAGGAGCTCTGCATACCCTACTCCATCTAGACAAGCCAGGCCCAGGGACTCCTAGCAAACTGCCCCGCACCCGGCAAAGGTCGGGCTGAGTTCTCCTCTGCCCCAGCCATGGGCCTGCAGATCTGTGCAGGGTGGCCTCCTGCCTGCCTCCCATAGCCCAGCCGGATGGACACAACTGTCCACGGCCCCCTTGTGACCCAGGGCAGGTCGGCCCCCCTGGAGCATTGTGGTCGCAGCTCTCAGATGTGGTTTTGGTGTGGAGGGGCCCTGAACACGGTAGCAGGGAGCCGAGGGACAATCAGGGGAAGGTGGGGGTGGCCTTGTGCTTAACCACCGATCCAGGACACCTGGGTTCAATTCCTGGCTCTGCCATGCTGTGTGCGTGGGGGCAGGCTGCGCCCAGCTCCCGATCTGTACATGGAGATGCTGATTGAGTGGGAGCTGCAATTAGATCCATTCACGGTTCCCCTCTCCTCCGGCCAGCAAGCAGCTACGCCCTGTACGGGGAGCGGCTGGGGCTCCTGGAGGAAAGCCCCAACGCGGAGTCGCAGAGGTTCATCAGCGCCGTGGAGACCATGCTGCGGACCACCTTGCCGCTGCTCTTCATCCCGCCGGGCCTCATGCGTTGGGTTAACACCAAGCTATGGAGGGACCACATCGAGGCCTGGGACACCATCTTCAAGCATGGTGAGTCGGGGGCGGGGGGCATCACTGTACGAAGGAGTGGGGCATCCCTGCGGGGTCTCCTGCAAGAGGCCTCGGGCCCCGCAGCAGGGGCTGCTCTCCTAGGGACGCCCGGCCCCTCCCTGAGAGCCACACGCGGTACAGGTCGGAGGGTCGCCTCTTAGCAATGAGCTCACACCCCGGCCACACAGCCCCGTCCCCCCGCAGGGCCAGGCTGGGGCACTGTGCCCAATGCTGGGGCAATGAAAGAATCCCACGCAGCGCTCCCTGCAGCATGCAGGATTTTCCTTGCGGGTCTGCCTGGGGTCTGCCCACCTGAGACATAACCAGCTCCCAGCAGTAAAACAACTGCAAGATCGTGTCCAAGCACGCCCCTGAGTCGGGCTGACCCACACCTGCAGGAGCACCGTGGGGCTTGCCTGTCACTGCCTCTAGCAAACTCCCCATGGCCCCTTGCTCCCCCACACTCTTCCTCCCCCTTCCTGTGGCAGAAACGGCCAGTGGGGAGAGCCACAGAGTTTGAGCCAGGACTCCTGGGTTCCATTCCCGGTTCTGGGAGATGGTTTGGGGGGCGCTGGGAGCCAGGACTCCTGGGTTCCATTCCTGGCTCTGGGAGATGGCTGGGGGGAGCTGGGAGCCAGGACTCCTGGGTTCCATTCCTGGTTCTGGGAGATAGTTAGGGGGGCGCTGGGAGCCAGGACTCCTGGGTTCCATTCCTGGTTCTGGGAGATAGTTAGGGGGGCGCTGGGAGCCAGGACTCCTGGGTTCTGTCTGGAGCTTTGCAGTTGTGGGATTCTGGACACTTGCCCTCTCAGTTCCTCTTCTCTAAAGTGGGGAAGGCCTCATTTTCCTCAGGGTTTCTGAGGCTCCGGAGGATGGTCCCTGCCTGCTCTGCTCCCCTGGCACCTGGGGCTCTGGTTTGTTTCCTGCCCTGGGGATGAGGGGGGATTGTGACCCTGACTGTGCGTCCCCAGCTGGGAGGAGTCGCTCACTGACCCGTGCTCATCCCCCAGCTGATAAGTGTATCCAGAACATCTACCAGGAGTTCTGCCTGGGGCAGCCCCGGAAGTACTCGGGGATCATGGCGGAGCTGCTCATGCAGGCGGAGCTGCCGCTGGACTCCATCAAGGCCAACATCACTGAGTTCACAGCAGGTGGCGTGGACACGGTGAGTACCTGGCACCCTCCCCTCCGGCAGGCTGGCTGCAGCCCCAGGCCAGCTCCCTGGCAGCGACGTGGTTCGGGATCGCGGGCAGCCCAGCCCATCCTCCCAGAGCGCTGGGCCTTCGCTGGCCTGGGCCTCGGCTCAGAGCTCCTGGGGTGTCTGTGCTCACAGCTGCAGCCAGCTGCCCTGAGCTACGGGGCACCCACTTGGGCCAGCCAGGGGCCAGCCTGGGATCCTGATGGGAAAGGTCCCTGTGGAACCGAGTGGGGAATTCTCTCCCTGCCACAGGACTCTATGGGGTTCCTGACCTGCTGTGGACAGGAACTTGTTCCTTATTGACTCCTCTGGGTCTCTAGTGCTCCCTGTAGCTCCCAGTTCAATCCCCATGGGGCCCTGTTGGCTTCACCCCCACTCAGGTATGGGAGCTCTCCTCATGGGAGAGAATGGCACTGACGTCCTTCCCAATCAGCTTGGCGAGGGCGCTGCCAGGGCTGCATTGAGGTGGGCATGGCAGGGCTCAGCCCTGGGTTGGGCCTGCTCAAGACCCTCCCGAGCAGCCTGCTAAGCAGCCCCTCAGTGACTAAATCCACAGGACCGAGAAATGCTCCTGGGGGCCCTGGAGAAACCGGAGACCGACTTGGGGAACAATACTAGGCTCAGGCCAGAGCCCTGCAGCTAATACTTATGGGCGGGGGGTGAACCAGACCCCCAGTGCGAGGGAGCAGGAACAGCTGAGGGACCAAGGGGGCAGCAAACAGACCCTGATTCAGCAAAGTGGCACAGCATGTTGTGGGGTTGCATAGGCAGAGAGCTCCCCTTGGTGGGGCTCTGCGAGGTCCCCCCCCGACTCAGGGCACCTGGATCCTGCAAGGAGGTAGCCACGCTGGAGAATGCTCAGGGGAGAGCTGGAGGGGCCAGGGGGAAGCACCTACGTGAATGGGTCTGTTGTGACCAAGGGGGTTGAACCCCATGGAGGGAGCGGGGTGATTCAGGGGGGAGCAGGCCTAGGGTGCCGAGAATGGGGCAGGGGGACAGAGCCGAGGAAGGTTGAGGCTGCATCTCAGAGAACACAACTGAGACCGACAAGGCTGGGGATGTTTCAGTGGCTGATAATAGGGGGTTGGCCAAGGCAACTGGGCCCCTCCCGCATGGGCCCCTGGGGCCGGCCAGTGAGACCCCCCTGTGGTTGTGCCCAGCCTGCTGTGCCCCCAGGTGAGGCATGGGGGTGAGCCGGCTCTGACTGTCCCCTCTGGCCCAGACCGCCATGCCACTGCTCTTCACCCTCTTCGAGCTGGCCCGCAACCCCAGCGTCCAGACGGCCATTCGCCAGGAGATCGCCGAGGCCGAGTCGCAGGGCCCAAGGGAGCTCTCCAAGGTGCTGAACTCCATGCCCCTGCTCAAAAGCACCCTCAAGGAGACACTGAGGTGAGGGCCAAGGGCACAGCCTCCGGGGCCCATGGGGAGCTGCCCCTGGAGGGGTGGGGGAAAGGAGGCTGGGCTCTGCTGCCCAGGACTCCAAGGGCAACTTCTCCATCATGCCAGGCACTGGGTCTGGGGCTGAAACGCCCGCCCAGGGAGTGCTGGGAACGTGACTCTCCGGGCGCAGGACTTGGGGGGCCAGCCCGGCCAAGCGGTCCCTACAGCAGTGGGGTCTGGCCAGGCACGAGGTGGGGAGAGGGCGTGGGCAGGTCGGGGCAGACACTGCCGGGCACAGATGGCTGGGGGATGATCCAGGATGAGGAGGGCAGCCAGAAGCAGGGAACGCTGGGTCCGTGGGGTTCAAAGCTCAGCAGCAGTAGTGGGTGAATGAAGGGCAGCGGAAGTGACACGGGGCTCCCCCGAGGGGCCATTTGCCCTGAGCAGCGTCGGGCCAGCTGTCTAGATGGCGACGAGGGAGGCGCAGGGGACAGGCAGCTGACGGTGCGGCTCTGTTGGCAGGCTTTACCCTGTGGGCATAACGGTGCAGCGCTACCCAACCAAAGACGTGGTGCTCCAGAACTACTGCGTGCCAGCTGGGGTGAGTCCCTGCTCCTCTGCCCCCCACCCCCATTCTCTGCAGCCAGGAGGTGCCCTCTTCCCATCACTGCTGGCCCCTCCCTCAGGAAGGGGGGACACTCACTGGCCCGGGGGTCAGGCCGGCTGCTCGGACGCCCGTGCAGATCACAAAGCTGGAACTCCTACTCCGTGCTTAGAAGAGGGCTGGGGGGTCTGGAAGGGAGCATCACACCCCATGCCCCATCCACAGCACTGCACAACTGCCCCAGCACATGATGGGCTTCTCACTCTGCCCCCTGATGCCGCAGGTACCAGCCGCTACAGGAAGCAGGGCACCAGAACTGCCGCGTGATGGGGTACGGCAGGGACGGAGCCCTTCGGCATCAGCATTTCCTGATTTGCCACAAAAAATCCTGGATTTTGATAAAACCACTATTCATGTTTTGCCAATTTTTTTAACCTAAATTTTGACTTTTTCGGGACTCGAGCAATATTTCACAGGGGAAGTGGACGGAGCCAAGCTGAAGGGCTGGCAGGGTCAGCGGGGGGCTCTCTCTGCCAGGGAAGCCAGTACCCTTGGGGTGCAGCCTTCTGTTACCCTCCTGGCCCCCACCCATCAGTACAGCCCCATCTACCTTCCCTGCCCAGTGGGGGAGTGACGGCCGGGGGGGGAAGCTCCCACAACAGCCACATGGCGAGTTACCCTCCCCCTCTCCCCGCTGCCCTCATTTTGGGGTTTTACTGCTACGTGGCAGGGAAATGAAAGAACTCCAACCCCAAAGGCCTCAAGGGCCCGTGGGCTGGGGGGCGAGGTCACCCCGTGACTTCTGTTTGACAAAGCAGCAGCTGTTGCAATGATGGAGGTGTAAACCAATCAGCTCTCCTGATGCAAGTGAGCTTACGTCTGATTGGTGGAGCCTAGTGGCCACCCAGGTCCGTTCCTCTCCCCTCTGCTGCCCCACAGACCCTGTGCCAGGTGGGGCTATATGCCATGGGCCGGAGCCCCGAGGTGTTCAGCAACCCAGAGCGCTACGACCCCCTGCGCTGGCTGAGCAAGGAGGATAACAGCTTCAAGGCCCTGGCCTTTGGCTTCGGGGCTCGGCAATGCATCGGCCGCCGCTTGGCAGAGACCGAAATGATGCTGTTCCTCATGCATGTGAGTCGGGGAGCAGCTGTGGGGAGAGGTGCCAGGGCTGAGAGCCGCAGAGCCGGGCGGCCTGGGGGCAGGCCTGGGGCTGGCCCGAGGTCAGGGGCCTCTCACTGTACGTTGGCCAAACTTCACACAACTCAACTTGTTTGTTGGTACTTCAAGAAAATGAGAGAGTTTTTGTAAGACTCTGTGACCTTCCCACACAGCTCGGCCACCGTCCCTCAACCCCAGCCTGCTGTCCCCTGCTATCCCGGCCCTGGGCTCCCCTCAGCTCCGCACTATGTACCTCAGTCCTGACTCCCAGCCCCCTTACCTGTTCCAGGGCTCTGCTCTGCTCCTCCTCCGTCAGAAGTCAGGTTATTTAGGAGCTTGACTTCTTCTCGTTCCATCTGCCCGGGACCGAGCCGGCCACGTGGCCTTTTCAGACACCGGCAGGAGAGACCGGCAGAAACAAGCCAGTAAATGCCCCTGCACGCCCACGGCCTGCAGCGTCTGGGTCTCCCATCCCCACGCACAGCAGCCCAGCCCGCCCCGGCTGTGGCTCAGGCTAGCCGGCCAGATCCCAGCCCAAGCTGCTCCGGTGTGTCACCAGCTGCCCGTCTCCTTTCAGGTCCTGCGGAACTTCCGGATCGACACCGTGTCCAAGGCAGATATTAAAACCGTCTTCGGCTTCATCCTCATGCCGGAGAAGCCGCCTCTGCTCACGTTTCGGCCCATCGACTGAGCCCCTCGCCCTGGCTCCCCGCCTGCTCCTTCCCCACCCTGGGCGTGGGGGAGGGAAGGAGGAATCCAGCAGTGGGGGGACGCAGGACCCCTCTCCCAGGCAGGGCATCTAGCTGGCAGCCCCCCACCTCCCAAACGTGCCGGGGCAGCCTGGTACAGAGAACAGCCACCCCACCTTGTAACAGAGAAGTAGGTGCAGACCAGAGAGCCTGTGGGCCTGCCCCTGGATCTCGGCCACACGCGGGGATTTGTAGTCTCTATGGGCTACATAGTGTGGGAGGAGGGTGGCCAGGGGCCACAGTTCAGCCACCTCTGTCCTAAGGGCATCTAGTCCCCCTTTGCCCATCTGCTGACAGGGGAAAGGGGTCTCCTTCCCTGGGAGAGACACAGCACTCGCAGGAGACCCCACCAGCAGCGTGGAACCATAAAGCCATGGGACGGGGCAGGAGAAGGAGGCAGGCTCTGTTGGGAGAGGAGGGGGCAGAGGTGCCAGCTCCCAAATTTCTCTTATTCAAATAAGTGGCCATCTCCCACTTCATGTCAATGGGTCTGAACCCAGCGAGATGTGGGAGGGAGGCTGCCCTTAATAAAGATGGCTGCCATCTCCCATGCTTCTGTATGAGGTGAAGCTGTGCCACTGGCAACGGGACACAGAGACTGTGAGGAGCAGCAGAGACCCTGGGAAAGGGGGATGGGGAAAGTGAGGGGAGGAAGATGCGGATTTACGGGGTGCAGGAGATGTTGGGTGCAAGTGGGAGGCTGGGGGCTGCAGGGGAGGTGGGGAGCAGGGGGAGGTGGGGAGTGGGTGGGAGGTTTTGGGGCTGCAGGGGAGGTGGGGGGCAGGGGGAGGTGCAGGGGAGGTGGGGTGGGAGATGGAGGGGATCAGATAGCAGCTCCCCCAGCCTGCATGTGGGGGGGAAGGGGTGTCCCCTCCGAGCAGCCAGGGGAAGACCGTGTTACAGCATCAGCGGCTCTCAATAACTGATCTTGAGTCCTGGGATTTTGCTGCCTGCAGGAGGTGCTGTCATGATGCCACGAAAAGCTCATTCGCACCCAGGACTTTCAGGGCTAGGCAAGCGGGCAGAGCTCCGGGCGAGAACAGCAGGGCTGAGGACTCAGATCTGACCTGCCACGAGCCCTGCTGTGGTGTGACCCTCTAGCAGAGAGAGGGGCCTGGCAGGGGTGGGTGGGGGGTTGCTGAGACCCACCCACAGAGGAGCCCCAGGGCAGCAGGAGGCAGAGAAGCGAAGACAGCGCTAGGAAGTGGCTGGCTGCCCCCAGCTCAGGGGTGAGGAAGTCTCCAGCCGGGAGAGACGGCTGGAGCAGTGTGTGCAGTGACGTTTGATAGTTCAACCCAGAATTCCCACCCGCTGCCCAGCAGAGGAGTGGAGGGGCGTTAAAAAGGCAAAAGACAGGACCCAAAGCATCACGGGGTTATTTTTTATAAGTCATGATTTTTTGGGGCCCATCTCCATGGCGTTGGTGGATTGGACTCGTGGTTTTTGATCGCAGGAGGCTGGCGGTCCCCACACAGGAGCATAGCAGCTGCCTCTGAGCAGGGCCCAGCCTCCGCTTCCGCTTCCCCATCTCATTGCGAACACTCTGGGCTGCAGAGCAGGGGGCCCCTCACCCCGTCCGCCCCGGCGCCACAGCTCCTGGGGGGAGGGAGGGCATGGACGGGGGGAAGGGGACCGAGGCTGGGGCTGCAGCTGGGGCCGGGAATGGAGCCACGGCCGGGAGCCACGGCCGGGAGCCGTGGCTGGGGTTGGCGCTGGAGTGGGGCTGGGTGGTGCTCCCTCCCCATCCCCCATGGGGGCTGGCCAGGCCCCACTGCACCCCCCACCCCCGAACGTTTCTCTGCACCCCCCCCGGGGGCTTGCCCACAGGTTAGGGACCTCTGCTGTAGAACAGGTGGTAGCCTGATCCCTGGTGGCCAATGCTGCCAGCCCTCGCCCTGCTCGGCTGCAGCGTCTCTCCTCCTCTCCTGGGCCTCTCCTGCCTGCCCCAGGCCGTTGTCTGCTATCATGAGGCTGTAATATAAATAAGTATCTTCTCCCTTTGTTAAACTGTTCATCCATTTTGACGAAGGCCGAGGTGTGTGAATTTGGCAACCGTGGCTTAACGGATGGATAGAAATAATTATTCTGCATTTGGGTTTCTTTTCTAACTGCAAAGAGCTACGGTGCTTTACTTTTCACCGAGCCGCACACAGGTGACCTCCAGTGACGTGAGGCCCCAGAGAACTGGTTTTTAAGAGCTGGTGTTTGTTAGAATGAGATTCGGCCGTGCCATGCCAGTAAACCGAAACGCAGTGGGAGACGGAGTCATTAGACTAAAACAGGATCGCTTGCAATACACTCCCTTCCTGGGTGGGGGTTAACACATGGTCTAACTAGAAACTATTCTTCGTTCTTCCACCTCGCATTAATCGCAATGCACCAATGGCTGGCTGGCTGGAGGAGTTAACAGTAAAAAGAAAAAGTACAAATACCTAAGGCCTGGTAAAGGCAGATTTCAAGTGGCTTCACTGAACAATCTTTTCTAAAGTACTTGACCGCGAAGGGTACTCTGGTAAGAAGCAGGTGGCTGGCGTAGAGTAATGTGGGAGCTGCACCTCTCTCGGAATTCAGCATAGACGCTGCCTAGGCCGATGGGGGGATTCTCCCGTTGGCGGAGTTAATCCACCTCCCTGAGCGGAGGTAGCTAGGTTGATGGAAGAATTTTTCCGTCCACCTAGCACTGTCTGCACCAGGGGCTGGGTCAGTGTAGCTACATCTCTCTGGGGTGTGGATTTCCCCCCTCCCCGGACAGGCACAGCTATACCGCGGTAAGTGCTTAGTGTAGACCAGGCCTTACTCTGCCACATGTATTGCCCCTTATCTGAACACTCTACACCAGGGGTTAGATTTCATCGTACCTCTTGCATGTGTTGATAGGTGATTTGCTGTAGACACTATACTGCCCTGGAATTCAGGAGGTTGCTGTTTCTTAGCTATTTTGCTTAAGGCTGAATAATAAACTTCGAAAGCAAGATAGGTACGCCGGCCCTTGCCTATGCTCCCAATAGAACGTGGAACGCTTCCAGGTCCCTATTCCCCGGGTAAGGAAGCCCTTAAGAATAGGAAGACTTAGTGCGGTGTAGTGCATTACAGGGCCTGGGAAAGCTGCCTGCACAGGGCATGGTTTGAGAAGAGCAGTTCCTGAATAACTCCCTGTGTAGATAAACCCCCAAAGTCAAACCGGGAGCTCCTGGCCTGCACAAACAAGTGTGGTTTGGGTTTGGGTTTTTTGGACAGCAAGGTTAGTAAGTATCACTGGTCCTTGGCAAATGCTACTTGGCAAAATCACTCAGGGCAGTAGCTTTACATAAATCTATAAAGAATTCATAATCTGACCTGTTCTCCGGGTTGTGCCAGCAGTATTTTAGGTAAATATTTGAACTGCGTGAAGGCAATGATGTTTACATAAGCCAGTGACTTAATGCACATGGACAACTGACCTTGTATCTTGTCCTCCGTTATCCCTTTGTATCGGTCGAGTTCCCACCTTCGGCAGGGTTGGTGCTGGCTCCGTCTGTGTGGGGCGGAAGATGAACTAGAGAGGCTGTTGTGATCACAGCGGATAGTGACCCCAATGCAATGCCGCTAGTTTGGTCAGCAATAGTGCAGGGCTGCAGTGCATAGATCTTCTGACAGCCACGGGGAGACACGGCTGGACGTGGCCAGCTACTGAGTGAGCTTCTGTCTGCAGAGAACCGTTGAGGTTATCACTTGGAATGCAACTATTTTTATTATACAACCTGTTGGAACTGCAGAGTAAAACAACAAAGGCCTTTAAATGGCTATTTTGCATGCAAAGTAATAAAGTCTGAAGATGAGTGGCCAATATTCTGCTGATTAAAGATTAACACTTGGAGAAGTGACCTCAGCTGAGCCTCCAATATCCAAAGGACATGATGAAATTAGTGCATTATGATCAGAGCTCATCATCTGAAAGTCTCTCTTGACTGGCTTGGCCTGCCTAAGGTAGAGTTTGCACATGGGAAACAATAACAGGAAAGCATGTGATTCCTTCGGACGCGCTCCGAGACTGTAGCTGGTACATACAACTGCACAACTGGAGTTTCCTTTCGTCGTCAGGCCGTGCAGCTCTAAGCAGCCTGTCTTGGACGCCATTAAAAATAAAGTGAATGTACCCAGGAGTTCCCTTTCCCTGCTTCCAACACTGAAGTCATGTAGTGAGCTCCAAAGAATACAATACTTTGGGCAGCTGGATGTGGTCAGATCTCTTCTTTCCAGAACCTCTTTCAGAGTAGTGTGTATATTTCAGGGTTGCTCTGAATTTCCTTATCAGGGCCCTGCTTGTGACTCTCCAGACACTTGTGGTTCCCCATCCCTGCGGCTTTTTCTCTTTTTTAACGATGATCACAGTCCTGGTCCTGGCTGGCTGAGCTGGTTTGCTGAATGGGACTCATGGTAGACGGAGGTTCACCAGGCTGCAGGGCAGCCTAAATTCTTGGTCTTTTTCTGCCGCTGGGTGCTGAAGGGCAGGTTTCCTTTACCATGTTACGAATGATGCTTCCTGAACTGGCAAAGCAGATACAGTATCGATATAACATTTATTCAAGCCTGAAATTAAAAATAAATTAAAACTAGCCTAGCGGGGGGCTATGTTAATAGGGCTCGTGCTTAGGAATCGAGCAAAATCCTGCCCTTGCTTGAGGCAAGACTTAGAAAATAGAGCTTCCTAATGACCGTGTGGTGTTCACATGCTACTTTCCCCAGCTGGTTCAGTTTTCTGCTGGACAAGCAGGGCTCCCACTCTCTCCTGGCCCTGCTTTCAGACTAGAACTCTTGCTTATTGCAGTGGTTTTGTAGTTTTGTCGGTCCCAGGATATTAGCATATGAACATCCTGGGCCCAACACACCTACAAGTACAATGCTAGAACCAGGGGAGATCCTGGATTTTGTCGTCTGAATGGAAATGCCACAAGGTGAAGAAAAAGGAAGCAAAACTTACCAGCGACCTCGACTTCCTGAGCAAATGTAAGAAACAGAACAAAACATCCTCCCGGAGGACTCACCATCGCCAGCCCTCTGACCCCTGCCTACAGCTCTTGCTTCTCTTCCAGCATAAGTGAATGGCTACCTCCCTGTGGCTACCACTTACCACCTAGTGATAGGTGAGAGTGCATAGTTCTTCCCCTGTGTTTGGGCTGGGGCTACATTACAATGTGTTGTCAGCATGGCTGGTTGGGCGGCGGGGGCGGGAATAACCACACTCCCTGGCTGCCATAGTCGTGCTGGGAAAGCCCCCAGTGTAGACACAACTATGCCAACAGAAGAGTGCATCTGTCGACAGAGCTAACGTCGGGCGGGCAGGGGCTGCCTGCCGTGACCCCAGGGCGTGCATGCCAGCCTCAGGGCAGAGTGCTGGGAACCCGGCACCAACCCCCCATTGGCTGTGAGCTCTGTATTCGATTTCACCAACCAGTTACCAGGTGTGAGCTCCTCAGGCCCTACAACAGCCTAACCTGGGAGTCACAGCCAGGCCCCGTGGGCTCCCCCATCTGTCCTGCCACCCAGGGGAGCTGCCCGTGTGATAGCTGGGCCCTTACCCCAAGGATACGGCAATAGTCAGGTTACTCCCTGTCCCAAAGGACCCGTCACTCACCCCAGGTCACCTGCGCTTTAGCTCTCACACCAAAGCCAATGCTTGTAGCCAGTCCTATAATAAACTACACACAGATTTATCCGTAGGCAAGGGAAACAGGAGAGTTATTGACAAGGTTAAGGCAGGCAAATATACATACACAAATGAGCTACAACTGTAGGTTTCGAAAGGGAATAGAAGCTTCTATCACAAGCAAGCTCCATACGTCCTTTAGGTCTAACCCAGGCTGAGCACTGGGGATCTCTTGCTTCTGCCTAGAAACCTGCCCCCCACCCTGCCTGATTCCAAGCAGCAATGAGATCCCGTTTCTCCCTGTCAGGGGTATTTATTCCCCACCCACCATTTCCTCTGAGCTGTGAAGTCAGCTGATGGGAGAAATCCACTTGCAAGACTCAGCTTCATGGGGGTGGGGGAAGAGCAGAGCAGCAAAGGCTTTTGTCCTCTCTAATGATCCACAACGGTCTGTCTGGTGTCAATGAGCCTTCCCTGTGGGGCAGGACGTAACACCTTCTGCTGGAGCCAGCACTTCACACTGCTTAATGTCTCTCTCCTGCCTGGTGAGTTGCACGGTCCAGAGGCTCAGACGCTCAAACATTCCCTTGCACTAGGGGATACAGATGTTAGAAGTGAGATTAATGCCGGCAGCAACTCATAGACTTTAAGGTCAGAAGGGACTATTATGATCGTCTAGTCTGAGCCCCTGCACAACGCAGGCCACGGAATCTCACCCACCCACTCCTGTAACAAACCCCTCACCTATGTCTGAGCTACTGAAGTCCTCAAATCGTGGTTTATAGACTTCAAGGTTCAGAGACTCCTCCAGCAAGTGACCCATGTCCCACGCTGCAGAGGAAGGCCAAAAACCCCCAGGGCCTCTGCCAATCTGCTCTGGGGGAAAATTCCTTCCTGACCCCAAATATGGCGATCAGCTAAACCCCGAGCATGTGGGCAAGACTCACCAGCCAGACGCCCAGGAAAGAATTCTCTGTAGTAACTCAGATCCCACCCCATCGAACATCCCATCACTGGCCATTGGGCATATCAACCGCTAGTAGTTGAAGATCAATTAATTACCAGAATTAAGCTATCCCAGCCCACCATACCCTCCATAAACTTATCAAGCTTTGTCTTGAAGCCAGATAGGTCTTTTTCCCCCACTGCTTCCCTTGGAAGGTGTCACGGAGTCCCTGGGCGATGCTCTGGAACTGCTCCCCATGAAGCCAGTCAGGACTCTGGGGCAGTCGCCTTTCTGTGAGCAGCCTGTCTTCAGGACACACAGCTCACACAGCTTCCACCTTCCTGGGTCTGACCTCGGAGCATTCAGCATCCTCTGCCCCTCCGTGCGCTTCCCCCCAGCGAGTCCACTCAGGTGGGGCTCCTGGGGAAGCCAGAGGGTCCTGCACCCCAACTCCGCAGTCAGACGTGACTCTCAGCCAGCCAGTAAAACAGAAGGTTTATTAGACGACAGGAACATGGTCTAAAACAGAGCTTGCAGGTGCAGAGAACGGGACCCCTCAGCTGGGTCCATTTTGGGGGGCAGTGAGCCAGACAACCACGTCTGCACTTCACTCCATGTCCCAGCCAGCCCCAAACTGAAACTCCCTCCAGCCCCTCCTCCTCTGGGCTTTGTTCCTTTCCCGGGCCAGGTGGTCACCTGATTCCTTTGTTCTCCAACCCTTTAGCTGTCACCTCGCAGGGGGGAAGGGCCCAGGCCATCAGTTGCCAGGAAACAGGGTGTCGGCCATTCTCTGTGTCCAGACTCCTGCACACACCGGCCCTCTAGGGCTCTGCAATGATCATACACCCTTACCCCACCCCCTAGATACTTAAGAACTGCCTAGGGGAAACTGAGGCACCCCCATACTATTCAGAGGAAACATTAAGAAGAGTCCCACTTCGTCACAGAAGGCTGTTCCAGAACTTCACTCCTCTGATGGTTTGAAATCTTCGTCTAATTTCAAGTCTAAATTTCCTGAAGGCCAGTTTATATCCATTTGTTTTGTGTTCACATTGATACTGAGCTTAAATAATTCTTCTCCCTCCGTGGTATTTATCCCTCTAATATATTTATAGAGAGCAATCATCTCTCCTCTCCGCCTTCTTTTGATTAGGCTAAACAAGCCAAGCTCCTTGAGTCTCCTGTCATAAGACAGGTTTGCCATTCCTCAGATCATCCTAGTAGCCCTTCTCTGTACCTGTTCCAGTTTGAATTCATCCTTCTTAAACATGGGAGACCAGAACTGCACACAGTATTCCAGATGAAGGCTCACCAGTGCCTTGTATAACGGTCCTAACACCGCCTTATCTTTACAGGAAATACCTCGCCCGATGCATCCCAAGACCGCATTAGCTTTTTTCACGACCATATCACTCCATAAAGGCTAAACACAAAGCACATTCTTGGACTCCTGACACCTGCTTGAACAATTCTAACAAGCAGGTGGGCCAGCCTGGTTCCAGAGACATATTTATCAGTGTTGAGTTGACACATGGGACCTTGGCATGAGCTGGCACCCGATCTTCAGCAGACCAATCCCGGCACAGCATTTGTAATATAGACCAGGCCTTAGTGGGACAGACGTGCAGGACAGTGCTGCAAAATGCTGATTTTAAAAAAGGTATTTTAGTGATAACTTGCTCTCTGCATATAATTGGCTGGTATGTATCCATTTTGAACAATGGAAAACTGTCCTTTAAAAATGTTAACTCTCCTCCATCACACATACACCTGTAAAGGTCTGTGGGGTCTTTCTGGCAGGTGCAGAGACATCACTGGCTGTTCTGCTAATGTTTGGCACCTGTTCCAAAGCAGGGTTCCAGGTTTATTAGTATATGGCCTACCCCCTATTGCGCCTCCTAGTCGGCATGCCCCAGCTAGCTTCCCCCCAAAAAAACTCTGCCCTTAGCTCTGCTCCGACAAGATGTTGAGGTCAGTGAGGCTGTTTACCTCCGTGGGAGTTGGGTTGGACCTTTACTAAACAGGGTCTTGCTGCCGGCCTACCCACAGTGCGTTTAATGTGCAGTTAGGGTTAAGCCCACACACTGGTGTGTGAACGAGTTGGTCCTCTGACTAATGCCTGAGCCCTGGGTCAGGTCGATGCCAGGCAGCTGATATCACCCTAACTCTGTAAAGGGCTACACTAAAATTTCACTCCACATTGTGTAAAGAGTTATCACTTTGGATGGGCTATCACCAGCAGGAGAGTGAATTTGTGTGGGGGGGTGGAGGGTGAGAAAACCTGGATTTGTGCTGGAAATCACTTTAGATAAGCTATTACCAGCAGGACAGTGGGGTGGGAATAGGTATTGTTTCATATTCTCTGTGTATATATAAAGCCTGCTGCAGTTTCCACGATATGCATCTGAAGAAGTGAGCTGTAGCTCACGAAAGCTTATGCTCTAATAAATTGGTTAGTCTCTAAGGTGCCACAAGTCCTCCTTTTCTTTTTGCGAATACAGACTAACACGGCTGTTACTCTGAAATCTGACTCCTGCCAACGTAAGGTGCCCACTACAGCGACATAATAACCCCACTTCCATGAGAGGCGTAGAGTCAAGGTCAATATAGTTAGGTCGATGCAGCGTCAGTAAAGATGCTGCCTTGCTTACATCGACTGTTGCTGGCTTTCAGACACCGTCCTGCAAAGCCCCACACTGACAGTTCATAGAATCGTAGAAGATCAGGGTTGGAAGGGACCTCAGGAGGTCACCTAGTCCAACCCCCTGCTCAAAGCAGGACCCACCCCAACTAAATCATCCCAGCCAGGGCTTTGTCAAGCCGGGCCTTAAAAACTTCTAAGGATGGAGATTCCACCACCTTCCTAGGGAACCCATTCCACTGCTTCACCACCCTCCTAGGGAAATAGTGTTTCCTGATATCCAACCTAGACCTCCCCCGCTGCAACTTGAGACCATTGCTTCTTGTTCTGTCATCTGCCACCACTTGAGAACAGCCGAGCTCCATCCTCTTTGGAACCCCCTTTCAGGTATTTGAAGGCTGCTATCAAATCCCCCCTCATTCTTCTCTTCTGCAGGCTAAACAATCCCAGTTCCCTCAGCCTCTCCTCGTAAGTCGTGTGCCCCAGCCCCCTAATCATTTCCGTTGCCCTCCGCTGGACTCTCTTCAATTTTTCCACATCCCTTCTGTAGTGGGGGGACCAAAACTGGACACAATACCCCAGATGTGGCCTCGCCAGTGCCGAATACAGGGGAATAATCACAGTTCAATCAGTGCAAGTGCTCCTGGTGAGTTCACACACCATTGACACAAGGAGCAAACTGTAGACAGGCACACAAGCAATGTAATTAGTGCAGCAGCTGTACGCCAACCTAAGTGAGGGCAACTTAATTTTGTAGCGTAGCCATGCCCTCGGGTGTCTAATGTGGAGATGGACTGACGCACAGAGCTGGATGAATAACTAAAATAACGAATTTACACATAAGTGGTAGACAAAATACCAAAATATCCTCAATAAATGTCATTTACAATGAACTGCTTGACCAGCTTCACTCATTAATTAGTTCCAAGCGTTTTGCTTCGGTTCCTGGTGCGACGAAGCAGCTCCTGTCTGGGATTGCTGGTTCCCTCTGCTCGCGCCAGCTGCTTATTCTCCACCATCACTTTTCTGGAGTGGGCTGGAGTTTTTGGCCGGAGGGAAGGTTTGGATTTTATATCTTTAAGAAAGATAAAACTTTCCAATAGTCTGACTATGATTGCAAGGTGCTCCTTGGAGGCCTTTTCAAGTTTCCAGAAATGCTGATCAGTCTCAAGGCTCGGTTCCTGGGGAAACCACCTCTGCCTCCCTCCTGGTCTCACTCAGGGCCCCCCTGCTCAGGTTTCAGGCCTCAAGCCATCAGCACAGACTGGGGCAATTCTCCCATTCTCAAACCAGAGCCTGGGGGGGCAGCCCTATGTATCATGTGTGCTTTACCTCAGCAGGTCTGACTTGGGTGTAGACCACGCAGGCCTCTTCCCTCAGAGGGTAATGCCAGTGGGTGCTACAGTGACCAAATGGCCTCCTTTAAGCAAAAGAATCATTTATTGTGAACAAAAGTATTTCAGAGAAAATATACGTTACTGTAACGATGCTGGTTCTGGCGGGACCCAACGGAGAGTGCCAATTCAGGACACATTGCTTCAAGCAGGGCAGTTACAGCCCAAGGCTGGCGTTTTTCCACCTCTAAGGCAAACCAAACCAGCCAGACAGAGCAGACTTTCGTCTCACCCCACTGGCTAAACACAAGTCACACAAGCAATTCCCTTAGACACTCGTTTCCCAGTATCCCCACCATTTATGGGGACGAATGGTTATGAAAACCAATACCCCAGTAAAAGAGAAAAGGTTCCCTCGATCCCAAAGGATCAAGCCCCAGACCCAGGTCAATATACAAATCAGATCTTACCCACAAATCACGCTTTTGCCAATCCTTTAGAATCTAAAATCTAAAGGTTTATTCATAAAAGGAAAAGGATAGAGATGAGAGCTAGAATGGGTTCAATGGAATCAATGACATACAGTGATGGCAAAGTTCTTAGTTCAGGCTTGCAGCAGTGATAGAATAAACTGCAGGTTCAAATCAAGTCTCTGGAGTCCATCCACAGCTGGGATGTGTCCTTCAGTTCTTGGTTCAAAGCTTCAGTGTAGCAAAGTCCCTCCAGAGGTAAGAAGCAGGACTGAAGACCAGACGGAGGAGCTGCAGCAGCCTTTTATAGTCTCTTGCCATGTGGTCTGTCTTTCTTTGTCCCAAAGACAAGCTGCCCACCACATGGCCTCAGAGTTCTGTCCATAGGCAGGTCCCTGCCTACCTTGGTGAGTCCCAAGGGGTGTCTGCCTTCTCTCAATGGGTCAGTTGTGTAGCGGATGGTCCTTAATGGGCCATCCAGCAGGCTAGGCAGAACTGACCCCAAACTGTCTGGGGTGTCCCCCAGAAGCATAGCACAAGTTTGAACTACAGACAGTATAGAGCCAATATTCATAACTTCAACTACAAAAATGATACACACACATATAGACAGCATAATCCTAACCAGAAAACCATCACCTCGTCTTAGATACCTCATTTGACCCCCTTTATACAAGATTTGGTGCCACGACAGGACCTTGGTTGCAACCATGTTCTATAGGGTCCCAGATTATGTCAATAACGTCACAGTTACACACAATAATGCAGGGTATGCACAGAGCTGCTTCCTGGGTGTCTCCCTCTTTTCCATGCGCGGGGACCTTGGAAAGATGAACTCCCTCTCGACTTTTCATTAGAGACTTTCTCTGCTGGCTTTTCTCCCTCCCAGAGCTCCTCCCTGGGCAGCCCCTGGTGACTCATGTCCTGCTAAGGACTACAGTCACCTTTCAATTCTTTAATAACCCTTTTGGTCGCTAGCCTCCCAGCCTGGCAAAACAGCTGTGTCACTTCAGACTGGCGCCAGAAAGTCTTTCAAGTGTGCGTGTGTGTTTTTATCTAGGAAGCCGCTGTCACCTGCCTGTCCAGACCCCCCTGAATTTGGAGCATTATAGGCATATAAATAAATATTTTACTAGCCCAGTGTGCTCTCACGTCCCCTCACTGACCCAGGTTACATGTAGTGCTCAGTGTATTACCTAGTTGCTAAGTGTCTAGCACAAGGCAAGGGATGGAAATTCTTTTAAAGTTTCCAAAAACGATCACATATCTTAGTCAACATTAGTAGAATTTTAATGGGAACCATAAGGGCGGCCAGTTCAAATCAATTATTTAAAACAAAACAAAACCCCTTGTTTTTATTTTCTCCATTCTTAATGCACTTGTTTCTTGTAAAGTGGATTCAGTGCAGTCAAAAAGGAGCAGAAATTCCTAAAGGCTCACGCCACAGCAAAGGCACAAATTAACTAGCACTCTGTAAAGGCACATTAAGGGTATCCACAGCTCCAGAACTCTCCAACAACAATAAGAGGAGGTGGGGGGCGGGCTCAGTCCCTGTGTAGACGTTCAGTCCTTGGCCTCTTAGCTGAAACGTCAACAAGGGTCTCAAAGAAGAAGGCCATATTGGTTAAAAAAATCCTGGTTGAGAGGGAAAGTAACAGCAGCTAGAAAACATGTGACAAAGCGCAGAAAGGGGAAGTTGATAAAGAATATAAATTAGAAACTAGGAATTTTAGAAAATTTATAAGGGAAGCACAAGGACACAAGAAGAAATCTATGGCCAGCAGAATTAAGGACAATAAGAAAGAGTATATTAGGAACAAAAATAATTGTCCATTCATTACTAGATGGAAATTATAGACTTATCAAGAATAATGCAGAAAAGGCAGAAGTGTTCAATAAATATTTTTGTTCTGTCAAAAAAAGATGTAGTCATCCCATATAATGCTCTTTCCAGTCCACTAGTCTCTCAGGAGGATGTTGAACAGCAGCTACTAAAGTTAGGCATTTAAAAACCAGCAGGTAATGTGCATACAAGAGTTTTAAAAGAGCTGGCTGAGGTGCTCACTGCACCTTAATGTTGATTGTCAATGTTTTAGAACACCAGGAAAGTTCCAGAAGACTAGAAGAAGTCTGATGTATGCCAATATTTAAAAAGGGTAAAAGGGATGACCAGGGTAACGAGAGGCCTGTCAATCTGACATCTATCCCAGGAAGAGAGTGGAGCAGCTGATATAGTACTTGCTTAATAAAGAATTAAAGGAGCGTGCTATAATTAATGCCAATCAACCTGGGTTTATGGAAAATAGATCCTGTCAAACTAACTTGATTTTTTTTTATGAGATTATAAATTTGGTTGAAGAAGATAAGAGTGTTGATGCAACATAAGCAGACTTTTGGGCATTTGCTTGATACGTCCTGACATTTTGATTAAAAAACTAGAATGATATGAAATGTAACTTGGTACACAGTGAATGGATGGAAAGCTGGCTAACTGATAGGTCCCAACCGGTAATTGTAAAGGTGGACTCATCCTTGAGCCGGTGGGTTTCTAGTGGGGTCCCACAGGGATCCGTTCTTGGCCCCACAGTAACATTGTTATCAATGAGCTGGAAGAAAACATAAAATCATTGCTGATAAAGTTTGCAGCTGACTCAAATTGGATGAGTGGGAAATAATGAAGAGGACAAGTCATTGGCCCAGCGTGATCTGGGTCACTTAGTAAGCGAGGCACAAGCAAACAATGTGTGTTTTAATATGGTTAAATGTAAATGTATCCATCTGGGACCAAAGGCTGTCAGCCGTACTTACAGGGTAGGGGACTCTTTCCTGGAAAGAGCGACTCTGAAAAAGATGTGGGGTGGTGGTGGATAACCAGCTGAATGTGAGCTCCCAGAGTGATGCTGTGGCCAAAAGGGCGAATACGATCCTGGGAGATTGTCCCGGAGTGTGGGGGAGTCCGGGCCCTGCACCCCGTTTCCTGGGATTCACTGAGACTCTCAGCCAGCCAGTAAAACAGAAGGTTTATTGGACAACAGGAACACAGTCCACAACAGAGCTTGTGGGTACAACCAGGACCCCTCAATCACGTCCTTCTGGGGGAGCAGGGAGCTGAGACCCCAGCCCTGGGGTTCCCTGTGTTCCTCCACCCAGCCCCAAACTGAAACTAAACCCACCCGGCAGGTTCCCTGCTGCAGCCCCTGTTCACATTCCTGGGCAGAGGTGTTACCTCCCCGTCCCCCTCCTGGCTCAGGTGACAGGCTCTCAGGTCTCCCATCCCCAGGGCACATTCCCAGGTCAACACTCCCCCTCCCTGCTGGGTCACATCGCCCCAGAGATACACACGGGAATCTCCAGGAGGGGCAGAGCGGTTATGTCACCTCTGTATATGGCCCTGGTGCGAGGGCTGCTGGGGTCCTGGGTCCAGTTCTGGCGTTCACGGTTCAAGAAGGACGCTGATAACTTGGGGAGGGGTCAGAGACGAGTCACGGGAACAATTACAGGGTTAGAAACCGGCCGTACAGCGAGAGACTCCAGGAGCACCGTCTGTTTAACGTAACAAGGAGCTGGTCAAGGGGCGACTGGGTCACAGTCTAGGTGCCTGCGGGGGGAACACACATTTGATCGTGGGCCCGTCAGTCTAGCAGAGAGAGGTCTGACGGGCGAGCCAAAGGCTGGACGTTGAAGCGAGACAGATTCACGCTGGAAATAGGTCGCAGGTTTTTGACAGGGAGAGTAACTCACCACTGGAACAATTTCCCAAGGGTCTTGGTGGATTCTCCGTCACTGACAATCGTCGAGCAAACGGGCTGTTTCTAAGAGCTCCGCTCTAGGGATGATTTGGGGGCAGGGCTCTGGCCTGTGTGCCACCGGAGGTCAGAGGAGATGAGCCCCACGGGCCCTTCTGGCCTTGGCCTCTCGGTATCTATGGGAACCTCCCCTGCCAGGCTGCCAACAGGTAACGGCTGTGGCCATTCTCTGTGCCAGGTCCTTGCAAGCCAGGGGCCGAGAGCCCATGGGGCTTTGGGTGCCGGGTGCAGGACAGAGGCTTTCAGCTCTTGCCAGACGGCTGGCAGAAGGAGGCAGCACCAGCGAACCCTCCAGCCTGGCTGGCACCCGCGGAGGAGAGCAGGGCTCGGGGGTGTGTGTGGGGGGGGGGGTAATTGGGGGCTGGAAAGGGCGGTGCACCACAGCTCCCTTCGAGGCAGGACTGCAAGACAGCCACAGCCTCGTCCGTACCCCTCACCAGCCATGCAAACCCTGCCCCAGGCTGCAACCAATGCCCCTCCCCGACCCCACCCTCCTCCTTCCACCTGCACAAACAGTGACCCCTGCCAGGACCAGGGCAAATGCTCCCCTGGCACAGCTGTGCCCCATGGGGTGCTGAGACCCCCAGCTCCCCCCACCCCCAGCCCTGCTCGGAGAGGCCATGAGCCCAGCTGGCTGTCCTGTAAACACACGCCTGGACCCCGGGCCTCTGCTCAGGGCCCTTCCTCCACCTGGCCCCAGGCAGCTGCAGCCTCCACCTCCTGGCACGGCTCACAGGCTGCCCTGCAGCCCCACTGCACCCAGAGGCGCCCTGCGCCCGAGACTGCCACAGGGTCAGACTGGCCCAGCCAGACCCTCACCCTCTGAGCCATGGGTGCACGGCCCCCATGACAAGCCAGCAGGGCAGAGGCTGCCTGGGGCACCCATCCACCAGCGCAGCTCTGGGCAGCTGCTCCTGGCTCTGCTCAACCCGGCTCTGGGCTCACGCCACTGTCCTCCTCCCAAGTTTAAACCCCACTCACCCCAGCCGGACACGGCCGCCCCAGGGCCAGGGGGACTCGCCTTTGATCGGGGCTGCCAGACGGCTGGAGCCCATGTAGAAGCACCGCTGGGTCAGCGCCACCCAGTGGCGGGGCTGAGAGCCACCCCAGCACATTGCACTGAGCAGGCCTGACCTGTCGGAGGGTCCCACGTCGAGGGGACGAGGAGCCACTAATGGCCTGGGCCCTGGAGCCGGGGGGGGGTCTGCTGTTGGGGATTCCCAGAGTTCCCAGGCACCGTTCCCCAGGGTGCAGCCAAATGCTGGTGTCGCCAAGGCCAAGTGGCACTGGCCGGGGGTGGGGTAGCTTCCAGCGCGGCCCCAACAGTCCAGCCCCGGAAGCCCCTCATTTCCCTGGTGACCCCGGTGCAGGAGGGGCTGCTGCCCCCCCAGCCCTCTGCCAGTGGTGGAATGGTATCTCCTGCCCCTCGTGCCGATCCCCAGTGGTGCCTGTGAAGTACCCTACACCGGTGGCACAGGGTCTCCAGCACCCACGTGTGGCACCGGGCACCACAACCCCCTAATGATCCAGCACCATGCAGGGCCTGGCTTCACAGCTCCCCCCAAAACGCCACGGGAGAAGCACTGAGCTTCAGCCAGCAGGGAGTGTATCCACCCCAGGCCAGCCAGCCGCTTGGCAACCGTCCCCCAGCCCAGCTCTTCCCTGCCTGCCCAGAGGCAGCTCTCGGGCAGCAGGCAACTCGGGCCTAACTGGCAGAAGTGCTGGGCACCCAAAGCTGCCATTGACTGCACCTGGGGAGGGGGGTTTGCTTAGCCCCGAGGAAATAGAGCCTGGGGGGCTCACACTGAGCTCCCCTAACCCAAGCACCCAGGGAAGCCGGCCATGCGGCCTCTTGCTCTGCCCAGCCGCAGAGGCTGTGAGGGGAGAGCAGAACCCAGCCCTCCTGCAGCCGCACCCCCAGCTCGAACCCTTGGAACTGCTTCCCCCAAACCCGCCCCCACCCCAGCCAATGAGACACAGGGGGTCAGGCTCACACACTTTATTCACACACATACCCAGTGCGCCCCAGGTGAGCCTTTCCCAGGCAGCACCCTGCAGCGGGGGGAGCCCAGCCTGCCCCGCTTGCTGCTGCCACCTCTGGGGACTGGCAGGGGGAGGCGGGTGCCACGGGCTGCTTTCCCAGCGCTGGGGGAAGGGACAGCTGATGTGCTGCAGGGGCTTTATGTGGAAGAACTAAAGTCGAAGCCCTGAGAAAAGGGCCTGCCCCAGACTCTGGGCACAGTGTCCCTCCATGCTGGGCGGAGGGGCCGGGCTGGCAGGGCCAAGGCGAGAGCAGAGGGTGGGTACAGAGGAGATGCCAGGAGGACCCTGGGTGCAACGCCAGCAGCAGGAGAGAAGCAGCAATTTAGGCGAGGCCTCTCCCCTGGCACAGCCTGTGCGGGGCGCCCTTCCTCGCTGCCTTCCAGGCTCTGCCCAGGCCTGTGCGCCCTCCCTCCTCTAGGGATCCCTGCCTGCCGCCATTCCTCACACCCTGCCCCGGCCTGCAGCACCCCCCAACTGCTCTGCTGGGACAGCGCTTCCCGCAGAGCCCCCAGCCGCTCGCACCCTCCTGCTAGCGGAGGAGGGGCTGCCTGGCCCCTCCGGGTGGGGACGGCTCTCTCCTTGTGTCCTGTGCACAAACACACAGTCAGCTGGTACTTAGCAAACTCCCACCCCACGTGCACCAGCACAGCCCCATGGGGCAGAGGCTGGGAAAGGGACCTAGGAAAACTCTCGGTGGCCATGGGGGGGGCCTGGGGATTAGTGCTCTGTTCCCCTGCAAGCGCCCCGAGGTCACCGTTCTACGCTTCCCCAAGAGAGCTGGCGTTGGGCCTGCCACAGCCCTAGGAGAGACCCAGCGGTCAAGTCCCAGCTCTCGGCCAGGGTGTGACCCCAGCCCTCCCTGCTGCAGGCCACGAATGGCTCAGGCAGCAGCAGGACAGGCCCGGCCCAGTTCTGTGCCGCTGTGGCTAATGCTTTGGCTACTGGCCGCTCTGAGCTGGGCGCAGCCTGTCGGAGCTCGGCTGCCCTGGCGTTTGAGACAGTCCAATAAATTAAGACGGAGGCAGCCCAAGGGGGCCGCCCCCCCACCAAAGGGCTGTGGCTCCAGGGCCCGGTGTCCACGCCGGGCACTAGAAGAGCTGCAGTAAGAACTCCGGTGCCCACTCCAGGGCAGTCTGTGTGACGGCCAGAGCCGCTGCCCCCAGCGTGGCCGAAATCCCCCACACGGCCGCTTTCACCAGCGGGCTGTGCCCAGCCGTGGGCAGGAGAGCAGCAGCTTCGGGGTGGGCGCTGTCCTGTTGCTTCTGGCTGCGCAGCACGGAGTCTGGGCGCTGGCGGGAGGCGGCCAGCTGGAAGGCGGTGAAGGTGCCTATGGAGATGCTGGGAACAGACAGGGAGGGAGCCTGTTAGCACGGGGATGAATGGCATGCAGGGTTGGCCAGGGCCCAGCTGGGGCTCTGCTCCCTAATGCCGAGGTGCGAGGGCAACTCTCTTCCCAGGCTGCATGGGGGGACCTGTCCTCCTCGGCTGCACTGCCATGTTAAGAGAAGGCAGGGGGGCATCTCTGAGCACAACCCCCAGTGCAGCCCTCGGCTCTGCCGAGCTGGACACCCTGGGTTACCGCCCTGGGTGGGAGGGAATCAGACCTGCTCCAATGTCCGCCATTACCGCGCTGCCCAGGGGCTGGAGACCCACAGAAAGGCCATTTACGCTCGTCCTCCCACAGCCAGGGGCCTTCCGCTCCGGCAGCGCCAGCCTGTGCCGTAGTCTTGGAGCCGCTCAGCCCCAGGGCTGCATGGGGGGGGTTGGCCGGACGTGTGTGACAGCGGAGTGGGACGAGCTCACCGCCAGCCTGCCAGACACCATGAGCTAAGAGGGGTGCCCAGTCCCCCCACTGCAGCCGCCAGCATGCCTGAGAGCTTGGCCAGACCGCCTGGTTTTCTCACTGCTCCAAGGACAGAGGGAAAATCGACAAGGCGTTTGGGAACCCTGGCCCCTGGCAGCAGGGATGGTCGGGGAGTGGGGCAGCCAGCTACATGACAAGGAAAGAGAAGAGCTGCACCTTTAACCAGACACTCCTGCCAGGGCCCGGGGCAGCCCCACACCTAGGAGACCACTGGGGGCCGGGTGCAGGTCCAGCAGCAATTGGCCTCCCGCTCCCCCCGCAGCCCTGTCCTCCCTCACCTCTTGTGGTGCTGCAGAGCCGCCTGCTTGGCCAGCTCGGTGTGCGGGTGGCGCTGGAAGAGCTGGAGGGCCCGGGAGAGGAGGCTCTCGTACGGGAGGTTCTGGGGGATTTGGGACAGAAGCTGGTGGACGCTGGGCATGTCGCAGTCACACGCCAGCACCTCCTCTTCCCGGTGCAGGACGATCTGCCGGGAGAGCGCGCCATGGTCACATGGGACACGTGCCCCTGCAATAACCCCCAGCCCCGACAAGGGCTCTCCGTGGGCTGCCTCTGCCACGCCCCGGTCAGACGGTTCTAGGTTTTACACCATGCCCAGCACCTTACCACGCCTCTGACAAAACAGCCACCTCTGGGGTGGAACACAGCTGCTGTTTCACAGAGAACAGGACAGTGCACACCAGTTTGAGACAGGAAGTAAAAGAGAACCCCGTGACCAAGTGAAGTTGCAGGGGGAGCTGTGAGCCACAGAACACAGTCACCCTCCTGGGAGTTGGGCTGGGACTCCACGTTAAGCAACTCAGCTGGCTAAAAGAGCCAGAGGATCATCCGTGGCCAGGAGCAAAGGCACAGGGACCTCGCACCACACCGGGGCGCTGGGCTCAACGCTGGCTCCCCCTCTGAGTTACTCACCCCCTCCCTCCAGCAACTCAGCGGTCTCCCATCCAGCTACGGACCATCCTGGCCAGCTTAGCTTGTGAGAAGGGCCAGGGGACAGAGCTGCGCTCGCTGGCCTGCGTTCGAGGGACGTCGGGCTGGGGGATCGCAATGGGCCCTTCTGGCTTTGGAAGCGGGGGAGGCAGGCTGGCAGCCGGTCACCTTCCCCTGCTAAGCCCCCCATGGAAGCGGGGTGCCAGGGGACAGGACTCCCTCCCAATTCCGCTCCCTGGGGCGGGGAGCCAGGGCTGAGGACTGCAGGCAGACGTACCGCGGCAGCGAAGTAGACAGGCAGCAGCGGGTGTGAGGCCAGGAAGAAGTCGTAAAGGCGCAGGACGTGGGGGAAGCTGGTGAGGACGTGGCCGTACCACGTGATAAGCCAGCTCAGGGCAAAGATCGTCCCCACCTCCGCTCTGCAGACACGGGAGAGAGGGTCCTGCTCAGACGCTGACTGTCTCCTTCCTGCCAATACCCACCCCCAGTGCCGCCCCCATCCCCCAACCTCGACCCGCTGCCCCCAACCCTGACCCGCAGCCCCCCACCCCCAACCCGCAGCCTCCTGCCCCATTCCCCAACCTCGACCCGCTGCCCCCCAACCCTGACCCACAGCCCCCCGCCCCATCTCCCAACCCACCACCCCCAACCCTGACCCACAGCCCCCCACTCCCAACCTCAACCCCTACCCGCAGCCCCCGCTCCCAACCCGCAGCCCCCCCAACCCCACCACACAGTTCCCCGTCTCCCAACCCTGACCCACAGCCCCTCAACCCATCTCCCAATCCCACCACACAGTTCCCCGTCCCCCAATCTGGCCCCACAGCCCCCCGCCCTCCAATCCTGCCCCAGAACCCCCCAACCCTGCCCCACAGCCCCCTGCCCCCAATCCCAACCCACAGCCTCACATCCCAACCCCAACCCACAGGTCTCAGCCCCACAGTCCCTCACCTCCACCCCACAGCCCCCCCAACACTGCCCCACAGCTTCCTGCCCCCAACCCACAGTCCCCTACCCCCAACCCTACCCACAGCCTCCAATCCCACCCCACATCCCCCCTCCCAACCCCAACCTGCAGCTCACTGCCCCACAGTCCCCCACCCCCAGCCCCCAATCCCAACCCTCTGCCCCAAACCGCAGCCCCCCATCCCAACCCCTACCTGCAGTCCCCCGCCCCCACCCTCCAATCCCGACCCACAGCCCCTGCAGCCCCAGCTCCTCCCCCACACCCAACCAGTTGATACCTCCCAACCTGCAGGACCCAACCCAATTATTTCCATCCTGGGCCCATCTTGGGGGGTGGGGGTGGAGAGGGGTGGGCTCTGGGCAGATCAGTCACGTTGCTGCTGGGCCTGGGAAGGAGGCAGAGTTGCATGGTGCACAGCCCCTGCCCGCCCCCAGCCCAGCCCCACGACTGACGGTACCTCAGCATGAAGTCATGGAGGCAGAGGCTCTCCCGCTGGAGGATGGGCATGAGATAGTTCAGGATGTGCTTGGTGCTGTCCATGGTGGGGTCCATGAAGTCCCTGCAGACGGGGAGAGGTTAGAAGAGGGTGTCCCCAGTGAGGCACCAGGAGTGCGGACGGGCGTGATCACCACGCCCCCACTCAGTGCATGCTGCGACCGGGAGCCTCCCCGCTCCTCCCCGCACTGTAGTACAGGCAGCGTGGATAAAAATCAAGGATTTAAAAAAAAAAAAATCAGATTTTTTTGATAAAATGTTTTTTGAGGAAAAAACCTACCTAAAGATAGTTTTAATTAAGATACATTATAGCTCAAATATATCATGGATTATAGGATTATAAATTCTAATTCTATAGTTTGAGACAATATATTCATGTTGATAGCTGCTTTCAACTACCTGAAAGGGGGTTCCAAAGAGGATGGCTCTAGACTGTTCTCAATGGTAGCAGATGACAGAACGAGGAGTAATGGTCTCAAGTTGCAGTGGGGGAGGTTTAGATTGGATATTAGGAAAAACTTTTTCACTAAGAGGGTGGTGAAACACTGGAATGCGTTACCTAGGGAGGTGGTAGAATCTCCTTCCTTAGAGGTTTTTAAGGTCAGGCTTGACAAAGCCCTGGCTGGGATGATTTAACTGGGGATTGGTCCTGCTTTGAGCAGGGGGTTGGACTAGATGACCTCCTGAGGTCCCTTCCAACCCTGAGATTCTATGATTCTAGGTAATGTTTAAGAAAAGTTTTGTAAATGAGTTCCAATAGTTCATGGATTAGGGACCCAATCTGATGCGGTTCCAGGGGCTTCTGTATAGATTATTTAGGGTTAATCTTTCTATCTACCCAATGGGACGCAGTGCTCAGTCTGGAAGATACCATCCAAGATGCTTAGTTTAGCAGTTCCCAAACTGTGGATTTGTGTCTCCAGAGATAACATGCTTGTTAACAGCAAAAATGTTTTTAAATAAATAAATAAATAAAATATAGAGGTGAGAAATAACAGAGCTCAACCCTATTGTCCATCAGGAAATGTGTGTACACAGAGTCAATCCCTTACCTCTCTCTAAAAGGGCAATGTTTCAAAAAGTTCAATGAATAGAAGATTGTTGGGGGCAGAATAGATCTGGATAAGGAGAAAAAGTCTGGAGATAAATAGGAGAAGGGAGGGACAGGCAGTAGAAACAAAAGTAAAACTATTTGAGCAGCATATTCCAGAAGTTTCGAGGTCTTTCTGAGTGTAGCCTTCATTGATTTGAGATCTACCAGACCATTCTCTCACTAGAAGGGAAAACCTATAATAGCAGCAGGAGGTAAGACAGACCCAGTTTGGGAATATTTGAATGAAGTTCCTCTACCTGTGGCTAAGACAGGCATGCGTGCAAAATGCAAACAGTGCGTAGATGGAAGGGGATTAGGCTTGTCTGAATGAAACAACATCAGGAGAAGTGTTCCTTCTCAGGAGGAAGCTGCATTGAAGATGATGAAAGGAACATGTCTGAACATGCAGGATCTTCAGGTTGGTAAACTTTTTTATTTCACACTTCTCTCTTAAGGACGGCCTGACTTCCTTCTGGACTATTATTGAATTCTCATATTTGAGCAAAAAATACAGTTGTTACTCTATGGTACTGTCATTTTAGATGCAGCTGTGATAAATAAAGAGCTGAAATAGGCAGATCTTCCTTTTACAATTTCACCTTTACAGTAGTGCTGAGTGTCAGCGAATGCAATGAGTAACGAACACTAAATGAGCAGTATGGTAATAATTAAATAACTGCATTGACTTATTTTGTTTAGGAGAATCCATCCTCAACATACAGGATTCTGAAGACTCTCCACCTTCAAGATCACCATCATTTTCTATAGTTTCAGAGTTCTCTGCCAATGACAGTGTTTCAGTCACATCATGCATGTCGCACAGCTACAGTATGGCACCTGTAGCAAAAAGAAAAAAAAACTCCATCGTCCAGAAACAACCATAGATAAAGTTAGTGATAAGAACCAACTGATTACAAAAAGAGGTAATTGATGAAAAAATTGCCCGATTTGTTTACACAACAAACTCTCCTTTCCGTATGATTGAGAATCCACACTTCATTAACATGGTTCAGTCATTAAGACCAGGATACAGATGCTCCCTGGGTTACACAAGACCCGACTTACACAAATTCGACCTTACGCAAAAAGTCCCATAAGGCATAAATAAAGTTTTCGAGTTGCGGAAAATATTGCATAGTTTATGGAAATGCAAAGTACTGTAGTGCGGAGGAATACAGCAGCAGGACCTCCTACAAGGGAAGGCTTTGCGCTCTCACAGCCTCGTGTTATTTCAGTGATACTGTATTTCTGTTATTTCACCCTATTATTTCATTCAAATCATGCCTGGAAAGCGACCAAATGATAGCAAGAGTGCAGGACCAACTCGTAAGCGAAAGAAGATTGATTTAGAGCAGAAAATGAAAATAGTGAAAAAGTATGAAGGCGGACAAAGCCTGCCGTCAATTGCTCGTGAACTCGATTTGGCTACCTCAACAGTGAAAAGTATTTTGAATGATAGTGCACATATAAAAGAGCATGTGAAAGGCTCTGCTCCTTTAAAATCAACCGTCATAATGAAGCAGCGTTCTGGAGCTATCTACGAAATGGAAAAGTTATTAACAATGTGGATGGAAGATCAGATTCAAAAACGTGTGTCGCTTAGCTTCATAGGTATTCAAGCGAAGGCTAAGAGTATGTTTGAAGTCATAAAGGGAAAATATAGTGATCCTAATGCAAAGTTTGTGGCTAGTCATGGGTGGTTTAATAGATTTAAACAACGTGCAAATTTTCACAATGTAGAAGAGAGTGGTAAGGCTGCTAGTGCTATACAAAAGCAGCTGAAAAGTATCCCAAAGTGTTACAAAAACTTATAGAAGAATGTGGTTATACAGCCCAGCAAATCTTTAATGTTGATGAAACTGGATTGTTTTGGAAAAAAAAAATGCCAGACAGAGCAAACATTTCAAAAGAGGAAAAGACAATGCCAGGGTTTAAGGCTGTGAAAGATAGGCTAACGCTTTTGCTTGGAGGTAATGCTGCTGGAGATTGCAAATTGAAACCATTGCTTGTTTATCATTCAGAAAATCCCCATGTGTTTAAAGGCATAAGTAAGGCTACCCTTCCAGTTCATTTCCATTCAAATCGAAAGGCTTGGATCACAATGGCACTTTTCGAAGACTGGTTCATATATTTATCCCCGAAGTGGAAAAATTCTGCAGAGAAAACGACATCCCATTCAAGATTATGCTTATCGTCGATAATGCTCCTGGACATCCCGCACATTTAGACAACTTTCACCCTAATGTAAAAGTCGTGTTTCTGCCTCCTAACACGACTTCGATCCTACAGCCCATGGATCAGGGGGTCCTTGCTAATTTTAAAGCCTATTATTACCTATAAAGAACATTTGCACCAGCAGTAGAAGCAACTGACAGAGAGACTGGCAAGACTTTACGCGATTTTTGGGAATTGTGTAACATTTACCAAGCCATCCTAAACATTGCTAAGGCCTGGGCAGGGGTTACCCAAGTTTGTTTGAATGCCGCATGGAAGAAAACATGCCCACAGTTCGTACACAGCTTTAAAGGGTTCAAAAAAGAGGAAATCTTGGAGGAGGTGGCAGATGACATAGTGAAGCTTGCTGAGCAACTTGAGCTGGAGGCTGATGTTGGGGGTGTGGATGAGCTTATTGAATCCCATGGAGCTGAATTATCCAATGAGGATCTCATGGAATTTGAAGTGGAGGAAGAAGTTGAAGAAGTAGAAGAGCCACGACACTTCAACACCCAGGAGATGGCACTTGCATTTTGTGAGATTGAGTCTGCAATGGCAAGGTTTGAGAAGATAGACCCCAATTCCTCACGATTCTTGAAAGCGAACAGAGGCATTGACGAAACGCTGGCCTGTTACAGACAGATATATGAAGAGAAGAAAAAGGCCACTATCCAGTCATCTCTCAATAAGTTTGTAAAGAAGGTTGAAAGGTCTGCAATGTCCATATCTCCACAGCCTTCCACCTCCAAAGCCCCTTCTAACGACCCCAATGATGTAATGCCTGTCTCCTCCTCTCCTTCCTCATCTACAAATTAAGCCCATTGTCATTCACCACCAAAACGCAGCCTTCAGTGCGCCAGGATAACAATAGGATTAAGGTAAATGCAATATTTTTGTTGTAATTGTTTTTTATGCTTGAACAATATACGTTTCCAACTTGCATAACCCGAATTTTACGTAAGGCTTTTCGGAACGGAACGATTGCGTAAGTAGGGAAGCATCTGTACACTCCACCCAACACAGCAGAAGTTGCAAGAAAATTGCTGGACAAAGTGTCTGAAAGAGAAACTGAGCAGTGTGCCAAAAACCTAGACGGTGAAATTGTTAACATGAGTCTTGATGGGTGGAGCAATGTCCACAACGATCCTGTTGTATGTGCTTGTGTGACAACAGAAGAAGGGAATGTCTTCCTTACAGAAACAATTGATCCATCAGGAAATGCTCACACAGCAGAATACTTACAAGAAGTAGCAGTAAAACAAAATGAAAAAACATTCAAATGTCTACTACGCAGCTTGGTCACAGACAATGCTGCAAATGTATCCAAGATGAGAAGAAATTATTTAGAAGAGAGAGTCCCAAGCTAATAGCATATGGCTGCAGTGCTCGTTTGATGCACCTCCTAGCCAAAGACGTCAGTGTTCCAGAAATAAAAAGTTGAAATTGCAAAATACTTCCGTAACAACCACTTTGCAGCAGCTGCTCTGAAAAGAGTGGGAGGAACCAAGCTCACTCTCCCACAAGACGTGCGATGGAACTCAGTCGTGGACTGTTCTGAGCACTGTAACAAGAACTGGCCTAATCGGATGACAGTTTGTGAAAAAAATTGTGAAAAAATAGATGGCCCTGTCATAGCCTAAGTTCTCAACATTGGGCTTAAGAGAAAAGCTGAACACGTGCTGAGCACCCTGAAGCCTGTTTCCGGGGCCTTGAACAAAATGCAGGGAAATCGCTGTTTTATTGCGGACGCTGTTGAAATCTGGAAGGAACCGAGCAAGATCTTAAAATACAGAAATATGCAATGACAGAGTTAAATTACAAGCATTAAAAAAAACCAGATGGGACAAGCACCATCTCCAGCTCATTTTCTTCCAAATATTCTCAATACTGGGTACCAGAGTCAAACCTTAACTGCTGAAGAAGAGGAGTTGGCAACGACATGGACATCCAGCAATCATCCCTCCATAATGCCAATTATAATAAACTTCAGAGCTAAGGGTGAACCATTCAAGAAATATATGTTTGCTGATGATGTTTTAAAGAAAGTCACAGCAGGAAACTGGTAGACGTCACTTAAGCACTTGGATTCAGAGACTGTTGAAGTGATCATCTCACTTTTACCAGCAGTAGCTTCTTCTGCCGGTGTAGAAAGAATATTTTTCTTCCTTTGGACTAACTCATTCCAAATTGAGAAGTTATTTGGGACCTGAAGAAGCAGGAAAGCTTGGTTTTCTTTTCCAGATTATGAACAAACAGGAAAATGAAGGTGAAGACGACTGAGTCAGCTGCCGAAGCCAATATTTTAAGTTTCTCATGTTGATCTGGCTGACACAGTCGAGTTAATTTTTGGGTTGTTTTTTTTTTTTTAAATATTTCATTGAACTATTTTACTTAAAAACAAACCTGATTTTAAAAAAAAGTGAAGGTTTAACTAAATTCAAAAATTCATATACTTGTTTTGTTAAAATATTATATCTTTGCGGTTGAAGAAAAAAAATCCAGAATACATAACACTGTTGTTTTAGTGAAATAAAACAATTTAAATGTCTGTCTGGTGATGTTCTCCTCCTAATACAGCATGGCAAGAAAATCCTCCAAATATTAATGATTAACCTGTTGGACTGGAGATAGTTCACCTCCCAATGACTTCATAAACATCAGCCTCATTTACCTTTGGTAAATGAAATAACCAAACAATTATTAATTTTCTGATATAGCTGTAAAACTCATCTGAAAAGTTTTCAAAATAAATCACTTTAAAAGTGTGTACCTTCTAAAAATGAAACCTACTTCTCTCTCTGAGTTGTGAAGAATATGTATTAAGGTTATAACAACCAATAAGAATGGACATTTATGTAGAAATCCATGATTAAATCGAGTCTTCCTGACTTTTGATATAAATCAATTTGATTTAAATCAAATCCACCCTGCTTATAATGAAACAAACGAAAGTTTATTTAGGAAAGAACAGAGATTCAACTAAGAACAGGAGAAAGTGATGGAAACAAACGATGACTGTACAAAACCAAACCACAAAACGCATGTGGGTCTGCACTTAGTTACAGTTACCTTTCCTGCCTAACACAATAGGCTGCTCCCATGCTCCAAAGTTCAGTCTCCTCACAGAGACAGCTGGCTTCCTGGGAACCAGCATCCAAACATTCAAAAAACACCCCACCTCCACAAGATGTTTCCTCAGTGAATTAATCCAGAGGCCCTTCCCGCACTACGTGTTACAGTGACAGTCTATTGTCTTTACTCACACAGGGCGATCCTGTTCCTTTTTTACCTCCAAGTGGTTGATTGTTTGCAGTTGTCTCTGATGGTTTCCATCGATTAGCCTTGCTCCATTCCAAGGCTGACAACTGAGCCTTGCAGTACATCACCAGCTAACTAGGGAGCAATGACAACTCCCTCCTGCTTGAGTGGGCCGTCACCAAGACACATTATCCCCTGGTGAGTAACTTCTTCTCCAAGCCCATAAAGCACACAGTCAATAGAGTTACATTAGTCCCTAAGTATTACTCGTATATACACCTCACAAGGATTATGAGATGTGGTAAGTTACAAGCTTGCCAAATACCCCTCACGGATAAATACCCTGCAAGACATGTGTTTGGTATAGCAAGTTTGTCAGGTCTGAGAAGAGACTTTTTGGAAAGAAGAGGGGACCCTTTGCTACGGGTCACAGAGGTCTCAAATAAAAGCCACTGCTGCACCAGTCATCATAGAATCATAGAATATCAGGGTTGGAAGGGACCTCAGGAGGTCATCTAGTCCAACCCCCTGCTCAAAGCAGGACCAATCCCCAACTAAATCATCCCAGCCAGGGCTTTGTCAAGCCTGACCTTTAAAAACCTCTAAGGAAGGAGATTCCACCACCTCCCTAGGTAACGCATTCCAGTGCTTCACCACCCTCCTAGTGAAAAAGTTTTTCCTAATATCCAACCTAAACCTCCCCCACTGCAACTTGAGACCATTACTCCTCCTTCTGTCATCCATCCTCTTTGGAACCCCCTTTTAGGTAGTTGAAAGCAGCTATCAAATCCCCCCTCATTCTTCTCTTCCGCAGACTAAACAATCCCAGTTCCCTCAGCCTCTCCTCATAAGTCATGTGTACCAGTCCCCTAATCATTTTTGTTGCCCTCCGCTGGACTCTTTCCAATTTTTTCACATCGTTCTTGTAGCGTGGGGCCCAAAACTGAACACAGTACTCCAGATGAGGCCTCACCAGTGTCGAATAGAGGGGAACGATCACGTCCTTCGATCTGCTGGCAATGCTCCTACTTATACATCCCAAAATGCCACTGGCCTTCTTGGCAACAAGGGCACACTGTTGACTCATATCAATATCCTTGCAAAACGCATGCACAGATGCTGCGTGCGGGGTACGCTCCTAAGGGCTGTGTCTAGAGACGAGCCACTGGCAGAGGTGAAAAACAGGTTTTCGGTCAGACAAGGAATGTTTCTCTAGCAGGCTGTTTTCATGTACTTTAAGCAGCGTCTGGTTCACAACCTCATCGATCCGAGCCAAATGCTAATGCAGGATCGGGAAACCGTCAGAGAGAGAAAAGTAACAGGAGGAAGCAAGTGGCAGCTATGTTCATTCCCTCTGGAGCCCCTGGCACTGGCCACTGTCGGAAGACAAGCTACAGGGCTAGATGGCTGGGGGAAGGGATAGCTCAGTGGTTTGAGCATTGGCCCGCTAAACCCAGGGTTGAGAGTTCAATCCTTGAGGGGGTCATTTGGGATCTGGGGCAAAAATTGGGGATCGGTCCTGCTTTGAGCAGGGGGTTGGACTAGCTGACCTCCTGAGGTCCCTTCCAACCCTGGTATTCTAGGAGTCTATGGACCTTTGGTCTGACCCGGTCTGGCTGTTCTTATCTTAAAATGCACCTCGAAGCTTTGCTCTCTAGGACATTTGGGAGACAAAGACGACATCCTGGCATCCTTTGCCTGGGAAGTAAACAGGCAGCGATTTGCTTCATGACAGTGGGGTCTCAACCAGGCCTGGCTGAAAACGCTGGCGAGAACCTTGGGCGAGATAAGCTGCTGTAGACCGCAGGGTAACCTGGTCGCTAAGTGCAGTCTCTAGGAACTGTGCTGTGATACTGTTTTTCATGCAACCGTTTGTTTCCAATATTCTTACTTGCTGTCCCCTGAATCTCTGTCTTTGATGATAAACTTATTCTTGTTTTCACTCTAAATACACCCAGGTGCTGCGGGCTAAGCACAGTGCTGGCCCTCAGCTGAGCCGTACCAGCTGGTGAGTTCTGTGTGCGCAGGAGGGCTGGTCACTCTGTGAGTGCCCAGTGGCTCGGGGCTGGGCCCTCCAGAGGGACGCTCTGAGGACTCGGGGGTGGGCGTGTGCCTACCGCTCCCTGCGGAGGGAGCGGGGCCTGCGGAGGCCTGGCAGGCAGTGCTTGGTGGTTTTGGGGAGCTGATCCCCAGCAGGCCCAGACAAGACTTCCTCACAGCCCTTAGACAGACATGGCTACAAGGGCCAGAGGACCCAGCGCCGCGGCAGCAGCTCCCCTCCCTGCAATGAGCTATCCCCAGGGGATGCCCCTTCTGAGCTGGAGCAGTCTGTCTCTGGGAACCCAGCCTGGCGGGTGTGGGGAAAGGGGCACTGCTAGTCCCAGGGAGACCCTGTGAGATTCCAGTCCAGATCTCTCAAGAGCCAGACTGATGCCCCAGTGGTTAATGCTCTGCACTGCAATGCAGGAGACTCAGGCTCAAAGCCCCCCAGGGCCGCAGTGAACACCGCGGGGGACAGGGCTGGTGCCCCAGGGGTCCCTGGCTGGCACAGTGCCCTGCAGTGCCACACTGACTCCCAGACCAAGGCACAGGCTGGCCGAGGGGACGTCCCACCCCACTCCAAGGCAGCCCTGTTGGCCTGATACCGGAGATGGTGGGTGGAGAGTTTCTCCAGCAGTGCGCTGCCCATGCGCTCGCCGGCCACCAGCAGGAGCGTGACGGCGATGTCATGGTAACCCTGGTAGTAGTGCAGCTCGGGGTGAGCCCTCAGGATGTGCAGGATGAGGTCGATGAGCTGCTCCTGCAGGACCTGGCGCTGCTCGGGCCGCATGCCTGCGCAGAGACGGAGGGTCAGAGCCCCAGGGCACCGTGCAATGCAAAAACCCTGCTCCAGCACCTCCCACCCTGCCAGCTCCTCAGAGCCGGCCCCCACTGGAGTCTCCAGCTCCCCCACCCTGGCTCTGCTTGAGCAGGGGGTGTGGTGGGAAGACTGTCAGACAGGAGGCCCCTGCAGCGGTGTCGCCCTTGGGCTGACTGCAGACCCCTCTAAACCCCTCTGGCCGTTGGTCCCAGCCAGGTCCTCCTGACCGAGTGCGCTGTGCCTCGGGCCCAGGTACCCGGGCTCCACGAGCTGCCCTGTCCCAGCTGTCTCAGCGGGTCCCAAGCGGAGATGTGGTCTCTGCTGCAGCTGGGCCTGCTTCCTTTGAGGATTAGCACCAAGGCCATGAGCCAGCAGCCCCCAGAGTGCCAGGAGCACAGCAGACTGGAACCAGCAATTAGGAGCTGGGGTCCCCGTATCGTCCCTCCCCATCCTGCTGAGCCAGCCAGTCCCTCATCCAAGCCCGGGCTTATGGAGAAGAAGAAGAGAGGCCTGGAGTGCCCAGCGAGCCCCAGTGCAGGGCGCACGTGGGGCGGGAGCGTGATCGCCGCGTTTGGTATTGTGAGTTGGTCAGGTCTGAGAAGAGAACTGTTAGCAAAGAACAGGGACCCTTCGCTCTTCCAGCCTGACTCGCACACGGAGCTTCCTCACCACACCTTTTTCAGCTGAGCGGCCCCCACTGGCCCCATGAAGCCAGGTGAGACTGGTGCCCCACCAACCCCCCCAAATATCCCACCACCTGGCTGGCCAGATTCACCCTCAGAGACAGCAGAGGAGCGACAGGGAGAGGAGGGAATGAATCTCTAGGCAAGGGATGTGGGCAGGGGGCTGCTACAGCCAGACGCTCGGGTGCGGGGCTGGGTTAGCGGATGTTCTAAGGCAGGACCACAGGATCCAGCGAGGGGCACAGGTACCTTCCGAGGCAGGGGGCTCCCCTCCGGCACCAGCTCTGCAGGGCAGAGCCAGGAACAGGCAGGACAGAAAGAAAACACAGTTACCAGGGAGACCCCCCTGCAGCATGTTCCCCGCTGCACTGGACCCAGGCTGGGCTCTGCCGGTGAGGAGGGGCACGTGCCGTGGAGCCTAGCCATGCGTGCGGATGCACGGGATGAGCCTCAGGAATCTGCGGGGGTGTCGGGAGCCCTGGGCCCTCGCTGACTCTTGCAATGGGGAAGTGGGGAAGCACTTAACCCTTCCCTGGCCACTCTGAGCTGAGAGCAACAGCCCAACGCAGGAATGAGGACATGACCTCTGGGAACGCTCCACCCCGCCCTTACAAAGCTACCTGGCCCCACCTCACACACCCCTGGGCAGGAGGTGGCCTTGGGTCTCCATCCCAGCAGTGCAGCCTTTGGGGAGAGGGGAAACAAACACCCCTTCTCCCCTCAAATCCTCCTGCCCCCCAGCAACTCCAGCCACCCTTCCCCACAGCTCCCATGGGAGGGAGGTGGGGCCATCAGGCCTCTGCCCCCTGGGACTAACCGATGCCCAATCCCAGCAGACAGAAAAGCTCTCCCCAGCTGCCACCACTTCAAACCAGGAAGGGCCTGCGGGAACCTCGCTGCCCACAGGCACGCCCGGCACCAGGGCACGTCTCACCTTGGGGGAAGCGGCGTGTGGAGCGGTTCACGTCTAGCTGCACTTGGGTGTAGTCCTTGTGGTTCCGGCGGACAGCCCTGCCTGGGGGGAGAGACCAGTGGGGTCAGGGGCATGCTCAGGGCTAGCAGCAATCCTGGCAGTCCCACATACCTCCTCAAGGAGCTGCCCAGCTGACATGGGGGTCTGCAGCATGGACCTCAACTCAGACCCAAGAGCTGCAAGAACAGGACAATAGCAGAGGCAGCCCCTCCTCCCCACTGCCCTGTATCCCTCCTTGGCTGGAAGGACTGGTTCAGCCTGGCATCGGAGAGGTGAGAGCTTGGGTACCCCGTCTGAGCCTTTGCCCTCTAGGACAGGATCACTGGGTTAGGCACGTCCAGCCAGTCACATGGCCCCTGCTCAATGCCCCCCCAGACAGCTCTGATTGACAGCTCATTGGAGGGCTGGTACCCATACAGCACTGGGCTAGCGAGCAGGGAGCTGGCAGCAGTTCCAGTGTCACAGTGGCAATGACTGCTCTGTGCCCATCACCCTGGCCCCAGGGCATGCCAAGGAGATGAGGAGCAGTCAGCTAGTGGGCAGAGCACACAGCTGGAGCTAACAAGGCAGACATTAACCCCAGCTCTAACAGGAGCCTGGGCAAGTCTCTGGCCCGGTCCCCATGTTCCTCAGGCATTAGTCCATCTCCTGGCTCAGGGCATGCAGAAGGGGGTCACAGCTCCACTCCTAGGGCGGCAAGAATTAGTCAGCACCCCAGTCAGGCTCAGTGTCTGAAGTCAGCAGCTTCTCGTCCACTATCCCCACTACAATGACGATGAACCACTGTGAGGCAGCAGGGAGGGGGAAGTGTTGACCTGGGAATGTGGCAGGGGAGTTTCACTGGGGATGGGTTTCAGAGTAACAGCCGTGTCAGTCTGTATTCGCAAAAAGAAAAGGAGTACTTGTGGCACCTTAGAGACTAACCAATTTATTTGAGCATGAGCTTTCGTGAGCTACAGCTCGCTTCATCGGATGCATGCCGTGGAAACTGCAGCAGACTTTATTTATACACAGAGAACATTCTCTGTGTATAAATGTTCTCTGTGTATAAATAAAGTCTGCTGCAGTTTCCACGGCATGCATCCGATGAAGCGAGCTGTAGCTCACGAAAGCTCATGCTCAAATAAATTGGTTAGTCTCTAAGGTGCCACAAGTGCTCCTTTTCTTTTCACTGGGGATGGGAGACCTGAGAGCCTGTAACCTGAGCCGGGAGGGGGAGGTAACACCTCTGCCCAGGAAACTGGACAAAGGCTGCAGGAGGGAGCCTGCTTGGGGAGGGGGCGGGGGGCGGGGAGGGGAGCCTTGGCAGCCACACATATTTAAACACCTTCTGGACACACCAGCCCACAACCTCCCATGTCTATCATGAGGTGCCACCCACGGGGACTACAAGCCCCAGCATGCACTGCTCTCCCAGCATCCAAGCAGGATGAAATGTAAGCACGCTACGAATATGAATTAACCCCACGGAGATCTATACGATCCCCATTACACAGGGGATGCTGATGAACAGAGGGGCAAAGTGATGCGACAGCAGCAGAGGTAGAGAGAGAACCCAGGAGTCCTGGCTCCTAGGTTCCCTGCTCTAACCACTAGCCTATAGTGTCCCTGCATAGAACCAACCATGCAAGTGAGACCCAAGCACTTCCCGCTCATGTGACAGTCAATCAGAACTCTCCCCCGGTGTCCGGAAGCCCGTTAAGGTGCTGGCCAGCCCAGCAGCGAGGCCCTGGGGCACAGACACGCCCCTGTACGCCAGGGAGCTGAGCCCCCCTACCTGGCTTGGGAGGCAGGTTGTACACGTTGACGCTGAGCAGCTTCGGCCAGACCTTCCTGCGGATCTCATCTGTGAGCAGCCCCCCCTCGCTCACAGCTGCCCCCCGGAGGGTCTCCACAGCCACAGGGTCACTCATTAGGGCCTGGTGGATTAACAGCAGCTTCTGCTTCCTCTTCGACCCGAGCAGCTCTGCCAACAGGAGAGAGATGGTCACCGTCTATGCCCTGCCCAGCTCCCCACGCTTGGCCGTCGCCACCTGTATCCTTCTCCTGGCTTAGCCTTCACTCGAATCCCTCCCTGCAGCACCCAGCGTGATCCTCCCAGGGCTTGGGGCACTGGGCACACGCTCAGCTCTGCCACCTACCTAGGCCTGCAGACTCCTCAGGGAGGGGCCTGGGACTCCACCTGTGGGATGCACCCAGGGAGAGGAGAGACAGAAAGCGGCGCAGCCAGTTTCCCCAGATTCAACGAGGATAAAGGCAAACGAATAAGCGAACTCCCAGCGGCTCAAGGGGAGACAGTCCAAGGGCGCAGGTAGGCAGAGCTCCTGAAGAGGCAGCGAGTAGGTACCAGTTTGGTTTCGTCTCCCATCACAAGAGCAAGCAGCCCAGCGTAGCTGTGGGCGCTGCACGCACAGGGACCAAGTCGCAGAGCAGGGAGGGGAAGCTCCCACCTGGGGCACTGCGCCCAGTTCCAGCCACCCCATGCCCAGAAAGAAAGCGACAAACTGGAAGGAACTCAGAGAAACGGGTGACTGGAGGCTCCTTACTGGAGAGAGTCTGACACGAGCAAGGCTTGGCTCAACGACAGCTGTGGGGCCATGGGGCAGAGATGTGGATGCGAGGCCAAAAGGCCAGGGGACACTCCAGCTAGCACAGAAAGCTGCAGCTTGTCTCCTCAGCGACACTGGCTACCACGAGTGCAGCAGGCCCGTCCTCCGCTGATCTCGCAGAGAACAGAGTCTAGCTCAAGGTACTGCACGGCCTAGCAGTGGGGAGTCTGAATGGAGTCCATCGTGGATAGCGCCGGTCCTCTGGCCCCAGGGGACCTTTCTGCCATCAGGCGGCAGAGATTTCCCAGGGGCCATCCAGACTATGCAACGGCCGCCCCAGGGACAAAGGGTCACCCCAAAGCTCGCCAGCCCTGCTCCCTGTGCCAGCTGAACATGGGCCAGATGGGACCGCCGGGGTCTCAAGTCCAGCCCCTGCTATTGCAGGTGACCCCATTGTGTGATCCTGACAGGACAAGTTCCCACCAGCAGGTCTGCAAGAGAAAAGCTGCCCCACTCCTCTGATCGAGCTGTCCAGGCATGGCCACAACAGCAGAGAACCAGAGAGCCCTTGGCAAAGCCCCTCGCAGGAGGTTGTTATGAAAACAAAGCAGACAGGGGAAGACACAAAATCTTGTGGTGAATCAGAAACTAGCCAAGGCTGAAAACAAGGATGAGGAGGAGTATGTGGGCAAAGGGTGCGTGAGCTCTCTGGGGCAGGGACGACCTTTTCTGCAGAAAAGGACCTGGGGATTACAGTGGACAAAAAGCTGGACATGAGTCAGCAGCGTGCTCTTGTTGCCAAGAAGGCTAACGGCATATTGGGCTGCATTAGTAGGAGCATTGCCAGCAGATCAAGGGACGTGAGTATTCCCCTCTATTCGGCAGCGGTGAGGTCACATCTGGAGTCCTGTGTCCAGTTTTGGTCCCCCACTACAGAAGGGATGTGGACATATTGCCCTCCGCTGGACTCTCTCCGAGGAAAATGATTGGGGGCTGGAGCACATGGCTTATGAGGAGAGGCTGAGGGAACTGGGCTTGTTTAGTTTGCAGAAGAGAAGAGTGAGGGGGGATTTGATAGCGGAACTACCTGAAGGGGGGTACCCAAGATGATGGAGCTCAGCTGTTCTCAGTAGTGGCGGATGACAGAAAAAGAAGCAATGGTCTCAAGTTGCAGGGGGGGAGGTCTAGGTTGGATATTAGGAAACACTAGTTCACTAGTGGGAAGCACTGGAATGGGTTCCCTAGGGAGGTGATGGAATCTCCGTCCTTAGAAGTTTTTAAGGCCCAGCTTGACAAAGCCCTGGCTGGGATGATTTAGTTGGGGATTGGTCCTGCTTTGAGCAGGGGGTCGGACTAGGTGACCTCCTGAGGTCTCTTCCAACCCTGATCTTCTATGATTCTATGACCTGTGCAGCCCCATGCCAATGAGGCTCTGGTCCTGAATGGTGATTCTGGGTTCTGTACTGGGACCAGCATTTAATTATTCATTACACAGGGAAAAAAACGACATTAAAAAGAACATTATTAAGGTTGCCAAATCAAGCACTCAAAAATTACAAAAAGCCTTAATTCGGCCCCCTTTGTGCATCTGCATTACAATGCAGTCCTTAATTATGTGATCAGATACTATTTGTTCCCCAGGATTCCTGCCTCATTCAGTTCACAGGATGGATGATGCTCATTTATCCTCATCCACCACTGTGCAGCCCCAGGCCTTATTCACCCACAGCATCTGAACCCTGCTCTTCAACACTATTGTTCATTTCCTCTTGGGCTTTTCTAAGGCCCTCAGCACTATAGCATCCGAGTGCTTCACAAACAATTTATCTTTGCAACACCCCTGGGAAACCGGTTATCACCCCATTTTACAGATGGAGCCCTGAGGCACAAAGGGATTCATTTTGGGGTGGCCAATCTGAGACACCTAGGACCTGATTCTTCAGAGTACTTAACATCAACAGCACTTTGTATGTTCAAAGCACAGCTCCCGTTGAGTGCTCAGTGCTTCTGCAAACCAGCCCCCAGGTCTCAAGTCGGGCACCCAGAAAATGGTGCACACACAGTTAGCACCCACCTGTAAAGAGCCTGGTTTAAGTGACTTGCCCAGCAGCACACAGGAACTCTGTGGCAGAGGGAGGGATAGAATCCAGTTCTCCAAGGCAGCATTCACCCACCTTAACCATGAGACCAGCCTCTCCGCCTGCATTCCCCTGCCTCCTTCACTACACACCTTCCAACTTCTGCAACAGATGAGGCAGCTGCCTTCAAGACACAGCCCTGACTGCATCCCCAAAGCAGGTCCCTCCTGTTTACTGAATCGGGGGGTAGGGGCACTGAGAGCACAGGGGAGACAGTCCCCCTGTTCCCAGTTGTGGTCTCTCCAGCCTCAGGGCTGGAGCATGCTCAGAGCTGATGGAATCTATGGAGCATGTGTGAACTACAATTTCTCAAAGGCTTGTTACTTGGCCAACTGTGGACAGATTGACACAGGGATGGCAAAAGGCACCACCCTAACGCAAAGTCCAGGCCCACGCCCAATTTCGAGTCCCTGCTCCAAAGCATAGAGGTGCCAGAGCTTCTCAAAGGCACGGTTGCCAGGACTGTAACATGGGCTGACCCACTGTAGCTGAAATTTTCAAAATAAAATAATAATAATAATTAGCCTGAGGCAGACACCTGGCTTGAAAAGCTTTATCCCAGCCAATTAAAGACTGGGAAAGTTATAAGCAATTGAAAACAGGGTGTTATCATGGGAAATGTCAGGCATCCATAATAACGGCGGATGCTCCGAGCCCTGCCCAGAACGACGTGGGAAAGGGAGAGGGGAAGTCTGCAGAAGACACAATTATTTTAGTTTGTTGAGAGTGGAGACGGCTGAGGAGCTTCCGAGACTGACCCAAGCAGTGCCGTGGCCAGCAGATTCACTTGTAACCAAAGCGCAGTGATGCCCCTTTGGAGTGACTAGCCTGAGCTCCTCGGGCCGCTCTAACAGAACCAGAGCGGCTCAGGCAAGGGGCCTGGGCAGCACGCAGGACAGGAAACAAAGGTCCGGCTCAACGGGCAGCAGCAATCCAGAGACAAACAAAACGTCAGGGTGAAGAATCGTACAGAGGCTACCCCCCTGCCACTGCGTGAATCAATGGGGCAACCTGCGCTGGGATTCTGGAGCAGCTCCAGCCATGTTAGAGATGTAGCAGAAAGAGGGGTGGGGGAGGGTGCAGGGGAGTGCCGGGTATTACCGAGGGGCAGGTTGGCTCCCTTCAGTGTCCCAGGGCTGGCGTGAAGCCTGCTGTCTCACCCACATGCAGCCAGCTTGGCGGGTTTCACAAGCATGCTGACTTCCCGGCAGGCTCCAGCAGCATCAGCAGCTCACAGGACGGGCTGGCTGGGGGAGGTGGAGAAGCAGATGTTGGGACATCCACCCACCGCAGCTGTCACCCTCCCCTCCGTGCACCTGGCCCCGCGACTAACCCCACCACAGGACCCAGGAGCAGCCCTTCTGCGCAGCCCTCGCTCGGGCAGCGGCCACAAGCCGGGACGGGGGTGAACACAAGCAGGAAGGCTCCAGCAGGGCAGCTGGATGCCATCCCCTGCTCAGGGATCGCTCCCTAGAGGATGCCTTCCAGACTCTTAGCCCCTCTAGCCTGAGGCACCCCAAGTGACGGGGTTCCCCTGCGTGGGGAGGGGCGCTACAGCCTGAGCCAGCTCACTGCAGGGCAGCGATGGGGCTCCCAGCCCTTCCCACAGGGAAAGGACTTCCCATCTCAATGCATCTCACCTACCTACATTCCATCCCCTTCCTCCTGACTCCACCCTGCTCCTCCCCACACTCCCTCCCTCCTTCACCCTTTGTTGGCTGCCTTCGTGGGGATAGACGCATGGGGCGCTTTTAATCTGGCCATCCAGCTCTGGCTCTCCAGGCCCTGAGCATTTCTGTAGCTCTTCTCCGAATTCCCCGCAGCTGGCTTTCTAGGGGCCAGCGCAGAACGCACTATTCCAGGAGCAGAAGCCCCAGAAGCCACGTCAGGGACTCTCTCCTCCTTGCTCCAGGCTGGAGACCTCTCCCCACGATGGCATCACCACCGATATCATTGCGAACGTCACCCCACACCTCAGCCCTGACGCCTCCAACTGAGTGCTCCAGGAACAAGGGGAGGGAGCAGACTCAGACACAGACGTGGCAGAAAGGCGCAGCGGGTTTGGAAGCCATTCCCCACCGTTTTCCCCATTACCGGCCTCCCATAAATCACCACTAGAAACCAGAATGTTCAGGGCTGGCGCGTCAAGGCTATGACACCAGTCGCACGTCACCAGCACCTGCATGGGTCAGGCCCTGAGCTTCACAGCGCATCAGACACTTCCCAGGGAGCCCCAAGAGGTCGAGTGCTCAGGGACCAGTTTATGCAGCAACATGTTTGCCCAGCTAAGCGCAGGTCTAGAGCATCCTCTGGCGCGACGGGATGCAGAGACAGGAAGCAGAAATGCTCTATAAAGAGAAGCCAGCAATTCAGCACACTCCACCGTTCTGTTGGGTGCACCCTGGCTCTCCTTCCCTCCCATCACGGGTTCTCCCAGCTGTTCCACAAAGCACCTCCCTTAGTTTCTTTTCCAGCAGTGAAATTACAACCCTGGCCCGTATTCCAGGCAGCGCCCCTCTGGCGCCGAGGGGTTAATGCGCCCAACTGCAACCCTGAGGGTCGCCGGTTCGGCTCCATGCCGCACTGAAAGGTCACCTCCAGCTCACCCAGCTGCGAAGTGGGTACCCGGTCCATCGGGCTGGGGCAGTCAAAGGCAGTGGACGTGATGCTGGCACAATTGCCTCCGTGTGCCGCTGGCTGTGAAACGGACAGGCCTCAGGCACGTCGGCCCGATGAGCCACGGCCCCCCACCTTTCTTCCTGCAGCTCCTGCCTGAGCCCCAAGGAGACAGGCGGGGTCCTGCCAGCACTGCCTGGCCACAGCCTTTCCACCCCATCACAGAGCAGCCACGTAGGGAACGAGGCTGCTCCCTCAGGAGACATAGCAACGAGGCCGAAACTCCCAAGCACCCAAACCCTCCTCCTCTCCACGCAGAGAGCGCGGACCCACCCTTGCCCAAGAGCCTGGCTGGAACGTCCCAGGGAGCTGCATCGTGAACTGCCAGCCAGGCTGGGAGCAGGGCACATGCGACCTCGCGACTCCCTTTGCCACTCTGCACAGTTGCCCTGAAGAGGCCTCAAGGCCAGAAGGGTGAAGCGAAACCGGGGGGCAGCACATTTCCCAATCCAAGGGCAGGGGGGTCAGACACAACACGCTAGCTCTGCAGCAGCTTTGGGAAGCCGCAGATAATAGAATGCCAGTTCCTAGAGCTATCATCCACAGATCTCACAGCGCTTCACCGGGTCCAGTTTACACAGATGGGGAAACTGAGGCACGGAGCAAGGAAGTGACTTGTCCCAGGTCACCCAGCAGGCCAGGGGCAGAGTCAGGAACTGAACCAGTCTCCTGAGTCCCTGCCCGGTGCCCTACCCACTAGGCCACCTTGCTTCCCATCGGCACAGGGCAGCCAGTCACCAGACAGCCCAGCACTGGGCTGCGCTCTAAACACAGCACTCAGTCACCAGAGCTAGAAACCCCAGCCTGGGCCTGCCCAAGGGCTGTCCCCTGTCCCCAAGCAAGGCCAGCAGTGGCTCTCAAGGAGGACACAAGAAGCCAGTAGCGGGCACTCACGGGATAGCCTGTCCCAGGGGAAGTGCCTCCCTAGCCCCCACCAGTTAGCACTGAATCATGCCTTGTCGTGGGGGAAGGGGTCTATAGCTCCCTACAGCCCTGACAGACCCACTGGAGAGGGACGGGTGGGGCATCCAGCCAGGACCATCCCAGCCCCACTGCCGGAGCTGCACCTACGACACCCACCCATAGACTTTAAGGTCAGAAGGGACCATTATGATCGTCTAGTCTGACCCCCTGCACAACGCAGGCCACAGAATCTCACCCACCCGCTCCTGTAACAAACCCTCACCTATGTCTGAGCTACTGAAGTCCTCAAATCGTGGTTTATAGACTTCAAGGTGCAGAGACTCCTCCAGCAAGTGACCCATGCCCCACGCTGCAGAGGAAGGCGAAAAACCCTCAGGGCCTCTGCCAATCTGCCCTGGGGGAAAATTCCTTCCTGACCCCAAATATGGCGATCAGCTAAACCCCGAGCATGTGGGCAAGACTCACCAGCCAGACACCCAGGAAAGAATTCTCTGTAGTAACTCAGATCCCACCCCACCGAATATCCCACGTCAGGCCATTGGGCAAATCTACCGCTAGTAGTCAAAGATCAATTAATTACCAGAATTAAGCTATCCCATCCCACCATCCCCTCCATAAACTTATCAAGCTTTGTCTTGAAGCCAGATAGGTCTTTTCCCGCCACTGCTCCCCTTGGAAGGCTGTTCCAGGACTTCACTCCTCTGATGGTTGGAAACTTTCGTCTAATTTCAAATCTAAACTTCCCGATGGTCAGTTTATATCCACTGCAGCATGTCAAAGAGCAGCATCCCCTTCTGCCCTCCCCCCCCCAGAGCATGGGGGTCCCCAAGGGTCAGTGCCCCCCAGCAACTCCCCCCCACCCCAGAGCGCCCTGAGGGGTCAGCACCCCCCAGCACCTCCCCTCACCCCTGAGCACAAGGGGCCCTCAGGGGTCTGTGCCCCCCAGCACCTCCCCCCACCCCAGAGCACAAGGGGCCCCCCAGGGGTCAGTGCCCCCCAGCACCTCCCCCCGCCCCAGAGCACAAGGGGCCCCCCAGGGGTCAGCGCCCCCCAGCACCTCCCCCCGCCCCAGAGCACGGGGGCCCCCCAGGGGTCAGCGCCCCCCAGCACCTCCCCCCACCCCACAGCACGGGGCCCCCCAGGGGTCAGCGCCCCTCAGCACCTCCCCCCGCCCCAGAGCACGGGGGCCCCCCAGGGGTCAGTGCCCCCCAGCACCTCCCCCCGCCCCAGAGCACAAGGGGCCCCCCAGGGGTCAGCGCCCCCCAGCACCTCCCCCCGCCCCAGAGCACGGGGGCCCCCCAGGGGTCAGTGCCCCCCAGCACCTCCCCCCACCCCACAGCACGGGGGCCCCCAGGGGTCAGCGCCCCTCAGCACCTCCACCCGCCCCAGAGCACGGGGGCCCCCCAGGGGTCAGTGCCCCCCAGCACCTCCCCCCACCCCAGAGCACAAGGGGCCCCCCAGGGGTCAGCGCCCCCCAGCACCTCCCCCCGCCCCAGAGCACGGGGGCCCCCCAGGGGTCAGCGCCCCCCAGCACCTCCCCCCACCCCACAGCACGGGGCCCCCCAGGGGTCAGCGCCCCTCAGCACCTCCACCCGCCCCAGAGCACGGGGGCCCCCCAGGGGTCTGCGCCCCCCAGCACCTCCCCCCGCCCCAGATCACGGGGGCCCCCCAGGGGTCAGTGCCCCCCAGCACCTCCCCCCACCCCACAGCACGGGGGCCCCCCAGGGGTCTGCGCCCCCCAGCACCTCCCCCCGCCCCACAGCACGGGGGCCCCCCAGGGGTCTGCGCCCCCCAGCACCTCCCCCCGCCCCAGAGCACAAGGGGCCCCCCAGGGGTCAGCGCCCCCCAGCACCTCCCCCCGCCCCAGAGCACGGGGGCCCCCCAGGGGTCAGTGCCCCCCAGCACCTCCCCCCACCCCACAGCACGGGGGCCCCCAGGGGTCAGCGCCCCTCAGCACCTCCCCCCGCCCCAGAGCACGGGGGCCCCCCAGGGGTCAGCGCCCCCCAGCACCTCCCCCCACCCCAGAGCACAAGGGGCCCCCCAGGGGTCAGCGCCCCCCAGCACCTCCCCCCGCCCCAGAGCACGGGGGCCCCCCAGGGGTCAGTGCCCCCCAGCACCTCCCCCCACCCCACAGCACGGGGCCCCCCAGGGGTCAGCGCCCCTCAGCACCTCCCCCCGCCCCAGAGCACGGGGGCCCCCCAGGGGTCAGTGCCCCCCAGCACCTCCCCCCGCCCCAGAGCACGGGGGCCCCCCAGGGGTCAGTGCCCCCCAGCACCTCCCCCCACCCCACAGCACGGGGGCCCCCCAGGGGTCTGCGCCCCCCAGCACCTCCCCCCGCCCCAGATCACGGGGGCCCCCCAGGGGTCAGTGCCCCCCAGCACCTCCCCCCACCCCACAGCACGGGGGCCCCCCAGGGGTCTGCGCCCCCCAGCACCTCCCCCCGCCCCAGAGCACGGGGGCCCCCCAGGGGTCAGTGCCCCCCAGCACCTCCCCCCGCCCCGAGCACGGGGGCCCCCCGCTCACCTCCCCGCCGCAGGCCCGGGGGGGGCCGCTCGGCCGAGCCGCCCCCCCGCTGCCTCGGGCCGCCGCCACTCATCGCCGCGGAGCCAACTCACAGCCCCCCCCCAGCCGGGCGACAGAGCCCGCCCCCCCGCCGCTTCCACCTCCCCATTGGCGCTGCCTCCGCTGCTCATTGGACAGAATCGCCGTCGCTCAATTTCCAGGCGCAGGAGTGGGTGGGGGGAGGAGGCGGGGCGCAAGGCGCGCTGGGAAATGTAGTTCACGGGGAGCTGAGGGCCTTGGGTTGTGTCAAAGAAGGGTGGGGGGCATGGGCATGGGGGGGTCTGCATGGGTGAGGGTGGGGATGCAAGGGTGAGGGTGCAGGGAGGAGGGTGTGTGGGGTGGGGGGGATGCAGGGGTGGGAGGTGCATGTGTAAGGTGGTCTGGAGGGGTGGGGTGTCTGGGGATGAGGGTGGGGGGTGCATGGGTGAGGGGGTCTGCGAGGCTAAGGGTGGGGCCTGCGTGGGTGATGGTGCAGATGATGGGGTCTGTGGGGGTGAGGGGCATGGGGTGAGGGGTCGTGTGTGGGGATGAGGGGAGGGGATGCATGGGTGGGGGGTACATAGGTGAGGTGGTCTGCAGGCATGAGGGGGTCTGCAGGGGTGAAGGTGTGTGGAGTGGTGAAAAGGTCTGGGGTGAAGAGGGTGCACAGATGGGGTGGGGGCATGGGTGAGTGAGCAGAAGAAGGGGGCAGGTTCATGGGTGAGGGGGTCTGTTCGGGGTGCTCCCTATGGTTGACGTTTGGGTTTAATGATTTAGGGCCCCTATAATTATAGAAATCCATAACATGCAGTTCTTCAACCTCCTGCTTCAGGGTTTAAACCAGTCTCTGGGTAGCAGAGACCAGGATGAGAGTTATGTAGGGGGCAGATCAGTCCACATCTGCTCCTGCAGGCTTCTTACACCTTCTGCCGCAGCGTTGGGCGCTGGCCCCTGCCCTGTCAGAGACAGCAAACTGGGCTAGCTGGACCTCAGGCGTGCTCTAATCTGGCCATTGCTACGTTCCTCTGTGGCGTCTGCACATCTGAACAATTCTGGCCCAGTGCCTGAAGTACTGCCCACTCTCATCCTGTTAGCACAAGGCTCAAACGATTCAGTGTGTTTTCCAGCAGCCCCAGCTCCTGGAGTCATGTGATTACATGAGACTCCCAGCTTTCATTTTTAAAAAAGAACAGTTTCTAGCCCTGCTCGTTGTGGAGAAAAACTTGGAACCATGACCCCTAAGGGCTCATGCCCGGCAGGCAGAGAAAAAAAGTTTATATTTAAGATCTCATGGTTTTTAAGCTAATCCCCTGATTTGGGAGACAGGATTCTGTAATGTCTGGCATTGGCCATACTGAGCCTCTCTGGGCCACAAATGCATCTGCAGGTTTTGTGCCCTTGCCCTGCTGGGGGTCAGGTGTGTTATTTATATGGTACCACATGTGTGTCACCCCACCAGCGCCCTAGCACCGCATACCCGGCAGCAGGGGGACTATACCCAGCCAATCACGATCCTCAGCTTTGGTCTAGAGGCTTCCTGCAAACAAGCTGAGGCAACATTATAATACATTTACAAAGTCACTTGCAGGCAGCCAGCCCCTATCCAACTCCACCCCATTGTGGTTATAGTCTAGCAGTGCCTCCACACAGCCTGGATCAGGGCCCCAGCGTACAGACAGATGGAGGCACTGGAAAGCTGCCCGTTTTGATACAGGCAGACCAAGGAAGAAATGTTATTTCCATTTGACAGGTGGGAAACAGAGGGCTTTAAGATTAAGCCAGTGACCCAAGGAGTCTTGGGTAGAGCAGGAATTTGAACCAAGGTCTCTATAAGCCCTAGTCTAATGGCTTAGCCACCAGGCCATCCACTCCATCCTCTCTTACTTAGTCTCATCCTCATTTGCTGAATCCTGGCTGCACTCCAGCCCGGACGATCTTCAGGGCAGGGATTTTATCTCTGTTCCAGGGAAGAGCCATTTCAGTCCTCGGATGTGTGAACAAGGGACTCGCAAGATGGAGCAGAGAGGTTATGTCACCTTCATATGTGGCCCTGGTGCGAGCGCTGCCGGGATCCTGGGCCCAGTTCTGGTGCCCACAGTTCAAGAAGGATGGTGATAAATTGAAGAGGGTCCCACAAAGAGCCACAGGAATGATTACAGGATTAGAAAACCTGCCTTAGAGTGAGAGACTCCAGGAGCTCCAACTCTTTAGCTGAACAAAGAGCAAGGGAAAGGGTGACTTGAGCACAGTCTACGAGTATCTACCCAAGGAACAAACATTTAATAACGAGCTCTTCCATCTAGCAGAGGAAGGTCTAACACGATCCAACGACTAGAAGTTGAAGCTAGAGAAATTCAAACTGGAAATAAAGTGTAAATTTTTAACCAAGAGGGTAATTAACCGCTGGAGCACCTTACATAGGATCATGGTGGATCCTCCATCGCTGTCCATTTTTAAATTGAGATTGGATGTTTTTCTAATAGCTCTGCTCTAGGAATTATTGTGGGCAGGTCTCTGGCCTGTGTTCTACAAGAGGTGAGACTGGACGATCACAGTGGTCCATTCTGGCCTTGGAATCTATGACCCTGCCCATCTTTGGGCATCGCACAGAGGGTAAATGAGAGGGGAATTTGCTCTCTGCAGCCCCTTCAAGCCTTGTCCTTTCCCAAAGCCACTAACCAAGGCCAATTAGTGACACCTGCCATGGTGGCTTTAGTTGTGTGACCTCCTGTCCCAGCAGAAGCTGGACTAAGACATTTATCTCCCAAAAGCTATCAGATGATCATGACTTTAGGTCCCTGGCTCCAATAGAAGTGGAGGTGAAAAACTATATCCCATTATCACTCTCCTGAGTCATCCAACCCCCCACATCTAAGAACTTAAACCATCATCATGATGATGGCAAATCCCAGGGGACACGGCCTCCTGGGAAACAGAAGACCTCCTGGACAGATTTCTAGCAAGGTGCTGAAGGTAGTCTGGTTCCATTTTCAGTTTATAGCCGTCATTGGCAATCTTGTTGCTCCCCAAAGCTTTTGATGCCCATGTGGTTGCCACCATGTAGCAGCATTCCTTGGTAGCCATGCTTTGGAACTCGTTGGTCTTCCATTCTAACAATACCACGAAACCCATCAAATCCAAACCAGCGCTGATCACAGCAGGAGCTGGGTTGGGCTTGGAATATCCTCATTTCTGATCTTGTCCTGCCACTTGATATGGAGCAGCTGATGAAGACAAGACTCAAAAACATCAATCCAGGAGTGTTCTTCAGCCTCGCTTGGCACCCAGGCCTCACTTCCGTACAAAAGAGTTGGTATAATCGTGGTTCTGTAGAGCCACAGCTCCGTGGCAGGCTTGATGTGACAACATCCCCACGGAGGCCACGGACGGTCCCGACACACAGCATCAGCTGCAGCTACGCACACATCCTCATCTTTCGGCATCCTCCAGGTTTGTCTGTGACACTGCCCAGGGATTGACAGTGGCCACCTGCTCAGTGTCCCAGCGGACAGGTGAATACTGATCTGGTTGTAATCTGGAGCTGGAGGCTGCTGGACGGGATGGCCAGGGACATAGTTTTATCTGGATTATAGCCAAATCCATGCACATGGCCTCTTGCCTGACCAGATCGCCCGTCAGCTGCTGCGGCTCCCCAAACTGAGCCAACAAGACAACGTCACCGCCGTATTTGAGATCTGGAAGCCGAACAGCTCAAGGCCACTGACAACTGCCTCCTCAAGTGCATCCATCAACCAGCCCATGCCAGGGTTGAACAGTGAAGGTGTCAGGACACGGCCTCGCCAAGCTCTGGGGGAGAGAGGAAACCAGGCTGTGCACCTGCCATGGACTGGAACGCAGCTTTCTGTTCCATTACAGAGCTCTTCTGTCAGCGGCATGACCTTGCAAGAGCTTAGGGAAGGAGACTGAAATGCAGCCTCTGTGTCGCTGTTGGGAGTCTGTAGTGCACTGAGTGATCCCTGGACACCACACACTCCCAGGAGTAAAAAAAGGTTCCAGGTAAATAATGTATTAGGGAGAGAAGTTAACACAGCTAGGCTGAGGCCATCACCACCAGGCCGGCCCCCACATGCAGGGGTGGGTATAAAGATGCCTTGGAATGCTGACTATGTAGGGAAATATTGTCGTCCTTTTACAACACTCGGCTCAAAACCAGAGAGCAGCGGTTTGTGCACCATGGACACTAACAAAACCAGCGTCAATACACTCAACGGGAGAAGGAGGCTTTGGCCTGAGACCATGGGCATAAAAAGTTTCATGTCTTTAGTTCTGGGAGGCTGAGTTATCTGAGACTGACCCTACACCAGTTATTGCCATCGCCAAAAGGGACCAGCCCCACCTGCTGCCCCCAGGAACACAGAGATACCATTCGTAACTTGGATACAGCCCTGGGGGAGACGCTGTAGAGCCTTTGATAAAAGTGCTGTGGAGTGGAGCAAAGTCCCGAGCTCGATTTTGTGCACGGCAATCGAATGGAAACCCTGTCCGGGGTCAGATGAAATAGGGACTGTGCTTGCCAGAGCTACTGCTCAGGATGAGACCCTACAAACCGTGATCCAGGCTATTCACACAGGGTGGCCAGCACAGCATATTCCTAAACTCCATCATCACTCACTCTCAGTACTAGATGGGATTTGTTTAAAGGCACCAGGACGGGGAGTCCTAAGGTGCTGCAGAAAAACCTCACATCTTCCATGGTTCCAGCCCAGGCCACCCGAAGAGTTCAGTCTCCTCCCAGCCCAGTAGAGACCAAGGTCACAGTCCAAACCAAGCACGAAATAAAGGAGTCTTTGCAGGGCTTCACTCTCAACCCCTCTGGCCTTAGCTCACCCCTCCTACCAGAGAACCCTCTGCTGCGGTGAGGAGAAGGCCATCGGTAGCACGCAGCGACGAACAAATGGGCCCCTGTGAGGGCCTACCTTCCCACCAGGGAGGCTTAAGCAGGCAACAGCCCGGCTCAGCTGTAGCCACCCTTCTAGCCTGCCTGTGAACTGCGACTCCGCAGTGCTTCCCAGCCAGCTCCCTGCGGAGCTGGGGGTCCCTTTTAGCCCCTCCCTTCCAGCCCGGCACCCACTGCAAGCGCCATGGGCGGAACTGACTGGGCTCCCGGCAGCAGCCATGGCCAGGTAGGGTTTGCAAACCTTCCCAAAGGTCCATGAAGGTCATTCAGGGATGGACAAATCGAAGAGACGTTTTCCACTGGCCTCCCCTGAACAGCAATGGTGAGGGTGGGTTAGGGTTTGTTGCATATGCCGGAAATAGAGACCCAGCCAAGTGCAAGAGCCCAGGTTGGTGGCCCAGGGAAAACTTGGAACAATGTGGACATGGATTTGTTCACGTTGTCTAGGGGGAAAAGACCCATGTATCCATTCTAGACGATTGGTCTCACTTCCCTGAGCTAGCCTGGCTAGGAGATACTACAGCTAACCAGGTGATTGTGCATACACCAGTGATGTTTGCAAGACATGGCATCCCTGCTATGGTGATGTTGGACAAGGGGCCATGGATTAGGGCCAGGAGTTTGCAGTGATGTCTGGGTTCAGACATGTAACCGCCAGACCCCATTAGCCCCAACCCAATACGTTGATGGAAAATGCCCAGTGGGACATAGGGACCTAAATGCCTTTGAGGCTCTGTGCCTTTAAGGGTTGAGCTTCCCAGACAGAGAGTCCGGGTGGGGTCTGTGGAGCTCTGTGGTTATGCCCAGCCAGCTGGAATCAGACATGGAATAAAGAGACCATTTGCAAGCTCCTTAAGCAGGACGTGTGAACACCACAAAGGAAGTGAATAAGATCAGAGGCTGAATCCTGGGCTGGTTACCTCACAGAAACCCTGTTGTCATGGGGACTGGAGTTCCCAGAACAAAGTCCTTCCCCCCAAGTGCCCCTCCCTGTTCTGGGGCAGAAGACCCAGTGATGTTTCTTCCTTTACAGGGTGAATCTAGCCTGTAGGAAAGCTTGCCCATTTTGGGCAGAGGGAAGCAGCATCTCTTCACTTGCTGGGTCTGAGCTTCTCCCAATAACTTCCCACTCCTCTCCTCCTCCTCGTAGGCATGTCAGCTAGGACCTGTAGTCCAATCAGCTGCTCAGCGTTTCCCCACCTGACTTCACGCCCCCCTGCAGCCCTAACAGTGATCATGGCATCCCAGCATCCTGGAATGCACTGCCACCCCCATCTCCCTGTTTGCCCCCTCCTGAGCTCTGAGCAAGTGCTTGCCTAGTAGAGACGGGGATGTACCAGAAGCTGTTAAGCTGTAAGCAATTTGCACTGTATGTTTGTACAGCCCCTAGCACAATGGGGACCAACGGGATAGAGGCCTTTAGGCACTACTGCAATAGAAGTGTTAAAGAAGAGGAAGATAGCCAGGTAGGTAGGTAGGTAGCAGCTGGGCTGTGGTGACCAGCCCTGTATACATAATAACTGTTCCCAGGAAATAAGGTAACATGCTTGCAAAGTGCACGTTGCCCCTGTCCCAGCAGATCGGCTCACAAAGAAGAAAACCTGCCACCGCTGGAGAGTGGCTCATGCAGTTACTTCCTGAGCGCCAGGAGTACAGACCTGTGCTTTGGTGGGGACAGTCTCAGGTTTAAGCCCTGCGGATGAATCAGGCAGTCAAGGTGATCACAGCTTAGGTGTTGAATTAAATGTTTCCGGAGGGCTGTATCCATTTCTCCTGGTTGAGAGTCAGAGGCCCTGAGATCCCAGATGTGCCAGACCCTTTTTCATTTCTAATTTCCATTGTTTGTGAAACTCCCCTAGCAGCTGCAAAATTGTGCTGGACCCCCGCTAAGGATTCTCGCTGGTCTTACGTCACCCCCAATATTTCTTCATCTTTCCCAGGTTCTTCGCCAAGCTAGAAATCAGCACAGCTGGGTCGTTCTTCTCCTTGCTTCTGCCTCCCCGAGCCTGATCCCGGAGGGCTGGTTGCAGGGTGGGAAATGCTTTCCAGTGACACCTTATTCACATGGTCATGGCAGACCCATCCTTGTGTGAAGCGAGACCCAGCTTCGCTTGGAAACGGTTGCCCAGCCCAGCTTAATCTGCAGTTACCAGCCATCCGCCACTTGAGGCCACTGCAGGGCTCTGGTTATTGGAGGAGAAATGTGAAGGTCAGAACAGTCTGAGGGTGTTCATCAGACTCTACACACACAGACTCACTTGCATGCAGCTCCCTGGGGGGGCGAGGGGGGGCATGCAGGTAGGTGGCGTGGTGCGTGACGGAGATATTGTGGTCTGGGTTCCGGGGGAAACTCTGGCTTTTGCAGAAATGCACCAAAGCAACGTTTACATCCGAGCAGAGCAGACATGGAGGATCAGTGTCTGAAAGAGAGAGCAAACTGCACAGGGTCGAGCTGCTCCCAATGTGGGATTTGAACCTGTGCGCCTGGTATTTCTAGGCAAGCCCGGCTTGATACTTTAACAGGGAGGTACAATAACACAGCTGGAGCCTGAAAGCTGCCCTTTGCCGCCACCCTCATCTCTAAGGGCAGCTCAGGGAGACGGCCAGCCCAGCGAGCGCCAGTCCATCGTAGGAGCAGCCTGTCAGTGCTGGCAACATGTCTCCTTGTGTGTCCAGTGCTCTCAGGCCACGTGTTAAACAGCGTGAACGGGCCTTCCGGCCACAGACGCTCTGGGCTGCCCCATGCTGCCATCTCCTTCCAGCGCAGCTCTCACGCCTCCTTTTGGAGAAAAGGGCGCCCTGGGACACCTGTGCTCCACCGGACGTAGCAAGCTGCCTGAAAGTCACCTTGGTTTTATGGTTGCTCAGAGCCTCAGATAGCTTGTGGCAGGGGAGCTTTGTAACTGGGCAAATATCAATTACGGGCAATGATCAGGACCTATGATTTATTATCAAGTTGGAGAATGGGTCTGAAATCAACAAGATGAAATTCAGCAAAGACAAGTGCAAAGTACTGCACTCAGGAAGGAAAAATCAAATGCACAACTACAAAACGGGGAGTGACTAGCGAGGTGGCTACACTGCAGAAAAGGATCTGGGGGTTTTAGTGGATCCCAAATTGCATACGAGTCAGCAATGTGATGCCATTACAAAAAAAGCGAATACCAGCGGGGTTGTATTAACGGGGTATCGTAGGTAAGAGACAAGAGGTCATTGTGTCGCTCTGCTTGGCACTGGGGAGGCCTCAGCTGAAGTACTGCGTCCAGTTCTGGGCACCGCACTGTAGGAAAGTTGTGGACAAATGGGAGAGAGTCCTCAGGAGGAAGGACAGGACAGGTCGTGCTGGTGAGGGACGAGCACTATATGTGAAAGACAGCATAGAATAAAATGAAGTAAAAATCTTAAATGAACCAAACTGTACCATAGAATCTCTATGGATAGTAATTCCATGCTCAGCTAATCAGAATATAGCGGTAGGGATCTATTACTGACCACCTGACCAGGATGGTGCTAGTGACTATGAAATGCTCAGGGAGATTAGAGAGGCTATGAAAATTAAAAACTCCATAACAATGGGAGATTTCAACTATCCCCATATGACTGGGTACGTGTCACCTCAGGACGGGATGCAGAGATAAAGTTTCTTGACACCTTAAATGACAGCTTCTTGGAGCAGCTGGTCCTGGAACCCACAAGAGAAGAGATCATTCTTGATTTAGTCCTCAGTGGAGCACAGGATCAGGTCCAAGAAGTGACGATAGCTGGACCGCTTGGTAATAGTGACCATAATATAATTAAATGTAGCATCGCTGTGGTGGGGAAAACACCACAGCGGCTCAACACGGTAGCATTTAATTTCAGAAGGGGGAACTACGCAAAAATGAGGAGGTTAATGAAACAGACATTAAAAGGTCCAGGGCCCAAAGTGAAATCCCTGCAAGCTGCATGGACACCTTTTTAACACACCATAATAGAGGCTCAACTTAAATGTATCCCCCAAATGAAAAAACACAGTAAGAGAACCAAAAGAGAGCCACCATGGCCAAACAACAAAGGAAAAGAAACAGTGAGAGGCAAAAAGGCATCCTTTAAAAAGTTGGAAGTCAAATCCGAGTGAGGAAAATAGAGAGGAGCATAAACTCTGGCAAGTCAAGTGTAAAAACAGAATGAGGCCGGCCAAAAAAGAATGTGAAGAGCAACTAGCAAAAGACAAAAAACTAACAGCAGGTTTTTTTTAAAGACATCAGAAGCAGGAAGCTGCCAAATAGCCAGTGGGGCCACTGGACGATCGAGGTGCCAAAGGAGCACTCAAGGACGATAAGGCCATTGCAGAGAAACTAAATGAATTCTTTGCATTGGTCTTCACAGCTGAGGATGTGAGGGAGATTCCCACACCTGAGCCAGTCTTGCTAGGTGACAAATCTGAGGAACTGTCCCAGATTGAGGTGTTCTTAGAGGAGGTTTTGGAACAAGTTTATAAACTAAACAATAATAAGACACCAGGACCAGATGGTATCACCCAAGAGTTCCAAAGTTCAATTTCAAATGTGAAATTGCAGAACTACTAACTGGAATGCAACCTCTCATTTCAATCTGCTTCTGTACCAAATGACTGGAGGAGAGCTAATGTGACACCAATTTTTTAAAATGTATCCGATGAAGTGAGCTGTAGCTCACGAAAGCTTAAAAGCTAGGAAACAAAGGGTAGGAATAAATGGTCAGTTTTCAGAATGGAGAGAGGTAAATAGTGGTGTCCCCCAGGGGTCTGTTCTGGGCCCAGTCCTATTCAACATATTCATAAATGATCTGGAAAAAGGGGTAAACAGTGAGGTGGCAAAATTTGCAGATGATACAAAACTACTCAAGATAGTTAAGTCCAAAGTAGACTGTGAAGAGCTACAGAAGGATCTCTCAAAACTGGCAACAAAATGGCAGATGAAATTCAATGTTGATAAATGCAAAGTAATGCACATTGGAAAACATCATCCCAACTATACGTATACAATGATGGGGTCTAAATTGGCTGTTATCACTCAAGAAAGATCTTGGCATCACTGTGGATAGTTCTCTGAAATCATCCACTCAATGGGCAGCAGCAGTCAAAAAAGTGAACAGAATGTTGGGAACCGTTAGGAAAGGGACAGGACAGAAAATATCCTATTGCCTTGATATAAATCCATGGTACGCCCACACCTTGAATATTGTGCGAAGATGTGGTCGCCCCCATCTCAAAAAAGATATACTGGAACTGGAAAAGGTTCAGAAAAGGTCAACAAAAATTTTAGTCTCTAAGGTGCCACAAGTCCTCCTTTTCTTTTTTTAAAAATGATGAGGGGTCTGGAACAGCTTCTGTATGAGGAGAGATTAATAAGACTGGGACTTGTTCAGCTTGGAAAAGAGACGAATAAGGGGGGATAAGATAGAGGTCTATAAAATCATGACTGGTGTGGAGAAAGTAAATAAGGAAGTGTTATTTGCCCCTTCACATAATACACAAACCAGGGGTCACCCAGTGAAATTAATATGTAGCGGGTTGAAAATAAAGATAAGGAACAGCGGCAAAGAGTCCCGTGGCACCTTATAGACTAACAGACGTATTGAACTTTAAGCTTTTGTGGGTGAAAACCCACTTCGTCGGATGCATGTAGTGGAAATTTCCAGAGCCAGGTATAATTATGCAAGCAAGAATCAGGCTAGGGATAATGAGGTTAGTTCAATCAGGGAGGATGAGGCCCTTCCTCCATGATTGAACTAACCTCGTTATCCCTAGCCTGATTCTTGCTTGCATTGAACTAACCTCGTTATCCCTAGCCTGATTATTGCTTGCATATTTATACCTGCCTCTGGAAATTTCCACTACACGCATCCAACGAAGTGGGTATTCACCCACGAAAGCTTACGCTCCAATACATCTGTTAGTCTATAAGGTGTCACGGGACTCTTTGCCACTTTTACAGATCCAGACTAACACGGCTACCCCTCTAATACTGGAAAGATAAGGAAGTATTTCTTCACACAGTACACAGTCAACCTGTGGAACTGTCTGTTAGGGGATGTTGTGAAGGCCAAGACTATAACAGGGTTCAAAAAATAACTAGATAAGTTCATGGAGGACAGGTCCATCAATGGTTATTGGCCAAGATGGTCAAGGACACAAGCCCATGCTCTGGGCGTCTCTAAATCTTTGACTGTCGGAAGCTGGGACTTGACAACAGGGGATGGCTCACTTGATAAACTGTCCTGTTCTCTTCACTCCTTCAAAGGCATCTGGCCCCGGCCATTGTCAGAAGACAGGATACCAGGCTAGGTGGACAATTGGTCTGACCCAGTATGGCCATTCTTATGTTCTTAATTTTTAGTTCCATGATCAGTTCCTCCTTATCTTTAGTACAAGCTCTCATGTAGAATTCCCCGGTGTTGGTTACAACACTTTTTAAGTTAGAAAATTATCACCTGTAACACTTAGAAATTCCAAGGATGTTTTCGTACTGGCAGCGTGAGACCTCCAGCATGTGTCACTCAAATTGAAGTTCCCCATGAGCGCACAGATCAGCTGGTAAGGAAGTGATCATCCTGTTTCCTAATGTGATTGGGTGGTCTGTAAGAGACACCAATTAGTACCCCCCTTGTGCTTTATCTGTTAGGACACTGATCCATACGCATTCAAGATCATTTTCTTTCAAGTTATCAGTGACTCAGAAACAGGTAATGCTATTTTTGACATTGAGTGCCACTCCCCCTCCCCTTTGGCCCACTCAGTCCTTCCTAAATAGGTCATAACCATCAACTTTAACACTCCAGTCATGGGACTCAGCCCAGCAGCTGTCAGCAATACCGACTTGGTCACATTTACACTCATCAATGAGCAATTCCAATTTCTCTTGCTCGTTACCTGGGCTCCTAGCATTGGTGTAGAGCCAATTCAAGAATTTCCTCTCCTCGTGTCCTTTGGCTCCTTGGTTCATTCTGTTCTCCACATCGTGATTTTGTGTTGAGTGCTCCTATCTTCCCTATTTTTACCATCCCCTTTTGCTGTTAGTTTAACCCCTTCCTGATCACTCCAGCCAGCCTGTTCCTGAGGCGATTGGTCCCCATTCTGCTGAGGTGAAGGCCATCCACCTATAATGTCCCCTCTCCCCATAGAAGGTGGATCAATGCACCACAAAACCAAAGCCCTCCACCCTACAGCACTTATCTGGCCAGTGATTCACGGCCAGAATCTTCTGCCTTCAGTCTTCCTTTGCTCGAGGGACAGGAAGGGTCTCAGAGAGGACGGCTTGGACATTCTTCTTCTTCTGCATGCCTCTGCGTGTCTTAAGGTCATCTACTCTCTGCGAGATATCCTGTGACGCAGTGTTCCTCATGCTGATTTGACGACCACCCATGGAGCCTTGCCTGTCAACTTCAGAAGCTTATCTAATCTTAGTGACATCTTGTATCCTGGCCCCGGGAAACCAGCACACCATCCTATTGTCCACCTGTCCCTTGCAGAATGTTCTTTCGGTTTTTTTGAGCATTGAATCTCCAACAAGGATCATCTGCCTTCCTTGGACGGTTGCAGAACTTTTTGTGGATAAACTCTGTTTTCGTATAGGTTGGGAAGAGCTGCCATCTGCAGTTGTCCCGTACACCTCTCCGTTTCCTTGGACCTGCTGGATTCTGAGAAGTATATTCCATAGTTCCCATATTGAGGACCTGGTATTGATTGGAAACGTCTAGTGTGAAATTCCTCCTGCTTCTCTTTTCTCTGGGGGCCACAGTCTATCTAGCCTTGTCTGTCTCCACCTGTGTTGAATGCTGCCGTGACCTCCTGCCTCTGGTGGTTACGAACTGCCAGGCCTCCTCTCTGATTCTCTCTCTTATCAATTTCTTTGTGGCCAGCTCCATTCTTCCTCGAACCTGGGGTACTGGTGTTTCCCGAACCTGCGGGTCTAGGAACTCCTCAGCTTCTCTGGTTCTTAGTACAGTATAAGCTTGCCTCTTCAGTCCAAGAATCTTTTCCTCCAGCACAGTTACCAACATGCACTTCATGCACAGAAAATCCCTTCTGGTCTGAGGTAGGAAAGAGAACATGGCACATGCGTTGCAGGTTACCACCGCTGTTCCATTGCTGGCCATCTTGATATCACACATAGTACTGAGCCCCTCACACTTTCTCCAAAGCTCCCCTGTTTGCAGCTCTCAAGTTCACCTAGCAAGTACTCTATACCAACTCTCCCTTGCTTAGTTCAGCTCAGCTCCGCCCCTCACCCCCATGAAGTGATTAACTACGGTGCTGATCAAAGCTCCCAGGCTCGCTCAGGGGCCTAGGGCCCAGTCACGCAGCCCATACACAGAGAATAACAAACAGTCAAACACACAACCCACAGACATGCACCAGCCCATGAAATCCCGCTACCTCCAAGCTACTCCCTCCAAAACTCTCCAGTTAGGTTTAGAAAACCTGACCTGCGAGGAAAGGTTAAAAAACCTGGGTACGTTTAGTTTGAAAAATGGGAGGCTGAGGGGGGACCTGATAACAGTCTTCAGATCTGTTAAGGGCTGGGGGTGGGGACCGGCTGTGCTCCGGGGCCACTGAGGTCCGGACAGGAAGCAACAGGCTCAACTTGCAGCAAGGGAGCGTTAGGTCAGAGATTAGGAACAGGCTGGGGAGTTAAGCTCTGGAACAGGCTGCCCAGGGAGGCTGTGGGGTCCCTGTCCCTGGAGGGCTGGAAGAACAGGCTGGACAAACCAGGGCTGGTCTCGGGTTCCTCGGCCCTGCTCCAGCGTGGGACGATGAAGTCCATGGCCTCTCCAGGCCCCTCCAGCCCTGCATTTCTATCACTGTATCCACTGTTTCTCTCACTGCCCCTTTGCAGCAGAGCCTCCCGGCTATCCCAGGGACTGCCCGGCGACCCACCGCCGTGACCCCTTGGTATGGGGTGACCAGGTGTCCGGTTTTGGACATCGCTGACCAGGCCGTTGCATGTCTGGTTCCCGGGGCTGGCAAGCTCTCCGCTGGCCGCTGCGCTGCGGACCGTGCAGGTCCCGGGTCACGAAGCAGCCGGCATGTCTGGCTCGTAGCCTTAGGGGCTGCCGGGGGGAGGGGAGGGGTGTTCGCGCACTGCCCTGCCCCCAGGGGCAGCTCCCATCGGCTGGGGCAGGGCAGGGGAGGAACGAGTGGCACTCCAGCACTCAGCAGGCAGCTGTTGAGGGGTTGCGTGGAGCCCCTTCCTGTTGTTCCCTGGCCCTTTTCTCCTCGCGCTCCTCGTGTGGCCAGGCTCCAGCTGCGGCATGTGCCCTGCGGTGAACAGTGGTCTGTCTGTCATCCCATCGCCGGCTCCCAGGAGTTGGAGGTGTGTGTATCCCCGTCTCCGAGTGCTGGGAATGGGGCTGCACCCCCATCCCCCCTCACTGCGTCCCTCCCTGTTCCCATCCCCCCTCACTGCATCCCTCCCTGTTCCCATCCCCCCTCACTGCATCCCTCCCCGTTCCCACCTCCCTGTACCCCATCCCCCCCTCACTGCGTCCCTCCCTGTTCCCACCCCCTGTCACTGCTTCCCTCCCCGTTCCCACCTCCCTGTACCCCATCCCCCCCTCACTGCGTCCCTCCCTGTTCCCATCCCCTCTCACTGCTTCCCTCCCCGTTCCCACCCCCCTGTGCTCCCATCCCCGCTCACTGCGTCCCTCCCTGTTCCCACCCCCTGTCACTGCTTCCCTCCCCGTTCCCACCTCCCTGTACCCCATCCCCCCCTCACTGCGTCCCTCCCTGTTCCCACCCCCTGTCACTGCTTCCCTCCCCGTTCCCACCTCCCTGTACCCCATCCCCCCCTCACTGCGTCCCTCCCTGTTCCCACCCCCTGTCACTGCTTCCCTCCCCGTTCCCACCTCCCTGTACCCCATCCCCCCCTCACTGCGTCCCTCCCTGTTCCCACCCCCTGTCACTGCTTCCCTCCCCGTTCCCACCTCCCTGTACCCCATCCCCCCCTCACTGCTTCCCTCCCCGTTCCCACCCCCCTGTGCTCCCATCCCCGCTCACTGCGTCCCTCCCTGTTCCCACCCCCTGTCACTGCTTCCCTCCCCGTTCCCACCTCCCTGTACCCCATCCCCCCCTCACTGCGTCCCTCCCTGTTCCCACTCCCTGTCACTGCTTCCCTCCCCGTTCCCACCTCCCTGTACCCCATCCCCCCTCACTGCGTCCCTCCCTGTTCCCACCCCCCTGTACCCCCATCCCCCCTCACTGCGTCCCTCCCTGTTCCCACCCCCCTGTACCCCCATCCCCCCTCACTGCATCCCTCCCTGTTCCCATCCCCTCTCACTGCATCCCTCCCCGTTCCCACCCCCCTGTACCCCATCCCCCCTCACTGCATCCCTCCCTGTTCCCACCCCCTGTCACTGCTTCCCTCCCCGTTCCCACCCCCCTGTGCTCCCATCCCCCCTCACTGCGTCCCTCCCTGTTCCCACCCCCCTGTACCCCCATCCCCCCTCACTGCGTCCCTCCCTGTTCCCACCCCCTCTCACTGCTTCCCTCCCCGTTCCCACCTCCCTGTACCCCATCCCCCCCTCACTGCGTCCCTCCCTGTTCCCACCCCCTGTCACTGCTTCCCTCCCCGTTCCCACCCCCCTGTGCTCCCATCCCCCCTCACTGCGTCCCTCCCTGTTCCCACCCCCGTCACTGCATCCCTCCCCGTTCCCACCCCCCTGTACTCCCATCCCCCCTCACTGCATCTCTCCCTGTTCCCACCCCCTGTCACTGCTTCCCTCCCTGTTCCCACCCCCCTGTGCTCCCATCCCCCCTCACTGCGTCCCTCCCTGTTCCCACCCCCCTGTACCCCCATCCCCCCTCACTGCGTCCCTCCCTGTTCCCACCCCCTCTCACTGCTTCCCTCCCCGTTCCCACCTCCCTGTACCCCATCCCCCCCTCACTGCGTCCCTCCCTGTTCCCACCCCCTGTCACTGCTTCCCTCCCCGTTCCCACCCCCCTGTGCTCCCATCCCCCCTCACTGCGTCCCTCCCTGTTCCCACCCCCGTCACTGCATCCCTCCCCGTTCCCACCCCCCTGTACTCCCATCCCCCCTCACTGCATCTCTCCCTGTTCCCACCCCCTGTCACTGCTTCCCTCCCTGTTCCCACCCCCCTGTGCTCCCATCCCCCCTCACTGCGTCCCTCCCTGTTCCCACCCCGTCACTGCTTCCCTCCCCGTTCCCACCCCCCTGTACCCCATCCCCCCTCACTACATCCCTCCCTGTTCCCATCCCCCCTCACTGCATCCCTCCCTGTTCCCACCCCCATCACTGTATCCCTCCCTGTTCCCACCCCCCTGTACTCCCATCCCCCCTCACTGCATCTCTCCCTGTTCCCACCCCCTGTCACTGCTTCCCTCCCCGTTCCCACCCCCCTGTGCTCCCATCCCCCCTCACTGCGTCCCTCCCTGTTCCCACCCCCCTGTACCCCATCCCCCCTCACTGCATCCCTCCCTGTTCCCATCCCCTCTCACTGCATCCCTCCCCGTTCCCACCCCCCTGTACCCCATCCCCCCTCACTGCATCCCTCCCTGTTCCCACCCCCGTCACTGCTTCCCTCCCCGTTCCCACCCCCCTGTACTCCCATCCCCCCTCACTGCATCTCTCCCTGTTCCCACCCCGTCACTGCTTCCCTCCCCGTTCCCACCCCCCTGTACCCCATCCCCCCTCACTGCATCTCTCCCTGTTCCCATTCCCTGTCACTGCTTCCCTCCCCGTTCCCACCCCCCTGTACCCCATCCCCCCTCACTGCATCCCTCCCTGTTCCCATCCCCTCTCACTGCTTCCCTCCCCGTTCCCACCCCCCTGTGCTCCCATCCCCCCTCACTGCATCCCTCCCTGTTCCCATCCCCTGCACTCCCATCCCCCATCACTGCATCCCTCCCCGTTCCCACCCCCTGTACCTCCATCCACCCTCACTTCATCCCTCCCCGTTCCCACCCCCTGTACCTCCATCCACCCTCACTGCATCCCTCCCTGTTCCCACCCCCGTCACTGCTTCCCTCCCCGTTCCCACCCCCCTGTACTCCCATCCCCCCTCACTGCATCTCTCCCTGTTCCCATTCCCTGTCACTGCTTCCCTCCCCGTTCCCACCCCCCTGTACCCCATCCACCCTCACTGCATCCCTCCCTGTTCCCACCCCCGTCACTGCTTCCCTCCCCGTTCCCACCCCCCTGTACCCCATCCCCCCTCACTGCATCTCTCCCTGTTCCCATTCCCTGTCACTGCTTCCCTCCCCGTTCCCACCCCCCTGTACCCCATCCCCCCTCACTGCATCCCTCCCTGTTCCCATCCCCTCTCACTGCTTCCCTCCCCGTTCCCACCCCCCTGTGCTCCCATCCCCCCTCACTGCATCCCTCCCTGTTCCCATCCCCTGCACTCCCATCCCCCATCACTGCATCCCTCCCCGTTCCCACCCCCTGTACCTCCATCCACCCTCACTTCATCCCTCCCCGTTCCCACCCCCTGTACCTCCATCCACCCTCACTGCATCCCTCCCCGTTCCCACCCCCTGCACTCCTGTCAAGGTTCCTCCCCCACTCTGAACTCTAGGGTACAGATGTGGGGACCTGCATGAAAAACCCCCTAAGCTTATCTTTACCAGCTTAGGTCAAAACTTCCCCAAGGTACAAAATATTCCACCCGTTATCCTTGGACTGGCCGCTACCACCACCAAACTAATACTGGTTACTGGGAAAGAGCTGTTTGGACGCGTCCTTCCCCCCAAAATACTTCCCAAAACCTTGCACCCTACTTCCTGGACAAGGTTTGGTAAAAAGCCTCACCAATTCGCCTAGGTGACTACAGACCCAGACCCTTGGATCTTAAGAACAATGAACAATCCTCCCAACACTTGCACTCCCCCTTTCCTGGGAAATGTTGGATAAAAAGCCTCACCAATTTGCATAGGTGACCACAGACCCAAACCCTTGGATCTGAGAACAATGAAAAAGCATTCAGTGTTTTACAAGAAGACTTTTAATAAAAAATAGAAGTAAATAGAAATAAAGAAATCCCCCCTGTAAAATCAGGATGGTAGATATCTTACAGGGTAATTAGATTCAAAAACATAGAGAACCCCTCTAGGCAAAACCTTAAGTTACAAAAAAGATACACAGACAGAAATAGTTATTCTATTCAGCACAATTCTTTTCTCAGCCATTTAAAGAAATCATAATCTAACACATACCTAGCTAGATTACTTACTAAAAGTTCTAAGACCCCATTCCTGGTCTATCCCCTGTAAAGACCCAGCATATAGACAGACACAGACCCTTTGTTTCTCTCCCTCCTCCCAGCTTTTGAAAGTATCTTGTCTCCTCATTGGTCATTTTGGTCAGGTGCCAGCGAGGTTACCTTTAGCTTCTTAACCCTTTACAGGTGAGAGGAGCTTTCCCCTGGCCAGGAGGGATTTCAAAGGGGTTTACCCTTCCCTTTATATTTATGACAACTCCCATCCCCCTCACTGCATCCCACCCCATCTCAACATCCTCACACGCCCATCCACTGTCACTGCATCCCCCCCGTTCCCCCCCCCCGCACCCCTATTCCCCGTCACTACCTCCCCTCCCCTTTCCCACCCCCCCGCACTCCCATCCCCTGTCACTGCATCCCTCCCCATTCCCACCCCTCCATCACTGCATCCCTCCCCCATCCCATCTCACCCTGCCCCCCACACCTACCCATCCCAGCCCTGTACCTCTTACAGCACTCTCCCACCCATCCTCTCCACCTCCCAGAGCCGCTACCCCCATGTCCCTCACCCCCCACAGCCGTGCACCCCATTCACCTCCGTACACTGCTGCTCTCCAAATTACGTCCCTATACACCCCTGTGCCCCCCACATCCTCAGGCACCTGTAGCCTTCTGCAGTGAGGGAGATAGGGTGCAGGGGGGTTGGGACTTGGAGGGATGCAGTGACGGGGGGATGGAGGTATGGGGGGAGGGATGCAGTGAGGGGATAGGGTGCAGGGGGGTTGGGACATGGAGGGATGCAGTGAGGGGGATGCGGGTGCGGGGGGGAGGGATGCAGTGAGGGGGATGGGGGTGGGGGGGTGGGGGGCGGAGGGATGCAGTGCCCGGGGGAGTGGAGGTGCGGGGGGGAGGGATGCAGTAAGGGGGATGGGATGCGGGGGGGTTGGGACGGGGAGGGATGCAGTGTCCGGGGGGGTGGAGGTGCGGGGGGGAGGGATGCAGTGAGGGGGATGGGGGTGGGGGGGTTGGGACGGGGAGGGATGCAGTGTCCAGGGGGGTGGAGGTGCGGGGGGGGAGGGATGCAGTGAGGAGATGGGGGTGGGGGGGGAGGGATGTAGTGCCCGGGGGCGTGGAGGTGCGGGGGGGAGGGATGCAGTAGGGGGATGGGGTGTGGGGGGATTGGGACGGGGAGGGATGCAGTGTCCTGGGGGGGGAGGTGTGGGGGGGGAGGGATTCAGTGAGGGGGATGGGGTGTGGGGGGGTTGGGACGGGGAGGGATGCAGTGTCCAGGGGGGTGGAGGTGCGGGGGGGGAGGGATGCAGTGAGGGGGATGGGGTGTGGGGGGATTGGGACGGGGAGGGATGCAGTGTCCAGGGGGGTGGAGGTGCGGGGGGGGAGGGATGCAGTGAGGGGGATGGGGGGGTTGGGATGGGGAGGGATGCAGTGTCCAGGGGGGTGGAGGTGCGGGGGGGGAGGGATGCAGTGAGGGAGATGGGGGTGGGGGGGAGGGATGCAGTGCCCGGGGGAGTGGAGGTGCGGGGGGGAGGGATGCAGTAGGGGGATGGGGTGTGGGGGGATTGGGACGGGGAGGGATGCAGTGTCCTGGGGGGGGAGGTGCGGGGGGGGGGGAGGGATTCAGTGAGGGGGATGGGGTGTGGGGGGGAAGGGATGCAGTGCCCGGGGGCGTGGAGGTGCGGGGGGGGGAGGGATGCAGTAGGGGGATGGGGTGTGGGGGGATTGGAACGGGGAGGGATGCAGTGTCCTGGGGGGGGGAGGTGCGGGGGGGGGGGAGGGATTCAGTGAGGGGGATGGGGGGGGTGCGATGGGATGCAGCGAGGGGGGCTGGGCGATAGAACTACATCTCCCAGCATGCCCCGCCCGGGGAGCCTCGCTGGGGCGCGGCCGGGACTACATATCCCGTGGTGCCGCGGGGCGGGTACGGCGGCCGGCAGGCGGGGCCGGGACTACATATCCCGTGGTGCCGCGGGGCGGGTACGGCGGCCGGCAGGCGGGGCCGGGACTACATATCCCGTGGTGCCGCGGGGCGGGTACGGCGGCCGGCAGGCGGGGCCGGGACTACATATCCCGTGGTGCCGCGGGGCGGGTACGGCGGCCGGCAGGCGGGGCACGCTGGCGGGGCGCGGCGAGCAGCGGGACGCGGCTCCCGGCGCGGCGGGGCCCGCAGAGCCAGGCATGGGCGAGCGCGGCGCGGGCGGCTCCCGCCGCAGGCGGTCCGGACCCCGGCGGCCCAGCGCGGGCAGCCCGGCCGAGGGGGAGCCCGAGCGGGAGGCGGAGCCGCCCCGGGGGGGCCCGGAGCCGGCAGCGGAGCCCCCCGCGGAGAGCGACCCCGACAACTGCGGGGACTTCAGGTAAGGGGGGGCCGAGAGCCCGGGCCCCTCCCCCCGCGGGGGGGTCACGGGGCCCCTCCCCATGGGGCTCCTGTAGCTCGCCTCCCGCGGGGGGGCTGGGCACTAGGGAGGGGTCGATGGGGCCCCCATTGTCTGCCCCCCCGGTAGCCCGAGCCCCCACGGGGCCCCTCCCCACGGGCCACGGCCTCCGCGACTCCCCTTTGCGTGGGTCCAGGCCCCCCCCCACCCCCCGGTGTGCCTTTGGGGCCCTGTGCCTGGGGTCCCCCCCCACGGTGACCCCTTCCAGCTGGGGTGACGTCTGTCCTCCCTTCCAGCAATAGGACAGACCTCGTGCGGCCCCCACATGCCCCCCCCGGTCCCTAGCGGCCCCCCGCGCCGGTGGTCCTGTGAGGCCTCGTACCCCGAAGTCGGGCTCCCAGCCGCCCAACGCTGGCTCCCGGAGGGGCTGTGTGTGACCCTGACGTGAGGGTGGTGGGACCGGGCGTTCACTCTTGAGCCGAACGATGCCCGAGGCTGGCGGCGCCGTGTCGCCGCTGCCGCTGTGTGTCTGACTCACGCGGTTGTGCCCCCGGAGCAGATAACTGTGCCGGCAGATAAGCCCCGAGCATGGTTCAAGGCCCTTAATTAAAAGTCCCTCTGCACGGAGTAGGTTCGTCCCCGTGCTCTGACTGGGTCACGGGGTTGGTGTCTGACTGTGCAGTGCGTCTCCCCTCTTTGTTTTATGCCCGGCTTTCTAATCTCGGTCTTGCCTTGGCTGCTCCTCTTCGTGTCGTGTCCTGTGTGCGTCCTCTGTACTCCGCTCCCTTCCCAGCCTGCCCCAACAGGGGAGCACCGAGGCTCCTGCCTGGAAAGTGTGGTGAGAGGCGGGGAAGGGGGTCGGCCTTATAAGGGGTGAAGGATCAGCGTTGTGAGGGAGGCTGGCCCTGACTCCATCAGACCCCTTGCGGCCTCGCCCCAGCTGGACATGTTGCCATTCATCACTTTGTTTACCTTTTTCTGCCAGTTTCAGGCCACATGGCAACACTTGTATCCAGGCTAGCCTGCCTGAACTTCCCTGACATCGTATCCAATGCTGCCCTAAAGCCGGGCTGCTGGAACAGGGCTACTACCTTGCTCTTGCTCGCTGCTGGGTTTGATAGCATGTGGGAGGTAATGCCACTTGTCAGGCAGGAGGCCTTTGCTGTAAGGGGTTCCCAGGCCGCAAAGCGTGGCCCACATCTTAGTACGGGGCTGGTCTCTTGGGACCACACCCGGAGACCTACGCTCCCATACTGTGATGCTGGCATTTTTAGAGCCTCTTCTGTGTATTTATAACCTCCTCTCCTGCGAATTGGCACTTGTAACCAGGGAGGAGAAATCAGCATTGACTGGCCAGCTTTCCACGGCTCGTCATCAGGGAACCTCTCCAGGGGCTGCACCAACTGAGTGAGATTGTATCACTGGGTTGCTTGTGATGGTGGGGGACAGGGCTCCGCAACCCTGGGGCTCACTTCCAGTGCATGTCTTCCAATGAAGTATGCATCCGATGAAGTGAGCTGTAGCTCACGAAAGCTTATGCTCAAATAAATGGGTTAGTCTCTAAGGTGCCACAAGTCCCCCTTTTCTTTTTGCGAATACAGACGAACACGGCTGCTACTCTGAAACCAGTGTATGTCTTGTATTCCTAAAGCTCCTGCTTCAGGGCTTCAGCCAGCCATCAGCAGTGGTCAGGAAGGGATTCTCTCACCGCACCCCCCTGTGTGATGAAGCAGGACTGTTCTTAATGTTTCCTCTGAATATTGTGGGGGTGCCTCAGTTTCTCCTATGCGGTTCTTAAGTATCTAGGGGGTGGGGTAAGGGTGTATGATCGTTGCAGAGCCCTAGAGGGCCGGTGTGTGCAGAGGTCTGGACACAGAGAATGGCCGACACTCTGTTTCCTGGCAACTGATGGCCTGGGCCCTTCCCCCCTGCAAGGTGAGAGCTAAAGGGTTGGAGAACAAAGGAATCTGGTGACCTCCTGGCTCGGGGAAAGGGTCAAAGCCCAGAGGAGGAGGGGCTGGAGGGGGAGTCAGTTTGGGGCTGGCTGGGACATGGAGTGAAGTGCAGACATGGTTGTCTGGCTCACTGCCCCCCAAAATGGACCCATCTGAGGGGTCCTGTTCTCTGCACCTGCAAGCTCTGTGTTAGACCATGTTCCTGTTGTCTAATAAACCTTCTGTTTTACTGGCTGGCTGAGAGTCACATCTGACTGCAGAGTTGGGGGGCAGGACCCTCTGGCTTCCCCAGGACCCCGCCTGAACAGACTCACTGTGGGATGCGCATGGAGGGGCAGAGGTCAGACCCAGGAAGGTGGAAGCTGTGTGTCCTGCAGACAGTCTGCTCACAGAAAGGAGACTTTCCCAGAGTCCTGCCTGGCTTTGTAGGGAGCAGTTCCAGAGCATTGCCCGGGGACTCCGTGACACCCCCGCCCTGGTGTATTCTGAGAGTGTATCTGCTTTCTCTGAAGCCTCAGGGAGGGCCATGGCAGGAGATGGGACATTGGGCAGGGTGAGCCAGTGCTCGGAGCTAAAAGAAAAGGACTTGTGGCACCTTAGAGACTAACCAATTTATTTGAGCATGAGCTTTCGTGAGCTACAGCTCACTTCATCGGATGCATCTGAGCTGGCACCAAGTGTCCTCTCTTAGGTTCTTGCCTGGCTGGTTCTTGCTCACATGCCAGGGTCTCCTTGATCTATACGTGGGCATGGGAAGGGGAGTGTCTCTTCTCTGCTTTCCCCCCTGGTCAGACTGGCAGGGAACTCAGGGTGGGGGGTTGCCTTCCCTGTAGTGTGTGGGTCACTTGCCAGAATTAGCTGGGTGTCTCTCACTGAATCCATTCCCTGCCACTGTGGAGCTTCGGGCACCAGTGCCCCTTGGTCCCTGCTGTTCTCTGCCTGTGACACACACCAGTCTAGTCTGCTGTGGGTCTCCTCACCATAGCTGGGTTTAGGGTGCGGGTGGCCTGTGATGTGCAGGTCAGACTAGGTGATCTGGTGGTCCTGTCTGGCCTGACACTCAGCCTCTCAACCCTCCTGATAGTGCTGGGTGCCCATGGTGCTGGTCTCTGGATGTTAAGTGACTTTGTTCTCTTCTCTTGCTGGGTGTGAAGTCCGACTCCCTAGGGTGTTCTGTGAATTCACTAGTGGTGGGTGGGGGGAGGAGTTCCCAAACTGTTGGCACGAGCCTGTTTAAATGAACCGTTTCTTCCCAGGTCCCCAGACAGCATGGATGATGCCAGTTTTCGCTCTACAAAACGGCATCCTCCACTCAGTGTGACCTCCTAACATAGTGCGTGTGCGGTCATGCGGTGTGGAGCAAACGGGTGTCCTCTGCCCACCAGGGATTGCTGTGGCCCCCTCTGCTGATGGCAGGACCCCCTTGCCAAATGCTGTAGAGACCCCAGAGCGATGGGGGCTGTAGCTGTGCCTGACGGACCATGACAGTAAGGGCAAGGCTCCCGGCGTGGTCTCAGTTCTGACAACTGGCATGCCTGCCCTCTCCTCTCCGCCTCTCGCTCATTCCTGGCTTTGCTGGGTGATACAGCAGAACCCTGGGAGGTGTCAACAAGACTTGATTTGTCCCTTGAATTTCTCAAGGATTCCCCGAGCTGGTCTGTCAACGGCGATTTCAGAAGTTCTCTCCAAACTGTACAGATCCAATCTGTGCTGGAAACTGGGGCATCTCTCCTCCACCTTGTGGCCTGGGACAGTGGTACCAATAGGTGGCCTTCCTAGGGTGGGGACCCAACATGTCAGCTACTGTCCATTTACCCTCCATGCTGGTCTTAGTCCTGTCTCCCACCCCGCATGGGAGGAATCATCTACTCCCGCCCCCTTTCTGGGAGAGGGGAGTTTGGCTCGTATGCCTTTCTCAGCCAGCAGAGAGGCAGAGGGAGTGAATCTTGCCCTAAAGCAGAAATGCCAGCAGTGATCCAAGGCCCTGTCTCTTCCCAGTTAGTGTCAGGGAGGGAATGTGGGGAGGTGCAGTCTCAGACCCCACGGGCGTTAGAGATTTTACAGAGGGAGCATGAGCCTGTACAGCTGATGTAGGTGAGTTGCCTGCTGGAGGCTGACAATAGAACCCAGCTGTGAGGCTTGCTGCCAAATCTGGAGCGCAGAGAACAAAAGCGCATGACTGTATCTGCTGCTTCATCTTGGGCCCAAGCAGGCCGACTTGTGTGCAGGAGCTGAGCTGAACGTCTAGGATCGGTCTCACCGGGAGACCGCCGTGGCATTTCTGTAGCTAATTGCTGGCAGTAGTACCAAGAGGCTGCAGCCCAGATCAGGGCCTCACTGTCTTAGGCCCTGTGTGAAGGCAGCACCAGCCAGCCTCTGCTCTGAGCTCAGGCTGGTCTTAGGCCTGGAGAGAACAAGCGAGTCCCTCCTGGAGGGAGGACAAGTGACTGCATAGTTACTAGCCATGTGTACAGCTTGCTGCTAGCCTTCTGGAGGATTCCAAAACACGTCTCCCCTGGCCCCCATCACTGCAGTGTCTGAACCTCTCAACCGTTCCTGTCTCTCCTCCTGCCCCCTGTATGTCAGGGTTGGGCGGTTACCCCAGTGTGCAGCTGGAGAGCTGAGGCTTTGAGTAGGGGACTTGCCAAAGATCACCCATGGCCTGTGGTGGAGAGGGAAATTGAACCTGTAGCCCTAGGCTTGTGCCTGCACCACTGGGCCATCCCTTGTCACTCACTTTAACAGCTGGAAGCCCATATGGTTGTGGTGTTGTGGAATCAATGGATTAGACAGACAGTTGCCAGGAATGGTCTGGTTATTATGTAGTCCTGCCTTGAGTGCAGGGAATGGGACCAGCTGACCTCTCGAGGGCCCTGCCAGCCCTACACTTCTGTGATTCTATGTGGCTTGCTTCATCTGCCACTGAAATGCAGCCTTCTCTGGGGTGTTGCACGATGGTGTTTAACAGCACAGTGGAACACGCAGTAAAGAATCTTGCGTCCAAATGACACTGCAAGGGTGAGGGGTGGGGGGAGTAACCAGGGTTGGCATTCCCCTGGGAATTCAGGGAAACACTACTCCCTACGGATTGCCGTGGGGTCTCTTGAGACTGGTCAGATCGGCCGTTTTCTCATCTGAAAGACGGCAGCGCTAGCCGAGCAGTTCGGAGCACACCCGCTGTGATGCTGGCTGGCAGTCACCCACCTGCACCCCGGCGGCTCTCGATGTTCAATCCGGCACAGCCGCAGCCAGCTGCCGCTCTGCTCAGGAGCAGATGGAATCGCAGCGCAAGGGGGGACGCTTGCGGGCCACGGCTCACTTAAATGCCACGGTGTCACAGGGCTTGCAGCAGTGCGAGTGTTAGTTGTTGTAAGCCGCAGCCTTGACTGCCTTACCTGCTCCGCAAACACGTGGTCTATAACCTGTTCTCTCCTCGTGGCTGGCTGGCCACTTCCTGCTCTGATCAGGTTTGGAGAGCAGCCAGCTTTTAGAGCAGTCTCCCGTGCAGCATCTGGGGGCAAGGTTGAGCGTAATCTAACAGGGCACATAGATCCCCCTTGCTGGAGGTGCTGCTCCTGGCCACCTGTGGAGGAAGGTTGCAGGGAGAAGTGTCATTTCCTCCATCACCAGAGCTGAGAACTGACAATTCAGTGTCCCCTGGCTTTGCTGAGGGGGAGCAGTGGCCGGGACTCTGCCCTGAGGACTTTGCCCTCACCCCTGTGCTGTGCAGAGGAGGACCCCAGAGGGGGTGGGAAGCAGCCAAGACTCCAAGTGTCGCAGCCTGGCACTAAATGGTGCTGAGGTTAGTGGTAGAAGGGGAGCTAAATGTCTGCAACAAAGCCCAAGTGACTGAAATATGCCGTGCTGGGGTCTTCTGTCAGCCCCTTGTGCCACAAGCCTGGCTAGAGAGGCAGCCAGTGAGAAGAGCACAGGGGGCCCTTTGCTTCTGGGGGGATAAGGCCATTTCTTCAGCTGTTCAGTGTCTCTGCCTGTCTGGGACTAGAAATATGGGCATAGGGCAGGAAGGTGGGTGTCTGGGGGGTAGTAAGGCCTAACCTCAGGCTGGCCACTGGAGAAGTAGGCCTAGGCAGGAACAGAGCTAAACGTGTGGGGGCTGGCTAGTGCTGGTGGGCTCAGCTGACAATGCTGCGCAAGGCGAGGCGAATCCAGCATGCTCCATGAGGCCTGGGCGGTGAAAGGCTGATGGGTGGTCGGACTTCACTTCTCTTGGCAAGGCAGGCACTGCCTAAGGGCAACAGGGAACGGGTGTCGGGTACGAAGGAGCCATTCCTGCAGAGCCGCCTTCACAGGAGCCCTGGGGCATCTGCTCTGTGATGCCAGAAGCACCGGACTGCGGCACAGATGCCTGTAGTCCAGCCGGGAGAGAGACTTACCTGTGTCATGATCAAAAGAGCATCTGTTGGTTGGGTCAGCGGGTGCAGAGCCTGTTCGAGGATTACAGGGGAACCTCCACCCTGGAGAGCGAGTCCCAGCCAGGAAGGACCTAACAGGAGAGGAGTCCAAAACCCTACTGGAAGCTGCGGTGCTGAGGAAGGCCACTGACTTTCTAGCCTAGTGTGGGATCCTTAATCGTCTTACCAGGACAGTCCAAAAGAGTCCCAGCCCTGGACTTAGAGGCCTCTCGCTGTAGTTCAGGATTCCTAATCCCGTCCCCACCTGATTGTATCTTTCTGGCTCTGAATACTCCTTCGATGGCTCCCTGGGGACATACCCCACGTGCCGCACAGAACATGGGCACAGGTGATTAAAGGTGGCGTGTCTGTGTCCTAGGATGCCTGGGCTCCACTTCAACCCTGGAGACGCACTGACTCGGAGCAAGTTCTGTGCCTCTGGCTTTGGCTCTTAAGGAGCAGACACCAGCTCTAGAAATGTCAATTCAGTCTGACTGAATTGTGTCTAAAATAGCAACCAGAGTGCACACAAGGGGGTCGGTTTGGCCATCTAATAGAGGTATCGTTCTGTACAGTCAGCCAGACACTCCTCTCCCTGGTTGGGTGACTACCCAGACTAGAGGTAAATCTCTTCCCTCCTCCTGCACTCACTGCAGCCTTTACTGCCCCGGCTCTTGCTCACATGGGTTAGCCTGCCACTGCAGGAGAAAGTTGAGTGTCTAAATTTGGTTCAAACCACATCTAATTTCAATGGAAAAACCTTGTAGGGCTCTAAACTGGCTACCGCTCCTCGCTGCTGTGTCCTAGACCCGCAGTGGTGGCTCTGTGTGGCTGTTATGGAAAGGCAAGTCCTCATCTGGCCTCTACCAGTGTAGAGAGGGGCCTGCTGTCTGCCTTCCCACAGTCCCTGGCTGCGTGCATCTTTCACCGAGCCCTGGATGGTGAGAGAGCAGGCAGCAGCATAGCGTTCAAACGCAGAAGAGTTCCTGAGTGTTGGACCAGGAAAAGGGGTGAGCTGGATCGAACCACACAAATCGGAGTCTGAACTCCCAGCAGCCGGCAGACTCTCACTTGTCAGTCTCTCTCGCTCCTAGTAAGAGGCTCAGCAGGGCCCTTAGCAGTGGCGAAACTCGATGGGATATCCCTGCCTTAATCCTGGGGATAATCCCAGCTCAAGTACTTTTAGGTAAGGTGATACAGAAGTCAGTTCCCTGCCAGTCTGGCTTGGGCAGAGACTTGATGCCAAATTCTGGCCCCAGCTGATCTTAAAACCCTTGCCCCTGGCCAGGTAGCTGCCATGAGCTGGGTTTCCAGCAGACTGGGGTGCCCTGGGCAGGCGGAATCACTGGCCCCAGTCGGATTCCTTGTGCAAGCACAAGAGCCTCTAGCTGCTGCTTCTCGTCTGACCTGTGACTCTCGCTATGCAGGACACTTTGGAAGTCCTGGCTCTGCCGACCAGTCCCATGGCCTATGCTGTGCAGGCCCAGAGTGCCAGCCCCATGGCAGGCACGCCCCGCCCTGAGGAAAGGGGGCCATTCCCCCACCACAGGCTACAGCTCGGCTAGTGGTTACCCACGTTAAATACTGCACCCCTGTGAAAGCCCTGTCCACACGACTCAAACAAGCCTTGCAACCTCCTGGGGCTGGGAGGCCTTGAATCAGCACGATACCACCTTGGGCATCTTCCAGCTACGTGGACCTGTTTGACGTGCAGCCTGGAGGAGGGGTCTGGCTGCTTCCCTAGAGCCGTGACCGCGGCACGTTGGGACTGGGTACCACCGTACTCCCGTAGGGCCTGTGCTGCGTGTGGCCGTGTATCCTGGTCCCTGCAGCAGCTCCCTTGGGTGGTGCAGACCTGCCCCGGTTTGCCGCCTGGCGCCCGCACTAACAGCAGTGCGTGGGGTTCACTAACACTGTTGGTGAAACTCCTCTCCAGGGCTGGGCTTGCACGTAGAGTGGGGCTCCCAGGGGAGGGAATAGCGAGCTCTGTCTCACCGCCTTGCTGCCCAAGCAGGGCTCCGACAGCTGGCCTGTCCCCAGGACGGGATAGGGACAAGCATCCCCAAGCCATCACTGATGTGGATGGGGCTCTCTGTGGTCCGGAGCAGGCTGACAGCCAGTGAGCGGGAAGGGTCTTGCTCCTGCTTCCTATTGGCTAGTGGCACGCTCCCCTCCCCGCTCCAGCCCAGTGAATGGCTCCTGAGGCTGGCCAAGAGGCTTAACCCAGTAGCTTAAGAGGTTGTGATTAATGTTAAAGTAACAGACTCCTTGCTTAATCTCTGGGCGTCGGTGACATTGTACGGGTTACGCAAGGGACCGATTGTGTATGGGGTGGGAGAGAGGTGCTTGGCCATGGGTCGCTGCCCCATTGCAGGGGACTGGCCACCCTGAACCTGCAGGAAACGGCACCCTGCTGTGCTGCTTGCTCAGATCTCTGGCAACTCCTGCAGCGACCGGCGCGAGCGCGGCTCTGTGGAGTAGCTGAGCACTTTCCAGCGGTGTACTTAGCGGGGTGACTGATCTGCTGTGTGCGCTCCCGTCTGCTGGGGAGCAGCGCGTGCCGTGCGCGGTCTTGCACAGGTAGAGATTTTGATGTCTCTGCTGCTGTGTATGTCAGCAGAGGTTGGACCGAGCAGCACCTAGAGCAGAAGGTGGGGAGTTTGGGGTGGAGTTCGTTCTGCTCTCCGGAGATGGCGGCTGTCTGGCTGCCCCAGCGTGGTCCAGATTCCAACCTGTTGGGTTAGCGTGTGGCCTCCAATGTGCAGGTCGCACAAGATACCTGGTGGGTGCTTCAGGCCTCAATCTGACCCAGAAAAGTCTAAACCTCTTGTGACCATTCCTTTAGCTTCCTGGTCCTCCACTCCTGGAGCTGCCCATGAAGCTCCCCATGGGTGTGACTAGCTCTGTGGTCCCTGGGGCAGGTTCCAGTGGCCTGCAGGGCTATGTGGTGGCCAGCTCTCGTTACCAGCTGGGCCATGCCAGGAGAGGGCAATAGCTCCCTCACTCTGCACATGAGCGGTAGCTGTCGTGGTCACGGGTTGGCCTGGGGGATTGGGAATGGGAGGGTGATGTCCCAGTAGGACGTAGCTTGCCCGCATTGGAAGCTGGAGTGCTGTGACACACGCTGAAGGATGCCTGCAGCTGCTGGGGGCTGGAGCCAGCAGTGGGAAGGGGCTCCCTTGGGAAAGGTGGGGTCCTCGCCTGTCACTGGGGCTTGGATAATCTGCTAGGGTCTCTGACTTCTCCCTCCAGGTGTCACAAGGCGCAGGAGTCTCTGCTCAGCTCGTCCAGTGGGTACAGCAACTACCGAGGCATCCTGAACTGGTGTGTGGTCATGCTGGTGAGTGTGAGCCGTATCTGGGCCGTTCGCACTGCGGGAGGTGGGGGACAGCTTCTCCCCACCGTGCCATGGTGTTACTCCTCCAGAGTGCTGAAGGCTGGTGGCTTGGCTTGGCACCTGGGGGCCAGCCTGGCTCTCTGGCACCTGCTCCTCTGCGTGCTAATGCCCAAACATGCTGGCTGGGGCTCCCCTGTCTTGTGCAAGAGACTGCTTTCACGGAGCAGAGCAGCTGGCCACGAGCCAGCTAGCCGCTGCACCTGTAACAGCCTAGCCCAGCCCTCGGCGCAGGGCAATTCTCGACCAAATTGCACCCAAGTGGGTATCAGCAGCAGTGCAGTGATGGAGCCTGTCTGCACGCAGGGGACTGCTGAGGAGCCGTGCAGCAGCTGAAGGTAATCTCCTGCAGCCCAGACCCACTCCGGCAGGTTTCCGAGCTCGTTCGGGGAGTTGTGTGACTGTCAGGAACAGGTGACAGCTCGCAGCAGGTCCGGCTGAGGCTCTTCAAGTTACTGGCTGTTCCTGGCTGGCCTCATGGGAGATCACGAGCTCTTGTGACTAGAGCGAGGGACTAAATCAGGCCCCACTAGGCTCTAGTCTCCGTTCCACCACTGATTTGCTGGGCGCTGGGAAAGCCCCATCCCCTCTGCCTCCACTTGGTGATCTGGACAACGGGGGTTAATACCCACCCATGCTGAAAGGGTTTGACACACAGCTGCCAGTGCAATCCTGCCTCGGGTCTGTGCGTGGGCCACATCTGAACACTATCTGGAATCTCGCGTTGCTTTGAACGTTCTCTCCCCCGGTCCGTGTAGGGGCTCTACGGCCCCGAACGCCAGCTGCGTGGCGTCCCACACAAGTACAATGCTGAAGTCTGCAACACAGTTCAGCTCGCATGGTCTCCCCTGGGGGTCACATCCCTGGCTGTGCACATGTCGAGTGTTGGGACTGAAGGTGCCCCTGTGACAGAAGCCAAGGGCTGGAGCTGTGCTGAGGCAGCATTTGACTATCGGCTCAGCCCCAGGGCTTGGGGATGGGGTGGGAGGACCTGGAGGGGGCCCAGTCAAGGACTAATCTAGCCAATGAAATGGAGCATCCAGAGGAGCACTGGACAGGGCTGCTGTCCCCTAGCCCATAGGGGAAAGCTAGCTCCAAGGACCTCTCACCACTACAGTTCAGCTCTATGCGAGTGCAGCATGGGGGCCAGGAGCCAGTGATGTTGGCAAGGAGCCACAGCTTAATCCTTAGACTCTTGCATAACATGGGTCAGTGGATCCTTGTGCAAGAAGGGCCAAAGGCCAGCAGAGCCGGTGAACACCAGGCTTAGGCCTGTGGGATCCCGGCTTGGCACACTAGCAGGGGCATGGCTGGCCTGGGCAGAGCAGCACAGCTGAGGCAAACAGCATGGCGGGGGAAGTGAGGGCCAGCGCCCCTTCCCCCAGGCTGCAGCTCTGCAGCCAGGACAGGTGCACTGGGGCCCTGGTTAATCCAGAGTCTGGGTTTAATTTGATTCCCCTGGGAAAGGGAGCAGAAGAGACGTGGCTCTCTATTGTCGTAGAATTCACACTTGCTCGTGGCATGGAGCAAACTCCCCGTTGCTGTGTACAGTGGCAGAGCTGTCAGGCCCCAGGGTCAGCCCCATCCCTGGGAAGGGGACCCTGCCTTGTATGTCCTACTGGCCCAGTGAACTAGTGAGTGCTCCGCATCTGACTCCACCCCGACCTGCTGCCACCCTCCCTGCCCCAGCATCTCCTCCTCCCTGGTGGAACGGCCCTGGGCTCCATAATGGGCACAACTGTCTACACCTGCTTCAGCACCCGACTGCCCCTCTTCCCCAGCAGCCAATGGCCTCTGACACCTGCATTGGGGCCTCTGGTTTCTCTAGTGGCCTCTGACTCAACCTGGGCCCAGCTGGGATCCAAGGACCATGACTGCACCCAGTGGCCTAGCAGGACTTTGATCCCTGCCACTGTGTGCCTGAACCAGCCTGGCAGCTGCATAGATGGGATCTCCTGCTAGCCCCTGAGGAGCTGCTAGAAGAAACACTTGCTGGCTGAAGGCCTCTGACCCTTTCCAAAAGGGACTGGGGAGTGCGGAGAAGCCGGGATCTGCAGTAATGTTGTGGCCCCTTATCTTGCTCATGACTCGCATCCTGTGTGAGCAGTAGCCCTTGCATCACAGGGCGAGAAGTCAATACAAGCGTGCCCGTCTAGATTGGGCCACCGTGGAACAGGAGGCGGGGAGGAGGGAAGAGACTCTTGCCAGATCTGGAAATGACCGTGCAGCAGTTACAGAAACGCCTTCCTGACCGCGCAGGGCCAGCAGTGGAGGCTGTTAACCCTCAGTTCCTCAGGCACGTGAAGTCTCCTGGCTGTGGGGGACAGAACATGTTCTGTAGCTTCCCACCCCAGACCCGACCAGCCAAGCAGAGCCAGGGCAGACTCCAGAGACCCATGTCCCTGTGCTGGACGAAGCTGACTGGCTTTCTGGCCAGTCCCTTCTACACAAACCCCTGCCTATGCTGGGATTCTCCCCAGCCCCAGTCTGGGGGCTGCACCTAGACCTGACTGACCCCTGCGAGGCTGGGTACAATCACCCAGCCCTGTGGCCTGGAACGTGCCGGGGCAGCCGTATTGATCCTACGACAGGAGTGTAGCCTGGGAGACCCCTGACAGCCCGCTGTTGTGGGGAGGAGAGGTGGAACAGCCTGTGGGGTCTCTCCTGGTGAAGGGGGGTGAGGCTCGAGCTCTTGCAGGGTTTGCCTGTCTCCTTCTTGCCTCACAGGTGCCCTGTGGCAGGAAACTTGGTGCCTAGCCAGTACGTGCTCGCCCGCAGCAGGGTGCTTTGTGCCAGGGCTGCTTGTTCCCAGTGGCTCCCCAAGCAGCTGCGGTAACCAGCCCTCAAGCTACTGGCATGGCGCCCGTCCCTGTTGCTTCACTGCCTGGTGACCTTTGGCTATGTGAGTGCCGAGCTGAAACTTGAGCAGCAGCAGGGTGGGGCTGGAAGGGCGTTGGAGCGGCTGCATTCGTAACCGACTTGGAGCTGGCAAGTGACTGGCTCCAGCAGGGTAATCCCTGTGCAGCAAGGCACCTTCGTGCGGTTAGGAAACAAGGGAGAGCTCAGAGCCGAGGAAGCCTCTCCAGGCAATGAGCTGCAGTGCAGGTTCCCGGGGCTGGCTGCCAGAAGGGGCTGGGGGGTGGCTCCGAGGTCGGCTGTCGAAAGTGGCTGTCCTCTCCCAAGTCAGAACAAACAGGGAGCAAGTGTGGGAAGAGTCTGAACTCCCAGTTGTGCAGGGGGGGACTCGGTGCCTTTGGGGAGGAACCCGGCCGCATATGACCGTGCCCAGCCACCCTGCCCGAGTGTAGGAAATGCAGAAACACGCGCTTGCTCAAAACTTCCTGAACTCCTGGGGTAGGTACTGTCCTGGAGCAGGCTCTGGCTGAAGTGCCGTGTCTTGGGCACTGGCAAACCGGCCAAGCTGCTGCTCAATATTGGGCAGCCAGGTTCCACAGGGCTCAAATGCCCCAACCTGACTCTGGGGCCACATCTCCCCTCGGGGCTCTGATCTCGCTCAGCTGCCTGCCTGGGAGCCAGCAAACGCTGGGCCTGTCTCCCAAGCCGCTGGAGGGGGCAGGTCCCTGCCCCCCAGAGAACCGTGGATGGCCTGGTTTGCACCCCATGGACCCAGCAAAGGTGCCAGTCACTTCAGTCTGTGACTTGCAGTGTGGGCTCTGCTGCCCTCCATCGAGGGGGCAGGGCGGGATTTGACTCGTATTCTGGCGGGCTCTGCTGGGCACAGCATAGCTGCACCCCAAGCTTGCAGTGAGACCCGCTGAGGCCTGTTGGCTACTTAAACTTGTTGCCCTGTAAGTGGGGATTGTGGGGCTCCCTTGGGCCTGACCCCATGCCCTGCGGAGCAGCCTCTGAGGCTCCACTGAAGGATTGGGGCCTGTTACCAAGGAGCTAGCACCCAGCACTCCACAGCACCGGCGAGGCCTGATTGGCACCAGGGACAGACCCGTGGCCAGACAGCTGAGGTCCTGCCTGGCATCGACTGAGCTTGCAGGGGCAAAGGCCTGTCTCTTCTGGGGGGCAGGATGGGAGAAGAAGGGAGCCCGGTGCAGTCAAGAGCAGCAGGCTGCTCTGGGATGCTTCTCGGGGGTGAGTCTCTCTGAAGGGCAGTAACAGGGTCTAACCCCCCGTGCCCCTCCCCAGCCTGCCACTGGGAGTCTGGATCCGAGCCTACTGGAGGCCCTGTCTGCTGAGCCGAGCCCTGTGTGGAATCCTCCCCCTTTCCTTCCGGAGCCGTGCGCAGGCTCCGAGTTCCAGTCACTCCCTGAGTAACCCTGGCTCCTTCTCTTCCAGGTCTTGAGCAACGCCCGGCTCTTCCTAGAAAACCTCATCAAGTAAGTGCTGACCCCTGCTGCTCTGCACCAGGGCCAGGCTGCGGGGGGTGCTCTGGCTGGGCAGGGGCTGGCTGCAGACACGCTCCCACAGCAGAGCATGATGGGACCCGATCACTGATGGGACGAGCAGCAGGGGCTGCTGAGTCAGCTGCTCACAAGTTCTGTCACGAGCTAAAGGTGACCCACAAATCAGTCCCCCTGCCCTGGGTCCTGCCAAACCCCTTCTCCCTGCCCGCCTGAGCCGCACACCAGACAGAGCAGTCATGCCATATGGGGCGCGCCACCCCGGACCGGCTCTGGACGCCGTGTGGGAATGAAGCTGGAGCGCAGGCTCGGAGCGGGGCCTTGCTCTGGGGTGGCCCGGACCAGCGGATGGTGCTTGACAGGGTCCTGCCTACACTAAGGGTGCAGACTCCAGAGCTCCTGGCGAGCTGCTGCAGAGCCGCCCTGAGTGTGTCGTGGCTGGTCCCCCTACACACTCCACAGGGCTTGGGAGCGAGGTGGGAAGGTCCGAGGGGAGTTGGGAGCTCCCTGTACCAAGGCCTAGAGGAGAGGGTCTGTGCTCAGGGTGCATTCCGCACTCGGCAGCGATCTCTGGGTGCTCGAGCGCCCAGACAGCACTGTGCCCTGCCCAAGCTTTCAGGGCAGGGCCTCGAGCAGTGACCCTGCTCAATGGGACCCTTCTCCCGGCCCTGGCTAAGCTCTGCCTCAGGCCAAGGGCCCTGACTCCTGTGCCCGGGAAACGTCTCGGTAAGCACCAAGGCCAGGCAAGGGATTGGCAAGTGTCTGCATGCCTCCTAGGAGCATGGGCTGGCTTGCCAGCCCTCCTCCGCCCTGGCACCCGGCGGAGGCAAGCGCATGGCTCTACGCTGGCACCTGTTGGTATTGGTGCCCGAGGGGCAACCTGCTCCCTGCCGGCGTGGGGCTGCACAACTAACCCAGCCTGCTGGGTGCTGAGCTTGAGGAGATTTGACCTTCAGCCCCCAGGGCCTGGACCCTGTAGTGCTGGTCATGGACAGTGAGGTCTGGCCGCGTCCCCCCAGATACCTGGCATGGGCCCAGGCAGTGTCCCCTTCTGCCAGTGCCCCGTCCGCCTGCTGCCCCGGGGCTTGGGAGCCTACCCCTGCAGTAGCCGGGGCCACCATGCGCATGCTAAGGGCACGGGTGCCACCACGTGGTACTAACATGTACTGCAACTTCTGAAAGCCGCTCCCCATTCTCACCTGTCGGAGGGCCAGGCCCCTTGCCCCCTCCCCGGAGTGGGAGCTCTGACAATACATCATGGCGCTTTCCTTACATCTGCAGCTTGGGACCGTCCCAAGCGCCACTCCGGCCTGTAAGTTCTCATCCTGGGTCACTAACAGCCAGCGGCTGCGTGGGCTGGGCCAGTCCCCCAGGCTGAGTGCAGGCTTGGAGTCCCGCTTTGGAACTGGGCCGGGCCTGGCTAGCAAAAGCCACAGCCTCTGGGTGTTGCTGGGCCTGGCAAAGTGCTCCGTGTTCCCATGCCCATCAGGACTGTATGGGAGACCACTGCAGACTAGCCCCGAGATGGGTTCTGGTGGCCTGACACCCAAGAGGAGTTCTGGGAGAAAAGCCAGCCCCTCTGAGCAGGGGGGAGAGCCCCTTTCCCATGCCCAGACTTCTCACTAATCTCTTCCCGAAGGCTCAATGCTTTCCAAAGGCTCCTGAGTGCTAACAAGTAGCTGTGTTAATGGCTGGAGGCCTCCACCTGGAGGGAACAGGTGGCGGCTGAGGGAACGAGCCCTGGGGCAGAGGTCCTGGTGGAGGATGTTCTGGGGATGCCGGCAGTGCGTTGCTCCCGCCTGTTGTATGCCAGGCGTGGGCCAGGGCTGAATGGTCCATGTCTGTGGCTGGTGGGAGGAGTGGAACCACTCTCCATACAGGGACCTGCTGCTGACAGATCCCTGGCATAACCGGACGCAGCTCTTCCACATGGGCTGAAGCCACCCGGGCACCAGAGCCCCGAGCAGCACGTCAGACCAGTGCTTCCCTCTGGCTCACCTGAGACACGTTTCTCCTACAGATACGGTATATTGGTGGATCCAATCCAAGTGGTCTCCCTGTTCCTGAAGGACCCCTACAGCTGGCCCTCCTTGTGCCTTGTCATTGGTGAGTCTGCAAGAATCCCTGCCCAGTGAGCTGAGATGGGCCCCATGGGAGCTGGCTGCCTCCTCCCTGAGCAGTCTGGAGATGGGACAGGCCCGCGGGACCCCCCAGCCCATCCCCAACAGGCCAGGGCAGGGTTGGGCCCTTCAGAGGGCTCTGTCCAGCCCCTCAGCATCACCAGTGTTGGGGCTCTTGCTCCCCAGGGGGGTCACAGCCTGACAAACCCATGAGGAAGGCCCTCCTCCTAGCTGAGCCTGCTCGAGCCCTAGGCCTGCCCTTCATTCACCAGCTGCTGCTCCCACGGAGCAATCGGTGCCCAGATCCTGTCCCCTCCTCTCCTGCCCAGAGCACTAGCGGGGGGGTCCAAAGGATTTGTCCACCTTCCATTGCAAGCGTTCACGCGAGGGCTGGGCCCTCTGCGGTTAACCCACCTGACCTTGCAGACAGTCTCCTCCACCTGCCTCTTGGTGCTGAGCTTGGACAAATGCTGCCAGAAAGCTCCGTTGCTGGGAATGAGATCCTTGGCTCGTGTGGGGCAGCCTGGTGTCTGGGCAAGATGCGCCTTTAACCACATCCATCTCGGACCTGCTCCTGGCAGCTGCATTGGCCTTCTCTTCGTTCCCAGTCCGTCGCTAGCTGTCAATCACCTGTCTCGAGCTGGCAGGGCTGGACTGGGCTGGTTGCCGGTGTGCTCTCTGGGGTCCTTCGGGGACACAAGTGCTGTCACGAGGGAAGGTCCTGAGCCAGAAGGAGCTAATGTTGCCTAGGATGGGCGCAAGAGGTCTCCCTAGAACGGCCTGCAGTAGCGATGCAGGGGGCCAGCTCCTAGCCTCTGCCCTCTCCTTGCTCAACCCCCTCCCTTCTCCGCCCCGAGAGTAGAGCTGAGCGCTCTGACAAGCCACGACCCCTGTTCTGGGGGCGGTGGGACTCCAGGGACGCTGTGAACCCCTCTCTCATGGCATCTCCCAGTGCCTTCCTGCTCCCCCGAGCCTCCTGTCCAGTCTCTACTGCCCTCGTGCCGGGGTCGCCCTTCCTGACCCTGTGCACTGGCTTCCTATCTGCTGCCCTGCGCTGATCCTTCAGCCTGCTCTCTGAGGCTCCGCAAGGAGCAAGGCAGCCGAGCTGGATGCAGCATATCGCCAGCTCTTCACAGCCGAGCTGGGAACTTGAGGCCGTCTCCTCCTGCCCCTGGGCCCGGCTGCTGGCAGCAGGCCCTTGCCTGGCAGTGATCAGAGGTCTCCAGTGCCCTGGGCGACGGGACTGGGTGCGCTAACTGTCTCTTTGCTTACAGTGGCCAATGTGTTTGTGCTGGCTGCTCTGCACACGGAGAGACGCCTGGCAGCGGTGAGCCCCTTCCTCCTGGGCTCTCTTGGCCACGCACGGGTCACACTTATCCGCTGTGGCTGCGGCTGCTGGGCTGCTCTCAAGCCTGTGGCCGGGGAAATGGGAGTCTCCAAGCAAATGCATGGGTGGAAGGGGACTTGAGGATAAGAGCAGGATGATCAAGACTGGTCCTCTGACACCAGGCTGCAGGCATGGCACTGACAGGCCAGACTAGGGGGGCTCAAACTGGGCCCAGTGAGCCCCCGAGGGAATCCCCTGGAGCGCTTGGGAGGGAGGGAGGCTCTGGACTGGCCTTTGCACCAGATGAAGGGGGTGCCCTGCTTTGTCCTCAGTCCTGAAACCAGTAAGTGTCTGTGGAGCACTGACTGGAGCCATGCTCTGCCCTGGCTCCATCTCCTATGGGCATCCAGTGGCAGCCTTATGCTTGTTACTTGTGGGGTGGGAGAGCAGCCTGGGGAGAAGTGAGCGGGGGTTAAGCTAAACCTGACAGGTGGAACAAGCCCTCAGGCTGCAGCCCCAAAGCCCCCACTCCCTGGCCTGGTCTCCAGCAGCTGCTGTGTCAGCATCTCCCAGCACAACTGCCCGCAGGCCCGGGGAGCAGTGCGTGGTCTGTGCTGGGCCCTGCTCGGAATACCTCTCCCCAGGGGATCTTTGGGAGCAGAAATCGAACCAGGGCACCTCTCCTTCTCAAAGCCTGAGCCCAGGGCCGCAGCCGCTAGGGGGTCAGCAGCACTGTGGGGCGCACTAAGCTGCAAGTGCGTTCTGGGCCTGGCCTGTCTGAGGGGCCGTGGGGCATGTCCCAGGGAGGGAGCGGCTGCTGTGATTCCTGTTCCCAGGTGGCCGCCCCGGCACCTAGCTCTGGCGGAAGCCACAATGGGGCCTGCAGCAAAGCAACCGGGCGGAGGGTGCATGCTGCCTTTTCCAGCTGTGCCGTGCCCCTGGGGCAAGCAGAGGGGAGAGCTGGTCCGTCATGGGGGGGGGGGGGCACAGGAAGGGTAGGACAGAGGGTGCGGGGCTGTTGTACTGGCCTCATGGGTCTCCTGGCTCCCCGCAGGGCTCCCTCTCGGAGAAAGTCGGCACGGCCCTCCATGCATTCAACCTCCTGACCATCCTGTGTTTCCCAGCGCTGGTGGTTCTGATGGTCTCCTCCATCACTCCAGGTAGGTGGTGGCCCCTCCTGGGCCCTGGCGGTCAGCGCTGGCTGCCTTCGGACATGGGCTCGCACTGCAGGGACCCCTGGGATACTGGGGTCTCTGGGCTCGCCAGGCAGGAGCAGGGTCAGCAGCAGCCTGCTCTGACCTCGACTCTGGTGGACTCTGGGGCTGGGGGCCCCTAGGGACAGGCTGACCCGGGTCTCTCCTCTCCACTGTGTTAGACACTCACTAACCAGGGTGGGGCGGGGCTGGGCAGGGCCGGAGAGTTGCCTGGGGAACGCCGTCCCCGCAGCAATGCCTCCCGGGTCGCTCACGCTCCTGGCCTTGTCTCTCCCCAGTCGGCGCAGTGTTCACTCTGTCCATCTACACCATCCTCTTCCTCAAGCTTTTCTCCTTCCGGGATGTGAACAAGTGGTGCCGAGCCCGGGGCCGGGCAAAGGCTGGGCGCGCGTGCTCAGGTGAGCTCCGGTAGTGGGAGGCACAGGTGGTGGGCCGGTGGCTGACGCTGTGAGCTATGCTACCCCGCGTGACATGCTGCTGTGGCCTCCGCTTTGCCGGGAGGGTTATATTGCACGCTAGTGAAGACCCCCTCTCGGGCTTCACCGCCAGGTCTCTCTGTCTCGATGCACGAGCGCGGGGCTTGCCCGTTCCAGGAAGGGGAACAGACCTGGCCACAAATGGCTCTGCAGAGATTGGCACGGCGGCTGGCTTTGCCTGAGTGCGACTGCCATCTCAGCATGGGGGTCTCTGCTCCCTCCCATGTGACTGCCCTCCTCAGGGCGTGGGGCTGGTGAGTCTCAACCGCAGCCCTGCTGCCAGCTGCCTGGCCTTCAGGCTAATGGCTCTTCTCTCATCTTCCAGCTTCTGGGCCGAAGAAAGCCAATGGGGAGGTGGCGCAGAGCGGGGTGTACTATCCAGCTAACCTGACCTATAAAGGTAACTGGCCCTGGGTAACTGGCCTGCAGCGTGGGGACAGTAGGCTGGGAGGTGTTTCTTGCCTAACACACCTGGACTTCTCAATTCTCTCCCAGAGCAAGGGCTTTTTCAGTAAGACCCTGCTGAAATCCCAGGGCGTGCCAGCTGGCCATGGGCACTGATGGCTGTGTGGAACTGGGCCCAGATCTCCGTCTCGGGAGCACAGGAGGCCAATTCAGGCTGGGGAGCACAGGGCTAACAAGAGTCACCTCCCATCTCTGCCACAGTGGGACAGTGACCCAGTTGACGGGCTGCTCGCCCCTATCCGCAGCCAGCCTTCCCTCACCTGCTGGGAGAGCCCTGCTGAGGGTTTAGTGCCTGGGCGTCCCTGAAGGCAGTGGCCCTGCTCCATAGGGCTGTCCCAGGAGCTTGCTGACCCCCTGTACCCACCTCACCCGTGGTCGCTCTGGGCAGGCGGTGTCCATGCTGCTTGTTGAGAACCTCAGTGACTCTCTGCAGGGGCGCTGGGCCTGTCCCCGGGGTGACGCTGCTGGTCTGTTTCAGACATGTACTACTTCCTGTTTGCTCCCACGCTCTGCTACGAGTTGAACTTCCCTCGCTCGCCCCGGGTACGCAAGCGCTTCCTGCTCCGCCGGCTCTTCGAGATGGTAAGGCAGCCTCGGGCCCAGCTCCGGCCTGGATGGGGGCGCTGCGTCCTGCTCGGAGCGCTGGGCCAGTGACAGTCCCCCTGGCTCGGCAGGCGCAGATCGTGGCCGGCCCAGCCCCTGCTCTCCTTCGGAGAGCAGGACAGAGCTGGCCGATGGGAGGGCTGGCAGCGGGTGGCTGCTGCTACAGCGCTGACTCTGCTCTGGAGAGTGGGCTGAGGCGGGTTCAAGGCTGGTGTCTCAGCAGAGGTCCCTTGACCAGGCCCTGGGGGTGGGTGGGGAATGCCCGTGGCTGTAAACACCCCGTTGTCCTAGCTGGTAGACAGCAGCATGCCCACTGGGGGGCGGACGGCCTTCGTGCTTTGGGGAAGGACACACCCCTCTAGCTCAGCAGATTCAACAAACCCGGCGTTGCTCCAGGACGCCCATCTCCCAGAGCAGGTTCCTGGCGTGGTCTGTGTGCTGCCATGGTGGGACACAGGCAGCAGGGGCTGGCTCAGACCAGTGTGGCCTGGTGCCCGGCATGCCAGTTCAGTGGGGTGGGCACTGAGGGGCCCATAGGCCTCATGGGCCTGTCTGCCAGATCCCTCCAGCATCTGACCGGCCAGGCATCCTGCATGGGCCTGTGCTGTGCAGGGGAGGGGGCCTGGCTGATCTCACCACTGCTGCCTCTTTGTCTCTAGCTCTTCTTTATCCAGCTGCTGGTGGGGCTGATCCAGCAGGTACGTGGCTGGAAACGGAGGTGAGGTGGTAGCCAGGAGCCCGCGGCCGCCCGCCATTGCCAGGCGGGCGTAGCCTGCGGCTGACGCAGCTCGCGGTGCCGAGGGGCTGGTGCAGAGCGGGCTGCGCTCTCCTGGCTGAATCGAAGCACGCAGACGCTGCACCATGTGACCGTCACAGGGAACGGACTCGTTAAGAACTGAGCAGATGCTGGTGTCTGGTGCGGTGGGGTGGACCCCTTAGGAAAGAAGGGCAGACACAAGCTCCCTGATGAGCATCTGTGGCCAGTTTCAGAGTAACGAAGTCGGCTATAGGCCCCGGTGGCATGTGGGACTTCAGGTGAGCATGCCATGGGGCAGGCTGGGATCGGCCAAGCAGCGGGGCTGAACGGGGACAGGGACAGGCGCTGTCTGGTGGGTGACCTACCAAGCAGGTAGTGACCACAGCTGACCGTGCGGGATGCCCCGGATCTTGGGGTGAGGGGCAGGCTTGAGGGCTTGGTGCTCTGGGCGGGAGCAGCCTGACTGTCTAGAGCTAAACTTCTGCTTTCAGTGGATGGTCCCCACGATCCAGAACTCGATGAAACCTTTCCGGGTGAGTGACCTGCCTCCCTTTCACTGTCCGGTCCAGGCTACTGACTCCCTCCCCGCAGCTCCTCAACTCCTGCAAGATCCCTGTTGTGCATCTCTCCTCTCCTGCGGGGCCGTGGGAATGACCCCTCGGTGGGCAGGAGGCAGCTGTCTTCCCCCTCTGGGGTTCCTGGCCACAGCTGGGCTCACGTGGGGCCCCACAAGGGGCGGCACCTCAGAGCTCTGTGGAGAAGCTTCATGCCGTACCGCCGGCTGTGCGGTGGCCTCAGCTGGCCGGGCTTGAAGGCCCCTCTCCCGGCTGGTGGCCAGTGCACTGGCTGACCCGTGGCATGCCCCACGGAGGGTGCATGCTTCCTTTGCTGTGTGCGCACTGAGGCTTGCGACAGGTCAGCAGGGACCCCATCCCTTCCCACCAGTCTGGTGCCTACACAGGCCTCGCCCCTGACAGAACCAGGCTGTGGGCGCCTGTATCTGGGAGGGGGCAGGTGGAGTCCTGAAACCAGCCTCTTCTCCGCCCCCTGCCCACTTGTCCTGGCCAGCTGGGACTGATGCGGAGCTCTCCTTTCAGGATATGGACTACTCGCGAATCATAGAGCGCCTCCTGAAGCTGGCTGTGAGTACTGCCGCTAGAATTCGCCTCATACCTCGGGGGCTGGGGACATGGGAGCCTTCCTGAAACCGGCTCCCAGCATGGTCTGGCTCAGCAGAACCTGCTCTTCTGTCCCCCTGGCCTCTCATGGGCAGTGGCTGGCAGCAATGCCAAGGGGCGGCTGGCTCAGCTCTCTAGCAGGGAATTCCCTGGAATGCCTCTGGTATGAGCTGATTCTTGGTGTCCGCCAAGGGCATGTGCTTGGTCTGTTCAGTCTGTTCCTTTCTCTGGGCAGGTCCCCAATCATTTGATCTGGCTCATCTTCTTTTACTGGTTCTTCCATTCCTCCCTGAACGTCCTGGCTGAAGTGATGCGGTTTGGCGACCGGGAGTTCTACAGGGACTGGTGGTGAGCAGTGACCCATTCGGGGGGCCCATGATGGGGGAGCTGTTGCTTAGCTCCAGACAGCTGGCCCCAGGCCCATATCCCCTGCAAGGGGGGTGGGAAATCTCCTTGGACTCAACTTGCTATTGTGGCCAGCTGCAGGGAGCTGGTGGCAGAAGACTCTAGCTGCTGTCTCATCCCTGATGGGAGGCGGGGCTGTTTAAAGCATGTAGCTATGTAGAGAAGCCATGTGGTTTCACTGTGTAGCCCCTGTCCAGCTACCCACCCCCTTGAGTCCCCTGAGCCTGGGAAGATGCTAACATAACACTTCCAGTGCCTTCCTGCTGGGCTGGGAGCCCTCCAAGGAGCATGTGCGGGTGCTGCAGGGAAGGGGAGCTCCTGGGCTGGAGGAGGTACCATCCCATCTCAATGGTCTGTGCTGAATACCTCAAAGTTGGGGGGGGAACCACCTCCAGCTGCCTCCTCGTGCCACTGTGCCATTGACCAGGTCCCCCTGAAGCATAAGGGTTCTGTGGTCATAGCCTGGCTCCCCGGAGGATGGTGGTTGCGTGTCGCTGTCCTCTGAGATCCTGCCAGAGGCCACAGCCCAGTCATGGGGGGTCACTCAGGGTCAGTCTGACCCCAGCGGACCATGTTGTCCCTGCCCGGGGACCCCCTGCCCGCACTAAGAAAAGGAGGACTTGTGGCACCTTAGAGACTAACCAATTTATTTGAGCAGCCAGACCCGCCTGGGAAGCCAGGCGCATGGGAGCTGCTGGACAAACCCTGCGGGTATTAGTCTGAGCGGCAGCTGACAATCAGGGTTGTACTTGGGGTCCCTCTGCCCCTTCCCCTCGTCTGGCTGAACATGACTGGCCAGGCAGCAGGGGGTGCCCTTCCCTCAGCCTGGTCCAGCCGGGTCTCCCGGGACAGGGCTGCTGTTAAATGCACTTCCCGAACCTGTCCGCAGCCGTAAACAGACACGCCTGCAAGGTCTGCAGCTGGGCTCTTGACCAAAGCCCGCCTCGGGGCTAGCTGGGGGCAGAGGGGAGTGGGGGGGCCTGTGAAAACTCACCTGCCCCAGCTGCTGGGCCTCTCGCTGGGGAGTCCTACGTGGCCCCACGGTGCTGACGTAGTGACAGTCCCCGCCCTGACGGCGTATGACAGGCTGTCGGGAGCTGACTGGCTGTCGGGAGCAGCGGGGCTGTGCTGTTCCCAGGTCTCCGGCGTGCCCACGGCTGGCAGGTTGTTGATGCCGGTTCTCTCCCCCAGGAACTCCGAGTCCGTGACGTACTTCTGGCAGAACTGGAACATACCGGTCCACAAGTGGTGTCTCAGGTACGGCTCCCCATGGGCTCAGCGCGGGCCTCCCAGCCCGACTAGAGAACACCCTGAGCTGGGCCCGGCAGCAGCAGGCTCCTGCTGGGGCAGTCGGCAGGGCTGATCAGCGTGTGAGGACGCTCCTGGAAAGGGGCAGCTCCGAGAACCTAGTTCCTTGTTCTCACCGGGCGGGGAGATGCTCCCAAAACTCAATAATCAGCTGCTGCTGCCTAGTTAAATAGCCAGTGCTGCTAACCTGGGCTTTCCCGACTGCTCTGCTCCCAGCCCTGCAGGGCCCACACGGTAACTCCTGATCTTGTGTTCTAGGCACTTCTACAAACCAATGATCAAGAGGGGGGTCAGCAAGTGGACCGCCCAGACTGCAGTGTTCCTGGCATCGGCTTTCTTCCACGAGGTTGGCACCCTGGCTTGCTCCCTACGTGGGAGGGAGGGGACTCTTTGCGTCGGCTGTCGGTTTCAAGAGTTGCATAAAAGGAACGCTCATGGCCTGACCGGGGGGAGGGTAAAACTCAAACAGCAGCCTTCCCACCAGCCTGCCCTCAGCGGGACAACCAGCCACAGGGCGAGCCCTCGGTGCAACCGCACCTCAGTCTGTGTGCTGTCCGTGGGAGGAGAGGGGGGGGCTGCGGACAAGGCAAACTCTGCTCAGCGCTGTCCCCACAGGGACTGCTTCCAGGGGTCTCGTTCTGGGCAGCTGGTTCTAGGCTGGAGCAGTGCTCTGGCTTTGCCATCTCCTGGGCTGAGTTGGGTACCCATCCTGGGGAAGGGAGGACACGGGGCGGGTGGACTGCGGGTAGCAGGCTCAACCATCCCTCCCCACCCCTAGCTGTGGGGGTGGATCCTGGAGGGTGAGCAGTAGCAGCTCCTCACCTTGTGGGGCTTGATGCAGAATCTTCTCTCCTCCAGTACTTGGTGAGCGTGCCCCTGAAGATGTTCCGGCTGTGGGCGTTCATGGGGATGATGGCTCAGGTAAGACCTGGGAGGTAGGGAGGTCACCTGCCTCCTTGGGTTTCTGATCCTTCAAGGGAATCTCCATTCTGGCATGCTGGAAAACAGCTCGTGCCCAGGGGCCTTCTCCACTGCACCAAACCGCATGGAACCGTAGGGAGACACCTGCCTAGTGTAAATCTGTTGGCTCGAGGCAGTTGACAATGCCCATGTGTCTTCTGTAGCTGCCTCATTCAGTGGCTCCTTCCCAGTGCTCTGGCACCCACCACCACCTTTGGACCCCTGGGCCATATAATGGGGCCTGTCTGTTTTGGTTTTTTTAAAACCTCCCCTCACATGGTATTTGTGCTCTGTTCTGCCCACTTACTCGGGTTGTGACAGCCTGTCTTTGAGGCTTGGAGTCCAAGCTCTGACTGCTCCTCCCCCCAGATCCCGCTGGCCTGGCTTGTGGGAAGGTTCCTCAGAGGCAACTATGGGAATGCAGCTGTATGGATCTCCTTGATCATCGGGCAGCCGATAGCCGTCCTGATGTACGTTCACGACTACTACGTGCTCAACTATGAAGGCAGCCAGTAATGCATGTGGACTCCCTGTTCCTCCCTCTCCTTCCGGTGGTTGGCAAGGAGCCAACCAGGGGTCAGAACCCCCCACTTCCTGCTGCTCTCCGGAAGCCTCTGCGACCGACTGTAACACCAGCACGTGTGCGGAGATGTCACTGTCTAAGGAAGCTGCCTTGTCTTTTTATATGGGTGTGTAATCAATGGGGATGACTATTTTTGTGAATTGAATGTTGGATCAATGCAATATCCTCCCGTGAGAAGCACCAGAGAGGAGGAAGGGCCCTCCAGGTGCCACTGGCCCCTTCTCTCTCATCACTGGTGTTAACGCTCAGGATCAGATTGTTGAGAGGGCATTTCCCAGGCTCCTTTAACAGGGTGTTCAGGGCAGAGTTTAGGGCCTGCCCAAGGCAGCGCCAACATCTTCTGAGGCCCTCTGGAGAGCTTGGCAAGCTGAGCCTTCAGAACGTGCTTCTGCACCGACCGCCTCTAGACTGTTCCCTCAGTCTTGGCAATAGGAGATGGGGCTGGTCAGCAGCAAGGCCTGGGCCTCCATGTAGGGTGTCAGAGCTTTAATGTGGTGGCTCCTTTGCTCTGACCGGTGCAGAGAGGCAGCCAGCCAGCTGGGAGCTGCTGTGTTTAGGGCACTTTAAAAGGACTTTCACTGAAGTCTCAAAGTTTGTTCCCATTCCATCCCATGTCCAGACGCTCTGGCTGCCTCCTCTTTAAAAGGCAGCTCTCGCAGAAGGGTCTCCCCCTCACGCTGATCCTGCAGCCCTCCTGGGAATCCTTCATGGTACAGCCTCTCCCTTGGGCTGGCCCCTGGCTGCAGGACCAGCAGATGGCACTGGGCTCCTCAGGCATGCATCAGTACTTCCTGCTTCAGCCAAGGGGAACCAGGAGCTGCCTGCTCTTGTGTGAAGCTCCCTGTGTAGGGGAGTCATGACAGTTGCCTCTGGTTTCTGTACTGTGCACAGGTTCCACTTGGGCTCCTCTTGGAGGCTGCCGTAGTCCGTCCTCAAGCACTCCAAGTGCTAGGTGAAGCCTCCCAGGTGGCTGCATGGCCCTCCATGGCTGTGCTGTTTGGAGGTGTGACTCTGAGATGGCAGATGCAATCTGGATTTGTGTTGAATGTCCCCTTCAGGGGGCCATGACCTGTCCATGCAGGGGCCATAGTACTGTGTGGGCTACCCCTGTCTCCAAAAAACTTGCCTGCCCTTGCAACTTCTGACACTGTCTGTATCTGCCAAACCGTGAATAAAGCATCTTTTCCAAAACGGTCCCATGGGCTTTTTGCTGGGGTGGGAGGAAGGGAGGCAGCTTGGCTCAAGTGACCAGGCCTGGTGCCTACCATGGAGATGGGCTTTTCTCAGGGAAGGCCCCAGCTGCTTCCCTCCCCTGGTAGTAGCAGCTGTCTCCTCTCCACAGAGCTGGGACCAGTGCAGGCCCATGGCTGCTCTCGCTAGTTCAATCTGCCTCCGTGTCACAACTAAGTGCGGATACAGTGGAGACGCTGATGCCCCACGGCAGGGTAGCAAGAGGGAGCTGTTTGGTGCAGCTCTGTACCAAGGCCACGTTTTCATTCAGTGTAGTAAATACAAACATAATTTAACCCCTGGATCTGATCAGCCAGAGCCCCCTGGTCCCCATCCAGGGGTGCGTTGCAGACACAGCTCACATAATGTCTCTAGCTCCATCTGCCTGAAGGAAGGGAGAAGATCCCATAGCTAAGGCAGCCTCTTCAACCACAGGCCTCTGGCTTGTGCTGCTGCCATGGCTAAAGATCCCTGCCAGCCCGGACTTCCTCCACGGCAATGACCAGCAGGAGAAACAGGGGTGCTGCATCTGGCTTCTGAGTAAATGCTTATCCTCCATTCCAGGTCACAGGCCCTGGCTCTCATGGGGGACTTAAATCACCCTGACATCCCTTGGGAGAGCAATACAGCAGTGCACAGGCAATCCAGGTAGCTTTTGGAGAGTGTTGGGGACAACTTCCTGGTGCAAATGCTGGAGGAACCACCTAGGGCCCGTGCTCCTCTTGACCTGCTGCTCGCAAACAGGGAAGAATTGGGAGGGGAAGTAGAAGCAGGTGGCAACCTGGGCAGCAGTGACCATGGGATGGTCGAGTTCAGGATCCTCACAAAAGGAAGAAAGGAGAGCACCAGAGTACGGACCCTGGAGTTCAGAGACGCAGACTTTGACTCCCTTGGGGAACTGGTGGGCAGGATCCCTGGGGAGGCTAGTATGAGTGGTGTGCAGAAAGAACAGCAAATATGGCAGGCGCCCAGCTTGGCTCAATAGAGAAATCTTGTGTGAGCTTAGATACAAAAAGGAAGCTTACAAGAAGTGGAAACTTGGACAGAGGGCTAAGGCCAGGTATAAAAACATTGCTTGAGCATGCAGGGATGAAATCAGGAAGGCCAAAGCGCAGTTGAAGTTTCAGCTAGCAAGGGATGGGAAGGGTAACAAGAGTTTCTACAGGTATGTTAGCAACAAGAGGAAGGTCAGGGAAAGTGTGGGCCCCTTACTGAATGAGGGAGGCAACCTAGTGACGGGATGTGGAGAAAGCTAATGTACTCAATGCTTTTTTTTTTGCCTCTGTCTTCACAATAAAGGTCAGCTCCCAGACTGCTGCACTGAGCAGCACAGCATGGGGAGGAGGTGACCAGCCCTCTGTGGAGAAAGAACAGTTTGACTATTTAGAAAAGCTGGATGAGCACAAGTCCCTGGGGCCAGATGCAAAGAGGATGGAGCTCGGCTGTTCTCAGTGGTGGCAGATGACAGAACAAGGAGTAATGGTCTCAAGTTGCAGTGGGGGAGGTCTAGGTTGGATATCAGGGAAACACTATTTCACTAGGAGGGTGGTGAAGCTCTGGAATGGGCTCCCTAGGGAGGTGGTGGAATCTCCTTCCTTAAAAGTTTTTAAGGTCAGGCTTGACAAAGCCCTGGCTGGGATGATTTAGTTGGGGTGGGTCCTGCTTTGAGCAGGGCATGGGACTAGATGATGATCTGAGGTCTCTTCCTAATCTGCTGTGATTCTATCTCCTGTGGCTTTTAATCCCTGCTGTGGAAAGGCAAGGCGGGGTGCCCTATTGAAGGGGACTAATACTACCCCCTTACCACTTGGTCACCAGGAAAGTAAGTGTCTGCCAAGCTGCTAGCATGGAAGATGTGAAAGCCCCTCCAACCCCAGCTTCAAGGTCCACCAGGGTCCATCTTGGCCCTGTAGTAACTGAATGGGGGTAGCAGTTTACTACTCGTATGGAGCTAGGGCCAAACTCTGCTCTAATTACCTAACAAATTGCTGATTTCATAGACGAACAATGCCATGAGTAGCTGCTTCCACTTGTACTCAAACCCTCTCCTGGAGGGTTAACCCTAACCCCTGCCCATGACTGGAGCATGGGAGGTTGCACCCTGTATAAGGGGCACAAGGCTGGTGCAGATAAGGAGAGGGTGGTAGATGAGAACCTGGCCCTAGGCTACCTAGGCCAAGTAAGACAGAGGGGGTGAGCTGCCAGCAGAACTGGGGAGGAGCCCTTATCAGTGACTGACAAGCAGGAATCTGCAGAGCAATTAAGCTTTTCACTGCAAGAGCCTCCAAGCGATGCTGGGGGTGGGTGGGAGCAGAAGGGAAGAGCACAAGGAGCCCTGAGCATTTCAGGGCAGGGGCAGCTGTCCTGGGCCCAGGCTTGAGCAGTGGTTTTCAAACTTTATTTCTGGCAACCCAGTTGAAAAAAATCGTTGATGCCTGTGACCTAAGGGAGCTGGGGATGAGGGGTTTGGGGTGTGGGAGGGGCTCAGGGATGGGGTGTGGAGATGAGGCTGGAAATGAGGGTGTGGGAGGGGGCTCAGTTTTGGAGGACTGGGGCAAGGGTTGGGGTGTGGGAGGGGGTCAGGGGGGCTCAGTTTGGAAGGACTTAGGGCTGGGGGTGCAGGTTCTGGGGTGGGGCTGCAGAGGAGAGATTTGTGGTGCAGGAAGGGGCTCCAGGTTTAGGGGGGCTCAGGGCTGGGGCATGGGCTAACCTCAGTCAGCGTCACAGTGGGGGTGCTAAGGCAGGTCCAGCTGCAGGTCCCACTCCTCAGTGGAGGCATGCAAGCAGCTCCCCTTGGCTCTCCCCTGTAGGCACCGCCCCCCAGCCCCCATTGGTCAGCTCCCAGCTGGTGCTTGGGGCAGGGGCAAAGTGGAGCCCCGTGGCCCCCATGCCTAGGAGCCGGACCTGCTGCTGGCCACTTCTGGGGCACAGCGCGGTGTCAGAACAGGTCGGGACTCACCTGCCTCGGGCAGCACCACGGATGGGACTTTTAACGGCCGGGTCGGCAGGGCTGACCAGTGTGACCCAGTGACCTGTACTGGGCCACGACCCGCCGTTTGAAAACCACGGCTCGAGGGAACTGGGGGTGCTGCTCTTCCAGAGCTAGTCCCCGCGTAGCCACTGGCCCTGCCCAGCGACCCAGCACGTAGCAAGCCTTTGTTGTGGGCAACAGCCTGGCGTGCGCTGAGTGGGGGACTTGCTCGTGTAAGGTACAATAGCCCCACGCTGGCAGCAGGCATGGGGGGTGGAATGGGGGGGTCTCACCTTCCCTGGAGCCAAGGGGGCAGAACACTAGGGCCACAGCTGCACCAGCCAGAGGATGGGTGCTGACCCCACCTGGGCCGGGGCACACAGACCAGCTGCTCTCAGGGGGCATTAGTGCCTTCGAAACCATTGTACACGTGCCTGAGGGACCCAGTCAGCACCTGCCAGCCCCTTCATTATAGTGCAGCAAGAGTTCTCCCCCGACCAGCTGCCTCCAAGGCCCCCATCCCTTGGGCGCAGCAGGAGCCATCTTTGGCACATGCTGGGCCGTGTCAGGAGAGGGGCTATGGGGAGACGGACAGCGCAGGGGGCTGGGGGGAGACAGGGGCTCAGTAGGGCTAGTGGGGCGGACAGACTGGGGCAGGGGCTGAATGGGGGTGGAGGCGCCGGGGTGCAGAACTACATGGGGACAGAGGGTGACTGAGTGGAAGCACAGAGCTATGGGGACAGAGGGACAGGGTACAGGGACACAAGGTTGGCTGCATGGGGGCAGGGAGGGGGTACAGAGCCACATGGCAATGGGAGAAGTGGGTGGCTGAGTGGGACATGTGGACACGGGGTGCAAAGACACATGGGGATAGGGGCAGATGTGCCTGACTGAACAGGAGAGGCTAGGGGTCATCCCAGGGCCTGCATGGGAGAAGCTCCCTAACAGTCCCTCTCTGCTGCCCCCCAAAAAAACCCATTCCAGACTTTTCCCACCCACACCCAACAACCCCCCAAGTTCTCACTCAGGCTCCTTCCCAGCAGTTACTTCCCTCTTCCTCTGCCCCTCCGTTACCCCAACTCCCCCCGTCTTTGCACAGTTTCTGGGGGCACGGGAGATACGGTTCTGTGTTTAAATGCATCGTTACCAGAGTTCTGTGTTAATACACCTAGTAAGGAATCTATTTGTCAAAAAACATTTCCTGAATCTTTGTTGTCGCCTGTATCATTACAGCCACGCTTCCTGACAGGTATTTTTAAATGAATGACCAGCAATAACGGGACGGGTGTTAGTTTGGCAAATAAAATATGCAGAATTTGAAAATAGCGTGTGCAGAATTTTTTATTTTTTGGCACAGAATTCCCCCGGGAGTAACTAATGGAGGGGGCAGCGGAGGCAGAAACCAACGACATACACCCAGCGGACTGGGCTGGGGCCCCCTCCTCTCTCCTCACACAGGCAGCACTAGGGGGAATTCCTGAAAGAACAACAGGAGTAAAAGAACCACAGGGCCATTAATACCACCTCAGAGGGGAGGACAGACCACAGCCTCGGCCCTGTGGGACGTTTCAAACCCCAGTGGTCCTGTTGGATTCTGACAAGTGGGCAGGCGCAAGCCAAAATAGGGGCTGCAACCCAGCCCACTCAAGGTAGGCATGTGCCAGGGTCTCCCTCAGGCCAGAAAACGGACAGGCGTCGGGGACAGGCGAACCGCGCCAGGTACATGCCCATGCTCACTGCTCTGGGAAGGAGCCGCCAACTAATATCCCTGGTGGGCCGTGGCATCAAGGTGGAATATAGGCCGGCCCACCGGGGTTCCTCACCCTCAACAGACCCCACCACTTAGTGTCAGGGCAGGACACGAGGATGAGGAAATGGAGAGTATGGAGCATGAGCGTGTACAGATGTGCCCTTGGCACAGTTCGGAAGCAAACCGGCTGCAGGTCACACAGCCGGCACGGGGTTTCAAATCCCTGTGGTAAGCAGGTTCCACCCTGTGTGGGACACCAGCGTTAAAGACTCTTTGCCCTGCCAGGGGGACACACACAGGCCATGGGACCAGCATTTACCCTTCCTACTGCTGACCGTTAAGATAGCATCAGCTAATTCTTGCCCCTCTACCGCTGGGACACCTGCTCTCCCTCTGTCTTGGGGGTTCAGCAAAGAGCTACAGGGATGGTTCGAGGGCTGGAAAAGCTGCTTTAGAGAGACAACTGAGAAGCTGAATCCTATCGCAGAGAGGATTAAGAGGTGACTTGAGCATGGTCTATAGTGGGTAGAAGACTTCTTATAGCTGAGAGTTCTTTAATCTGGCAAAGTCAGAACAAGAACCCACGGGTAGAAAATGAAGTTAGACAACTTCAGACTAGGAATAAGGTGCAAAATTTCCAAAGGGAAAGTAAGTATCTATTGGAACAACTGACCTGAGGACACAGAGAATCCACCATTGCTTGGCATTTTAATCGAGACTGGACATGTCTAAAGAAAATGCTCTTCTTCCACCAAACGCTGGGGCTTGAGGCAGGAATTACGGGGTGAAATTCTATAGCCTGTCTATGCAGATCAGACTAGATAACACAATGCACTCAAACTCTATTACTGCCCCTGAAGCTCCACAGGAGGACTTGAGACTATGCCTGCTTGTTTGAGAGGGCAACCCGGACCACCTGCCTCAGCTAAAAAAATTTAGCAAAAAGTTGGCAGCCTTCCCCCGAACAAATTAAGTCCAAGGCATCCACAGTCCTTCCTAGAAGTGCCAGGAAACTGTGGCAGCCATCGATTGGAGAAGACAGCAAGTGGCAACAGCCTCAGCAGGTCTCACTGCTCTGCACCGTCACCCCAAAAATCTTCCCTGGACAGAGGTCACAGGGGGCAGCTCCCTCCCTGCCCTGGGAGGCATGAACGTAGTGGGCTCTGTGAGCCGACTAAGGTGTTCTGGGTGGATCTACCTGCGCTGAGGAGATTACAAAGTGCCCGGCTGCTGAGAGGGGTCCTGGACCAGAGGCTTTTTGCACCTCAGGCTCACTATCACTAGTGGCAGAGAGGTCACCTCTGAAAACTCTCAACGCTGAGACCTCCGCTGCTCACCAGTGTCTCCAGCCCCAAACTCTGGAACAGCTCGCAGGGGAAGGTTCCCTGAGAAGACACGGGGTTGAAGAAGGCTTCACTTTATAGCAACAGCTCCCCTCTAGCTGTTCAACCAATGAGTTTGCCAGAGCAGGTGTTTCAGATTCCAAAGCCAAAAAGCAGCAAGGCCCTATCAGTGCTGCAGCACGGCATTGGGACACCAGCTGGAAGCGACTGCTGCCTGGTCCCTGGACCGGTGCTTCCTCCCGGCCTTGGATTCTGAGGAGGCACAGCCATCGGGACACAGCTGGCCAGGGCTCAGGCTGTAAAACTGCTCTGCAGATGTTTGGGCTGGGGCTGGAGCCCGAGCTCTGGGACCCCGCAAGGGAAGAGGGACAAATGGGACGATGCCCAGTGCGAACACTACGCGCTCAGCTCCCTTGGCACAGCCTAGAAAGCAGATAAATACTAACCAATCGGTACGTTCCGATGGAGGTGAGTGAGCGAGGGGACACGCCAGGGGATTCCAGCTCACTGCCTATGACAACAGAGGGAATGAAGGATAGTTGGGGGTCAGATGTCTAACAATGTGGGGGCAGGTGTGTGCCCAGTCCTCATGGGCCCTACCAGCTGGAAGGTTCCCAAGAGTGGGAGCCACACTGGCACAGGATCAGCTACAAGTTACAGGGCTGGATGCAGGAACCACCAGGGTGTTGCTCAGGCCTGTTCTATGCAGGAGGCCAGACTAGGTGATCAGAACAGTCCCTCTTCTGGCCTTAAAATCCGAGTTCTCCCAGAAGAAGCATGACTATGCTCAACCCTTCCTAGTGGTCACCGCCCAAGACACACTCCCTGCCCAGGATACACCAAGCCACACAGAGGTTTTTGCTCAAGTCCCTGGCCCCAGACCAAGCCACTGGCCATGCTGTCCTGTTAGGGACATAGAAAATAAATTTTATTATCCATTTTAAATTTCTACATTGTAGTTGCATCACTAACCATGATCCTCATGAGAAGAATGCAGCTAACTCTTTACCCCGACAGACAACAAGATCAGCCTTTGGCCATAGCCAGAGAGTTTGATATCGTTACCGCACAGAGGGAAAAAGGAACCTATGGTTTTGCTCTTTTTTCATACTCAACAGAAATACGAATAAAATTCCAGAGAGCCCCCCCGGTTCCTGCCCTCTGGAAAGCTGCGGCTCGCAGGTGGCAGAGCGGGTCAGCGCTTGGAGGAATAGGGCAGGAGCGTACGAGGCAAGCACAGCCTTGGTGGGGCTCGAAGCCAGAGGCTGAGAACTGAGTTCAGGGCTGCACTCCAGCTGCAGCAGGAACTGGCGACCCCAGAGCATTTGGAGAGGAGATGATGGGCGATGCGGCCAAGCTGCCAATGGGCTGGGATGCAGACATTGAGGTAAGACCTGTGCCAGGGAGAGGGCAGAGAGTCAGGCCAGCAAAGACAGCAAAGGAACAATGGCAGGGAGGGAACAGGCCAGAGGCTGCTCCTCATGGCCCTCCCTACCCCACTCTAGAGCAAAGGCAAGGTCCCCCAGAATGCCAATCCAGCTCCCTGGAGAGGCAGTCAGGTGGGTGGTGTAGGAAAGGCAGTCCTTCCCATCTTCCCTGACCGGAGTCACTCCTCCTCAGAGCCTTTCATTCGAGTACCACAGGGCTCCAGAACACAGGACCCTACCTGCCAACATACTGGAGGAGCTGACAGGTGTGTTACTGGCTGACAGTCCAGCTGAGGGGCCCATCCTGGCTGGATCTTTCGCTATGGGATCTGCAAGGGAAAGGGTGAATGAGACGAGCATCCACGCTCACAAGAGACTCCAAACCCATGGAGAGAGCTGGGTGCTTTCGGAGGGTCTCCCTCACTGTCCTGGATAGCCTGGCCACACAGCAGGCCAATGGGGGATGCTGGCAGGTGGCCACAGACAGGAGAGAAGCCACACCCAGGATACAAAGGTGAAGCTACACCCAAGGTGGGGGAGGCAAGTAGGAAATCTGGGATGCTCCACTCCCGTAAGAGCAGCCCTTCCATGAGACGGGGACCACACACTCACTTTGTCGGGTGCCCCCAGGAACGCTGGATATCAGCAGCCACGAAAGAGAACAGGACAGACTCATTCCTACAGCAGTAGCGTGCCTGGGGCACGAGACAGGAGGTGACTCACGCCCTGCCCTGGGGAGTTTATCTTTTCCATCGGACACTGACAACACAGCAGTGTCAGCAAAGGGGAGGGAGTCCAGCTCCTGACACAGGGAGCAGCATGTCTAAGGCAATTTGCTTCACCCGATACCGATGGATAATGGTTGTTTTATGGGCGTGGTGCCTGGGTAGAAACGGGCAACGCTCGAGCAGGGGGTGGGGAGAAAGGAGAGTGAAGATGGCTGAGCAGGAAGAGAGAAGGGCAGAGGATCAAGAACTGAACCATGGGGGCTGCCAGAGGGGCCAAGAGACGCTGCTCAGCAGTCGAGCAGGACCAGGGCGGAGTGGGCTGCCAAGCAGGTGGCACCAAGGAGGCTGCTGCCCGCACACGGGAAGGCGCTGGCCACGCTGTGGCCACAGTGACACTTGCCCAGGAGACCGGGGAGGCCCCGGCAGTGCACAGCTCGAGGGTGGGGCAAGGACTGAGATCCGAGGGCTGGGAGAGGGAAGGGAGGCAGCCAGGACAGAACGGCGGGAGGAGAGAAGGCAGTGCTGGCATTTCTCCTACGCACAGAAGTACGGGTGCTCCATGGCCTCCCGGGCAGTGAGCCGCGTCTGGTGGTCGTAGCGCAGGAGCTTGTCCAGGAAGTCGAGTGCCTCTGTGCTCACGAGGTGCTGGTTCTCACTGTGCACGAAGCGTTCCCACCGCTTGCGGGAATGTCTGCAAGGGAGACAGACAGCCTGGAACCCTGCTGCTGCACCCTAGCCCATGCCCCTGGAGCTCCCCCCACACTAACGCACGCCCCAGCCATCCCAGCAGGGCTGCAACGCACCCCAGGCTCTCTGCAGCCCCATACACAGGGCCCTACCAAATTCACAGTCATGAAAAACATGTCACAGACCGTGAAATCTGCTCTTGTGTGTGCTTTTACCCTATTCTATAAAGATTTCACGGGGGAGACCAGCGCTGGGGGTCCTGACCCAAAAGGGAGTTACGAGGGGGGGCCCAAGGTTATTTTAGGGGGGGTTGGGGTATTGCCACCCTGCCTTCAGTGCTGGGGGGCTGAAGGGCGGCGGCTGCTGGCCGGGCACCCAGCTCTGAAGGCAGCGCCCCGCCAGCAGCCGCACCAGACCAGGCCACCCTCCCTTCTGCGCTGCTGCTGATGGCGGCTCTGCCTTCAGAGCTGGGCTCCCGGCCAGCAGCCGCTGCAGTGCAGAAGGGTAGCAGTATGGCAACCCCCCTCCTCCCGCCCCACAATAACTTTGCAACACCCCCCCCCACTCCTTTTTGGGTCAGGACCCCTACAATTACAACACCCTGGAATTTCAGATTTAAACAACTGAAATCATAACATTTATGATTTTAAAAATTCTATGACCATGAAATTGACCAAAATGGACCGGGATTTTGTAGGGCCCGACCCATACGGCTTGCACCCTCCCCAGCATGGTGACACCCCCGTGAACTGTGCAATACTCTGCTTTCCCCGCAGCTGAGACACCACCTTCAGCGCAGCACCCAGTCAGAAACCCTAACTCCCCGAGATGGAGGAACCAGCCAGCCTTACTGCTCTGCTTAATCCCAAAGAGCACACACTTTTGGTCATCAACTCCTGCTTCTGTTCTCCCTCCGGGTGGCTCTACACAGTCAGCCACCAGGGGGCAGGAAACTGTTCTGGAGGTGCAGGGATGTGGTTATCTCAGCTTCATTTCCGCAGGGAGCTGAGGTCTCATCTGAGGGGCTAGAGAGAACCCAGAACTCAGGCCACACAAATCCCTTAACTCCCCTGAACACAGATGCTGCCCTGAGTCAGAATTTGGCCAGGCACAAGGGCTACCCCATCATCTCTGTGTCCTGAGAGCTTTAGTGTCTCGGTTTTATTACTAAACGAGTTCTTCTGTGAACCCTGCTGCAACAGCCACCTGGAATCATGGGAATGGAGCTTCCAAACTGCAGGGTATTAGATACACCGATTATAGCCTCTCCCGCCCCCCATGTATCTGACCTGCCTTCTCTCTGAGAGATGTCTCTAAGTCGCGTGGATAGGGAGATTCCCTGTATTTGTCCTAGACAATGTTTCAGCTTTGTCTAACGTAATGAAAGTTTACCAATGAAATCCAAACCCCAGGGCCTCACTTTTACGTCTCCCGAGAAAACAGCCGGCACCCCAGCACCACACTGGGGGATGGTACACACTCAGAGGGAAGAGTCCCCCACTGAGTCACCCTTACCCCTTCCTGCACCCCCCCTATATTTGTGGGGGAAGCCAGCCTCAGTTTATCTTTTTGGATCTTGACACAGGGTGGGACATCACCACTAAGGCTGCGAGTCTGTCATGGATTCAGTGACTTTCCAGGACTTCCGTGACTTCTGCAGCAGCCAGTGCGACTGACTCCAGGGCTGCCCGGGCAGTCCCTGGGCCAGCTGCACTGACTGCTGCTGGGGCAATCTCAGGCCACCGTGCCACCCCCCACTCCTGAGCACCAGCGGCATGCCACCAGCTGCGGTCCCAGGCCATGCACCCCCCACCCCACCCCACCCCCACCATCGAGCACCAGCGGTGGCCCCGGGCTGCTCGCTGCCCTGGAACACCTCTCCCCAAGATTCAGTCAGGGGCATATAGTACAAGTCATGGACAGGTCGTGGGCCGTGAATTTTTGTTTACTGCCCGTGACCCGTCCATGACTTTTACTAAAAATACCTGTGACTAAATCTTCACTTTAATCATCATCACTCCCTGCAGCAATAGCTAAAGGCCACAGATTAAGAGGCCAGTGTAAAGCTCGCCTTGCCTCGCCTCACCTGCTGGAGAAAAGGCCCCTGGGGTCAAGCATGGCCAGTACAGTGAGACTGCGAGTTACCTGCACTGGGGCACAGCTGGGTCGGGAAATCCTTAGGGAGATTCAGGGAGGGAAGGAGAGCAGGAGACAGGAACTCCAGCTACCATGGCACTGCAGCCAGCCCCCGCGGCCCTGGGCACCCACCTGCCTAGGATGTCATTAAAACGGGGATCCAGCTCGATGTTGTACTTGTCAATGTAGTCGTACAGATCCTCCGTTCCCAGCACTTTCGCGATCCGCACAAGCTGTGGGAGGGGAGAGAAAGAAGAACCACTAAATCCAACGGCCTGTATGCAAATCCAACCCGTGCAGCCAGGGTCACCGGGCCACATCTGGGCAGTACATGATTTTGCATACCAAGCCCAGCATCTGCGACCCAGCGGCAGAGCACAGAGACAGAAAGCGAGGCCTATCTGCAGTCCAGACCTCCCATCCCTGCAGGCTGGCCTTGCACCACTTGACTGCCTGACCCTGGGAACCTCCGTGCTAAGCACTGCAGGGCCAACACAGAGACAATGCACACGGTGCGGGGGGGGGGGGGGGGCTGCTCTGCCTTGGAAACAGAGCACATCTGTAGGGATCACCCCACCCTTCCCAACATTCCTCTGGGGGCTGCCCACTAATGGCAGATTTAAGGCACCCCAGTGAGGTGCCATACACCAGGCTCCTGCTTTCAGAGGTTAAGAGGGTGGGTTACAAGGCCTTCGGTCAGCATTCAACAGAGACGGACCATTAGCATCACTAATGCCAGCACACCCATGTTTACTGCTGCTCCCCCTCACTCAGAGGAGAGGGGAGCCCAGCGTAGGCTTCCTGAGGGCCCACGAAGGAACCTGGACCTGCGGGGTATCTGCAGAGAGCAGTGAGGGGTCTCTGCTCAGCTGCTGCTGACAGCAGAGGTGACCGGCCAGCTGAGACAAGTCAAGGGATACAAGGTACGGGGTGCAGGGGAGGTCCCAGGGCCTGGCTGACAGCAAGGTTTGAAAGGGCACTATGATTTCAGCTATGTCTACACTACAGAGCTGATGCCAGAAGAGCCCCCCAGCCTGGACACCGACAGGAAGAGACTTCCAGCCGGCGTAGGAACCCCACCCCCCGGAGCAGCGCTAGCTATGCCGACAGCCACTCTCATCTGTCGCCAGGGCTGCCCTTGTCGGCACAGCTGGTGGGTTGGCAGCACAGCTCTGGCGCCAGGGCAGGGGTTATATCACAGCCGTGCCAGGATACACCAAGGCCAGGAGTACGCCACACACTTACCTGGGGGTAACTACATCACTGAGGGGTGTGAAAAATCCACCCCCCGAGCGACGCGGTTACACCGACCTAGCCCCCCGTACACAGCGCTGCGGGCGGCAGAGCGTCTCCCATCAACACAGCTACCGAGGTGGAGCCGAGCTGGTGGAGAGCTGCCTCCCGCCGGCTTAGCGCATCTTCGCCAGACAGGCTACCGCGGGCAGCTCCACCAGTGCAAGTTTGCCGTTTAGACTTGACACTGGGGTTTGTCAGCCAAGACTGCCCGGCCCTTCGCTCAACCGGACGGCGCCTCTCCGCCTGTTCAGCGAGAGCAGTAACTTCTGAATGCCTTCTCCAGGCCATTTCAGGGAGCGCTCTCGGCTTCAACGGGCACAGCTCGAGCGGCGTGGGGGAAGATGGGGGGACACAGAGCCTCTGCCACCTGTTTAACAGAGCCACAGTCTCGAGCACCTTGGCAGTTGTCTATCGCTCAAAGAGCCAGGCGATGGCTGCCGTTAACACTCCCACCTCAGCCTCGCCCATCCTTCCGACAAAGTCGTTCAGTGTGTCAACACGTTCATCTCCCAAGAGAAACTACAGTGGTGGGAGAAGTGGGTACACACACGGCCCCTGGCATGCTGGAGGGGAGGGGCTGGGCTGGAGGGAGTCACTGAAATACACGGGGTATGGGAGGGTGGTACACAGGGAGCTTATGGGGGGGATGGAGGGATTCAACAAGCCCCTGCTACGTGCAAGGAGCTCAGCCCACCGAAGCAACAAAGGGTGTAACCAGGGCTTAATTTGTGCCAGGGCTGAGCCCTGGCACCTCTGAGCCCCGGCACCACTGGGCTTGTGGCTTCATGTATGAAAATAAAACAATTGCTTGAGCCCTGGCCCCCGCTTCATTACAAACGAAGCACTGGGTGCATCCCCTAGTTATCCTCGGGCGACTTGCACACACGAGGCTGCACGCACTGGGTGGATACTGTAGGGCTGCTTGGGCAGGTGGTTATTGCCCTGGTTCTCTGGAGGGCCGGTCTGCTGTCCTCGGATTGCTCCGGAGAACTGGTGGCTGGTCTGTATGGCAGCGGGTCTGCTCTAGGGTTGCTTGCAAGTGCAGGGCTGCTGGAGCAGATATTTTAGAGAACAGAGCACTGAAGCATTTCTTTAGGCCCCTCTCTCATCCACAGAGTCCCACCTGGTTTGTACAGAAAGACAGCTAGAGGGGAAAGGAGGGACTGTGTGGGCTCCTGCGCCCTGACACCCTCAGCTCACCTGGTCATAGTTATCATGGCCGTGGAAGAAGGGCTCCTTCCGGAAGATCATACTGGCCAACATGCAGCCCAAACTCCACATGTCCAAGCTGTAGTCATACATCTGGAAAAGCCAAGGGGAGAGAGGTGGGAGGCAGCAGCAGCTCCAGGCACTCCCAGCCAGCTACCCCGGCTCCAGAGAGCGATCATGCCCCGCCCTGCAGCACCACAAACCCCAAGGAGATCAGCCTCTGGCAGAGGACAGGGGCTGTCAGCTTGGCTGACAGCTCCAGTTCCAAGATGCCATTAGCCCAGGGAGCTCAGTCTCTTCTTCACAGGCCTGGGTTTCACCTGCATTTCATGTTCTCTCTTCTACCACCTTCCTTTCTCCTCCCAGAGGAGCCCACCCGGCGGTGTTGCACTCGTTTATATTCATTGCTTCACTTGCCTTCCCCACTCACTCACCCGCTCAGCATGGCCTCATCCTGGCCAGGTCCCCTCCCCTCCATTCATGGTAGCCCTTTCACCCCTTGGACAGATTCCAGTTTGGTGCCACAGTCTCTCTTCTCTCTGAGAATCAGCCCCAATCTCTTAACCTGCAACACCCCTTCCTAGGGGGAAGCTGCCCAGCCAGCGCTCAGCCCTGCATGGTGTGTCCGGGGGGACAGAACAGCTGCACTGGACCCTCTGCAGCCCCACCTTCTGCAAGTGTGTGTGTCCACTCCCCACAAGGAGACTCAGAGGAACAGGAGCCCTGTGCTGTACAAAGGGTGCACAATCACTGCAAGGACTGACACGGCCAGCAGCCGGCACTGTTCACCTGCTGGGCTTCTTAACGTACCTGGTAGTCTACCAAGAGCTCCGGTCCCTTGAAATACCTCGAGGCCACGCGAACATTGTACTCCTGCCCAGGATGATAGAACTCAGCCAGCCCCCAGTCTATCAGTCGCAGCTGTAGTGGGAAAGAGACAACGCCATTACCGGGCCAGGCCTTGAGCATCCTGTATACCCAGCACTCTGCCCTTCCCCAGCGGGATCCCAAGGCCAGGGAGACTCTGGAACTGCAGCAGAAAACCAGAAACTTTGCTTTTTCATCTGCTGTGATAATTGGGCCTACAAATGTACCCGACTTGTGAGTATACCTGTCAAACCTGTGAGAAAGTTTATGAAGAGTCACAGTAACTTAGAACCACAAATGCTGATGGGAAAAGGCGCAAATGGAGACAAAAACTGAATTAGCACAAACAAAAAGGGCCCCTGGATATAACTCAAGGACTGTGTTAAGATCATGCCTGGTAACCAGGAGAAGGGTGGGACCCGAAATCAGTGAACAAAATTGGAATGTCAGAAATTAGGCCTAATTGGTGAACAAAATAAGGAGGGGAAGGGAGGGGAAGGGTGGAGTGGGGTTTTCCACCCATTTCTCCCTTTTGGGGTCCTCAAAAGGAGACTTTTTGGGGAAAAGCTGACCTCTGTGACGCTGACTGCAAGACGAGAGGAGGGGAAAACGAAGCTTTACCATCATGGCTGCTGCCCCCACAGGCTACTGGGACCCCACTCGCCTTCATCCTAACCCAGAGAGATGTCCTGACCAGGCCAGGCCAGGCCACAGGGAAACTGATGACATCACCACCTCCACAGACTCTCGCTAAATCCTGAACACTTCATCTCCCCCTCTACCCCGACATGTCCTTTTCCTTCCCTGCCTTATTTCTTCTCTTTCCTAGCCCTCTCCTTTTGCCTTCTGTCTAATAAGAGTCTAACCTAGTCAGACAAGACTGAATATTTTGTGACCAGAAGGGCAGCTAAATGCAATGCCCTGAACAGCCCGATGCTGCTACAAAGTTTGTCAAGTCTCGGAGCAGCTGATCAAACCGTATGCTGTGCTTGTGTTTTCCAGCCACGAGGTTGCAAGTCAGAGTCAACATCAGAGACAGAAGCTGCATTTGCTATCTTTACTGCTCTTTTCATTCCCCTTGCGTGTGTGTTTGTCTTCATTTATCTTTCACGAAATGGAATTGGACTTTAGCAGCAGCAGCTCCAGCCCATCTCTACTGACTTCTCTCTTCCCCAAAAGAACAGTCATTACGATCTTAACACCAGCTAAGAGGCTGTCAGACCAGGGGCATTTTCCTTCTAAAAAATCTCTGTCCAGCTAAAGGGAAAGGGAACAAGGGATATTATTAAAATGAAAGCTTTACCTAACACCTGACATTTCAAATGCTTCAAATGGTTTTCCTTTTTTTCTGTATCCTTCATGAAAGGTTAAAAAGCACATCAGTGGGGTATTTGCCACGGGACTAAGCAGGCAGCTCTCTGCATACCAAACCCCAAACCTTGTTTAACACTGTTTAGAGTTGGACAGTTTCAGGGTCATGTTACACCTTTGACTCTTTGGGCCTATTTATTCCATCTGAATTAACAAAACACATCTGAGGATCTCAAAGCACTTTCTAAATGTGAACAAATTCCTAACAAGCTTCACAAACAGCCCCTTGAAATAAGTCAATATCAGCCCCAGTGGGGAAATAACTTGCCCAAAGCCCTGCAGTAAGTCAGAGGCAGAGCTGGGAAGGTGCTATGGATAAACTGAAGGGAAGCTGACCAGTAACAAAGTGACCCGGAGCAGGTGGCCTCACCTCCCCAGCAGAAGGAAGTGGAAAAGCACGGTCCCTGAGAGGTCGGGTAGAGAGAGAACATTCTTTCCCTGCTAATGATCACAGGAGTTTGCTGGCAATAGGTGGTTTTGCCCTTGACACACACCACTCGAGAATGACCAGCACGGCTCTCTGAGCAACTTCCCTTTGAAGTCCAGGGTTTTTTCCAAGGTCCCAGATGGCAGCTCACTACAAAGGCTCTGGAAGCAATCTAAAGTTACATTTACAAGCCCAAGTTACTCACAAACAGGTGGCAAATAAAACAAAGTTTACTAGATACAGGTGTCGTTTTTATGGGCACCTGTATCCCCAGACAAACAGGGGTGTTGCGGCACAGCTGCACATTCATCACCCCAGGCTGGAGCCTGCTGGAGACTAGCTACATCAAGGGCTGGTCAGTCTCCACCCAGGCAAGACTCCACTCAAACCCACTCGCTGCCTGCATACCACCAGCCCCCGTTTTCCCACTGCTGCCATGTCCCTCACTATAGGAAGTGGGAGCCTGATGTAAAACACGGCGAGAGACTGGAACATAGCACCGGGACAGGGCTGTGAGCACATTAGCTCCAAGGGGGTGGTGTCTCAGAGCAGCACGAACTCAACCGCCTCCTCCAAGGGAAGCAACGGTATGAAAACCACAGCTGAGCAAACTGCCGCTAAGTTTATGATCAGGATAGGCAAGGTGAGTAAATGAGCCTGAGGGAGCACAAAGCAGAAGCACGAGCAAATATGCACACGAGTGTGCAAGAGGAGGACTGTTTGCTCTGCTATTTTCAGGAGGTTTCTTTACTGGGACTTGGAAGCCGAGTTTGGAAGACAAAGCTAATGGTCTCTGCTCACTGCTGCATCAGATACCGTGGGTGGGCCTAGAAAGGTCAGATCAGCAGCCGCTTCTTTCCTCATCACACTACATCAAACACACACAACTGAGCTATCCGGTGCTGCTCAGCAGCGTCTCGCTCACCCACCCTAGCGCAGAGGCTAGGGAAAGAAAGGTACAGTTCAACTGCGGGATTTTTGTGGGCCAGCAGTCAAGCCAGCCTGTGGCAGGCCCCATCTTACCTTTCTGTGCTCATGGTCTATCATGACATTGTGTGGCTTGACATCTCGATGCATGACCCCCATACTGTGACAGTAATCCAGTGCCTGGGAACACAACAACAGAGGAGGTGTCACGTCACTGACTAGCAAATCCCTCTGCATACCTAGACACAGTAAGTGCACAGAGATACCAAGTTTAAGGTTTGGCAGCAGGGAGAGATTCACGGGCTGTGCTGGGAATTAGCCATGCAACCTCAGGAACTTCATGGGCTGAACACCCAGGCAGCAGGAAGAGCCATCACCGTTTCACTGACATGAACCCCGAGATCTGAGCTCCACACAGTCTCTGGGCTCTGTTCAGGAGTAAGCCCTTTTACTGCCCCAGATAAGCCCATAGGATTGATCACCCAACCAATACACTCCCATCTCTTGCTTCCAAAACACAACCATCCTCTCTGCATTCCTGCAGGAAGAAAACAACAGTCCTTTGTTATCGAAGTCACTCAGAGGTGGGCTCTGCCAGGATGCTCTATGAAACATCCCAGTCGCCACAGATGGCATTAAAGACTATAAAGTGGTCTGCACTTTGGCTGCCCCTGCTGCACTGTTGCCAGTTCCACCCCAGCCCTGATCTCGGGTTCCCAAGCTGACCCTTTGTGACGATGTGACCCAGCAGGGAGGGGAGAGTGTTGACCTGGGAATGTGCCCTGGGGATGGGAGACCTGAGAGCCTGTCACCTGAGCCAGGAGGGGGACGGGGAGGTAACACCTCTGCCCAGGAATGTGAAGACAGGCTGCAGAAGGGAGCCTGCTGGGGGGGTTTAGTTTCAGTTTGGGGCTGGGTGGAGGAACACAGGGAACCCCAGGGCTGGGGTCTAAGCTCCCTGCTCCCCCAGAAGGACTTGACTGAGGGGTCCATGGTGTACCCACAAGCTCTGTTTTGGACTGTGTTCCTGATGTCCAATAAACCTTCTGTTTTACTGGCTGGCTGAGAGTCTCAGTGAATCCCAGGAAGAGGGGTGCAGGGCCTGGACTCCCCCACACTCCGGGACAACTGGTAGCAGCAGTGGGATGCACTGCACCCCGTGAACGGCACTTCCTGCAGTAAGTGACTGGGGAACAGTAAAACGAAGGGGGAATGACGGGGACCGGGCATGCTGAAGAGTCAGAGAGAGACGGTTTCAGGGGGCGGTTAACCCCTGGGAGTGTGTGACCAGAGAGAAGGACTTTTGCAGTAACAGGGTCCCCCGGGGGATCACAGCGAGCAGTCCCAGGGGCGGAGGAGTCTGCAGCTCGACCCTGGCAAAGAGGTGGTGACCTCAAGAAGGACTGGCACACGAGGGGTTCTCCTTGGAAACGGCAGGGAGATGTACGCTAAACGCCTTAAGAGCGACCTGGTGGAGCTGTGCAGGCAGAGGGGGCTGCGCATCGGGAGGTCCACCAAGGAACAGCTGATTGCCCAGTTGGAGGAGAGGGATCACTTGGATGACCCGATCCCTGTCCCTGAGGGAAGCCGCCCGGTGGACGCAGCATGGGCCCTGCGGCCTGACCAGGCTGGGAGGGGTCAGACTGCTGTCCAGGACCTCCTGAGACCCTTCCTACCTATGCCTGGGGGAGGGGTTGGGGGAAGCCCAGCAAATACCGAGGGCACCCTGACCCCAGCAGCCAGCAGGGGATCCTCCCGGCGGAGCTCCCCATCCCTGGAGCGGATGCGGCTGGAATGGGAGAGGGAGATGAAAATGAGGGAGCTGGAGGATCATGAAAAACAACGTCAACATGAGGAGAAACAATGTAAACATGAGGAGAAGGAGAAGGAGAGGGAGCGTCAGGAGAAGGAGAGGGAGCGTCAGGAGAAGGAGAAACAAAGACAGCATGAACTGGAGCTGGCCAGGCTGAGGAGCAGTGGGGTCCCGGCTGCGGTGAGTGCGGGGGGACCCAAGACTGCAAGGAGCTTTGATAAGTGCTTCCTGGCCCAGCGGAAGGAGGGGGAGGACATAGATAGCTTCCTGACGGCCTTTGAGAATGCCTGTGAGATGCACAGGGTTGATCCTGCAGACAGGCTCCAGTTCCTCACCCCCTTACTGGACCCCAAGGCCGTGGAGGTATACAGCCGGATGACAGGGCCGGAGGCAGGGGACTATGAACTGTTCAAACAGGCCCTGCTCCATGAGTTTGGGCTGACCCCCGAGATGTACCGGAGAAGGTTCCAGAGTCAGTGTAAAACGCCTGAGGTCACCTACCTACAACTGGTCAACCGGATGCAGGGATATGCCCGCAAGTGGACAGCTGGGGCCCAAGCTAAAGAGGACCTGCTTGACCTAATCGTACTGGAGCAACTGTATGATCAGTGCCCATCCGACCTGAGGCTGTGGTTGGTGGACAAAAAGCTCGAGAACCCCCAGCACGCAGGGCAGCTGGCCGACGAGTTTGTGAACAGTCGGTCAGGGGGTAGCCGGGAGGAGTCCCAAAAGGACAGGCCCCCCCCCCCCCCGATGCAGAGAGAGAGTCACCATGGGGCCTCCCAGTGGGGAAATAGGGAGAACCCCCTCCAAAGGGGAACGCATGGCATCGGGCCCCTCCGACCCGCTCGAGGGGACCAACGTGACCTGAGCTGCTATCACTGTGGCCAGAGAGGCCACGTACGGACCCAGTGCCCCGGGCTCAGGGACAAACTGAGAAGACCCAACCTACCCAGGGTTAACTGGGTAGGGACCCAGCTGGACGAGGGGCAGATGGCTCAGGCAAGGGGGGCTGCCAGTTTACCACCTGCTCCGGAGGGAAGAGTACCCCAGGCCAGCTCCGCCAGAGGGCTGGAGGCTCTGGACTCAGGGTGCTCGGTTTACAGGGTGGGCGCGGGGCTGTCCCTCCGGAGAGAGTGCCTTGTTCCCCTGGAGGTGGATGGGAGGAAGGTCAATGGATACTGGGATACGGGCGCAGAGGTGACGCTGGCCCGGCCCGAGGTGGTGGCCCCAGATTGGGTGGTGCCCAACACCTACCTGACCCTGACAGGGGTGGGCAGGACCCCATTTAAGGTGCCCGTGGCAAGGGTACACCTGAAATGGGGGGCCGAGGGCCCCAAGGATGTGGGGGTACACCACCATTTGCCCACTGAAGTTTTGATGGGGGGAGACCTAGAGGACTGGCCAAGCAACCCCCAGACTGCCCTGGTTGTGACCCGTAGCCAGAGCTGGCGAGGGGCACTGCACCCTGACCTTGGGGAGGGTACCACACCGGAGGTGCAGGACCCTTCCCTGGTCGGGAGGGAGCGCCGAGGGGCACGGCTCAGAGAAGCTGAGGCCTCAGAACTGGCCACTGAGGGGGAACCGGGCCCCATCCCTTCCCCAGCCGCTGAGTTCCAGGCCGAGTTGAGGAAAGATCCCTCTTTGCGGAAGCTCAGGGACCTGGCCGACCTCAGGGTGGTACGGACCATGAGGAGAGGCTGCCAGGAGAGGTTCCTGTGGGAGAAGGGGTTCCTGTACCGAGAATGGGCTCCCACAAGGGAAGTAGAGTCCTGTGGGATCAGGAGGCAGCTGGTGGTCCCCCAGAAGTATCGCCGCAAGCTCCTGTCCCTGGCCCATGACATCCCCCTCGCAGGGCACCAGGGAATCCGGCGCACCCGGCAGAGGTTGCTACAGAACTTTTACTGGCCCGGGGTCTTTACCACGGTCTGGCAGTATTGCCGATCCTGTGACCCCTGTCAGAGGGTGGGGAAGGCCCGGGACAAGGGGAAAGCGGCTTTGAGACCTTTCCCCATCATAGAGGAGCCTTTCCAGAAGGTGGCCATGGACATCGTGGGGCCTCTCAGCAGGACGACCCCGTCGGGGAAGAAATACATTCTGGTGGTGGTAGATTTTGCCACCCGCTACCCTGAGGCAGTGCCCTTAGCTTCCATTGAAGCAGACACCGTGGCCGATGCGCTCCTGACCATTTTCAGCCGAGTGGGGTTCCCTAAGAAAGTCTTGACAGACCAAGGCTCCAACTTCATGTCGGCCCTGCTCCGGTGCTTGTGGGAGAAATGTGGGGTCCGGCACGACTGGGCCTCAGCGTATCACCCCCAGACCAATGGGCTGGTGGAGAGGTTCAATGGGACGCTAAAGATGATGCTGAAAACCTTTATGAACCAGCACCCGCAGGACTGGGACAAGTACTTACCGCACCTGCTGTTCGTGTACAGGGAGGTACCCCAGGAATCTACTGGATTTTCGCCTTTCGAACTGTTATATGGAAGGAGGGTGAGGGGCCCCCTGGACCTGATGAGAGACGAGTGGGAGGGGAAGGCCACTCCCGATGGAGAGTCAGTGGTGGAGTATGTCCTGATCTTCCGAGAGAGACTGGCTGAACTCATGGGCCTGGCCAGGGAGAATCTGGCCAGAGCCCAGAGGAAGCAGAAGGTCTGGTATGACCGCATGGCGTGGGACCCTGCCTACGCCACCGGGGATCAGGTGATGGTTCTCATCCCCGTGACAAAGAACAAACTACAGGCCGCCTGGGAGGGCCCTTTCAAGGTCGTCAAGCAGCTCAATGAGGTAAACTATGTGGTGGAGCTGTCGAACCGAGCGCACCACCGCCGCGTGTACCATGTGAATATGATGAAGCCATATTATGCCAGGGGGACTGTGGTGTTGGCTGTGTGTGGACATTGGGAGGAGCAGGGAGATGACCCTTTAGTAGATCTATTCCCTGGGACCAGAGCTGGTGCCCCCCTGGAAACAATTCCCCTCTCGGATCAGCTAACCCCTGCCCAGCAAGCTGAGGTCAGGGGGGTGCTGCATCCCTACCGACAGCTGTTTTCCAACCAGCCTGGACGCACTAATCTGACTGTCCACCGGGTGCTGACAGGGTCGCACCCGCCGATAAGATGCTCCCCCTTCCGAGTCACAGGGAAAACTGCTCAGGACCTGGAAAGAGAGGTCCAGGACATGCTGGCTTTGGGGGTGATCCAGACATCACCCAGCCCTTGGGCCTCGCCGGTGGTGCTGGTCCCCAAAAAAGATGGGTCAGTCTGGTTCTGTGTGGACTATCGGAAGCTCAATGCCATCACTGTATCTGATGCCTACCCCATGCCCAGGCTGGACGAGCTCCTAGACAAGCTGGGGGGAGCTTGGTACCTTACCACCATGGACCTTACAAAGGGCTACTGGCAAGTGCCGCTGGATGCAGATGCCCGGCTGAAATCGGCCTTTATCACCCCTCTGGGGCTCTAGGAGTTCCTGACCCTGCCTTTCGGCCTCAAGGGAGCGCCGGCCACCTTCCAGCGCCTAGTGGACCAGCTACTGAGGGGGATGGAGAGTTTTGCCGTTGCGTATATTGATGACATCTGTGTCTTTAGCCAGACCTGGGAGGACCACGTGTCCCAGGTTAGACAAGTGCTGGACCGACTCCAGGGGGCTGGGCTGACTGTAAAAGCGGAGAAGTGCAAGGTGGGGATAGCTGAAGTATCTTACCTGGGCCATTGGGTGGGGAGCGGCCGCCTAAAGCCGGAACCAGCCAAGGTGGAGGTGATCAGAGACTGGCCCGCTCCCCACACCAAAAAGCAGGTCCAAGCCTTTATTGGGACGGCAGGATACTACTGAAGATTTGTGCCCCACTTTAGCGCCATAGCCACCCCCATCACTGAGCTATGCAAGAAGGGGAAGCCAGACAAGGTGGTCTGGACCGAGCAGTGCCAGGAGGCTTTCCGGGCGCTGAAGGAGGCTCTGGTCAGTGGCCCAGTTCTGGCAAACCCAGACTTTGACAAGCCCTTTGTGGTGTTCACCAACGCCTCAGACACGGGACTGGGGGAGGTGTTAATGCAGGAGGATGAAAAGGGGGAGAGACACCCCATCGTGTACCTGAGCAAGAAGTTGCTACCCCGGGAGCAACACTACGCAGCCATCGAGAAGGAGTGCCTGGCCATGGTGTGGGCCCTCAAGAAACTAGAGCCCTATCTCTTCGGGCGACACTTCACCGTCTACACCGACCACTCTCCCCTGACCTGGCTGCACCAGATGTAAGGAGCCAACGCCAAGCTCCTGAGATGGAGCCTGCTCCTGCAGGATTACGACATGGACGTGGTCCACGTGAAGGGAAGTGCCAACCTGATAGCGGATGCGCTGTCCCGGAGAGGGGGCCCCGAACTTCCCTAGGTCACTGGTCAGCGTGACCCCGCTCAGTTCAGTCTCAAAGGGGGGAGAGATGTGACGCAGCAGAGAGGGGGGAGTGTTGACCTGGGAATGTGCCCTGGGGATGGGAGACCTGAGAGCCTGTCACCTGAGCCGGGAGGGGGAGGGGGAGGTAACACCTCTGCCCAGGAATGTGAAGACAGGCTGCAGAAGGGAGCCTGCTGGGGGGGTTTAGTTTCAGTTTGGGGCTGGGTGGAGGAACACAGGGAACCCCAGGGCTGGGGTCTAAGCTCCCTGCTCCCCCAGAAGGACTTGACTGAGGGGTCCAGGGTATACCCACAAGCTCTGTTTTGGACTGTGTTCCTGTTGTCCAATAAACCTTCTGTTTTACTGGCTGGCTGAGAGTCTCAGTGAATCCCAGGAAGAGGGGTGCAGGGCCTGGACTCCCCCACACTCCGGGACACCTTTGGCCCAGGGGTTAGTGCTCTGCAGCACCGTGCAAAACTCCCTGGTTCAATTCTCAGTCCCAGACTCTCACTGGCCCAGCCCAGTGCCAAGGGTGAGACCTAGGTTTCATTTCTCTCTTGCTTCTCAAGCCCACGCATTCAGATATCCCTTCACAGGGGCCTCCTGTGACCAAGGAGCTGCGCAACGGGATTCCAGCCAGTCAATGGCGGCAATGCGGGACCAGGTGACACCTAGATAAAGCGCTGACACCCCCCCTTCACACTGGCCAGTCAGCTTAGAAAGCCCCATGCTGGCTGCTTGCATCTAACACCAACCCTGATACTGGGCCTGAAGCGGGGAAGGAGGATGGATGGCTTCTCAGGGTCACAGGACCTCAACGAGTCAGTGACTTTGGGACCTCCACATCCTGAGACATAGTCCCACTCACCAACAAACTCTACAGCCTGCTTTATCTGCCCGGGCTGGGATTTACCTGTGAGCGCCTTGTGTTGCTGCTCAAGAAGCCATCATGTGTGGCTAGCAGGCACCAGCTAAGTGGCTGCTGTTCCCTGCCTTTGCATTCTGACTACAGGGAGGAGACGTAGCACCTCACCCCAGATCACTTCCGATATAGAGCACCCCCCATCACCTTAGGAAGTTAGGGTGCGTCTCCAGGAAGATAGGCGAGGTCCCTGCCCTGCTGCAGGAGTTCCTCTGTCTCGGGGCACTCACCTTTAGGATTTCATACATGTAGAATCGAATGTCGAAGTCAGATAGTGTCTGATACAATTGCTGCAAGCAAGGAATGGGAGAGCAGTTACTGAAACGCCCCCACGCTTGTGCACAGCATCTTGTCGTCTCCTGTAAGAGCTCTGGGGCAGTGACATGCACGTCTATTGGCATGACAGCACCACTGCACACCACGTAGCAAGTCAGGGGCTCGCTAGCCCCCTGCACAACCGCAGGAATTGCACACACAGAGGAGAACTTTCATGCCCAGACCTCAGGCCCTGAAACTCCAGGCCTGGCCAACCAACTGGGAATGCTCCTGGATGGGGCCCAGGGAGAGAAGCAATCTCGAAGGACTGGGTCCGGACTCAGGCCATTCTGGGCTCTTAAGATGGTAACCCTCACCCTGGTAGGTCTCTAGTGCACAGCCCACAGGGCCTGCTTCGTGCCCCAACTGTTACAACCAGGAATGATCAATACCAGGGATCTCAAACTCAAATCAACACAAGGGCCACATGAGGACTAGTACATTGGCCTGAGGGCCTCATCACTGAAACCTTTTCATACAACGATACAAAAGTATAGTCAAAAATGAAAACAATGAAGAGTAATATAGCGTGCTATTAAAAGTCAATGTATTAACTTTTTAAAAACTGTAATGCGAAGAGGGGTTTTAATAAAATATAAACACCTGTAACTATTCCTTATGCGGTCAGTAACACTGATGATGATCCACACTAACAGTCTATCAACATCGCTGTAATGGCAGGAACTTTTAAAAGTAACTATCCATACAAAATACACTGCCACTTTTAACAAACATTCTTCCCAACTACGCACAGCAAAGAATCATACATGCTGAACTTCATACCTCAGACTGCTTGTCTAGTCCATGAGGCCCCGCCCCTGCCCCGCTTCTTCCAACTCCTTCCCCAAAGTCCCCGCCCCAACTCCAACCCCTTCCCCAAATCCCGGCCCCAGCCCCGCCTCTTCTCTGCCTCCTCCCCAAGTGTGCTGCGTCCCCGCTCCTCCCCACCTCCTGAAAAGTCCTAAACAATGCCAAACAGCTGTTTGGCTGCAGGAAATGCTGGGAAGTAGGCAGAGGAGCGGGGACGCGGTGCACTCAGGGGGTTGGGTTGGGGGGGAGCTTGGCTGCCAGTAGAGTTGCGCATATGGCGGGCCGCAGGAAATAACTCTGCAGGCCACATGCAGCCCACATGTTTGAGACCCCTCATCAATACCAACAGAAGAGGAACTGAACCCACAAACTGGTCAACCTCACATTCCATGGATGCCTTCATCCGCACTCCACTACTCCCAGATCGTGAAATGGAGGTAGAGCAGATGGCCCAAGATGCTCCTGTCCTAGGCCTAGGAACAGGGAAAACTTGGTCCTACTAGATCCTGGCACTGAGGATGGAGTGAGAACATCACTTCTCAAACTGCCCTGCACCATGACCCCCTTCTGACAACAAAAATTACTACACGACCCCAGGAGGGGGGACCAAAGCCCATGGGGGATGGGGGGCAAAGCTGAAGCCCAAGGGCTTCTGCCTTGGGCGGGGAGCATGTAACCTTAGCCCTGGGCAGTGGGGCTCAAGCTTCGGCTTCAGCCCTGGGCAGTGGGGCTTGGGCCCTGGACCCCAGCAAGTCTAACGTCAGCCTTGGCAACCCCATTAAAATGGGGTCGTGACCCACTTTGGCGTCCCGACTCACAGTTTGAGAACCCCTGAGGTAGAAGAACCAGGATGGAAAAAGAATGCACGACTGTGCTGAAACAACCCACAGAGGGCAGATGGCACCTGTCTGAGACAGGTCAGAGATGAGCCCCTTGGCACACAGGAAAGAATCATAGAATCATAGAATATCAGGGTTGGAAGGGACCCCAGAAGGTCATCTAGTCCAACCCCCTGCTCAAAGCAGGACCAATTCCCAGTTAAATCATCCCAGCCAGGGCTTTGTCAAGCCTGACCTTAAAAACCTCTAAGGAAGGAGATTCTACCACCTCCCTAGGTAACGCATTCCAGTGTTTCACCACCCTCCTAGTGAAAAAGTTTTTCCTAATATCCAATCTAAACCTCCCCCACTGCAACTTGAGACCATTACTCCTTGTTCTGTCATCTGCTACCATTGAGAACAGTCTAGAGCCATCCTCTTTGGAACCCCCTTTCAGGTAGTTGAAAGCAGCTATCAAATCCCCCCTCATTCTTCTCTTCTGCAGGCTAAACAATCCCAGCTCCCTCAGCCTCTCCTCATAACTCATGTGTTCCAGTCCCCTAATCATTTTTGTTGCCCTTCGCTGGACTCTCTCCAATTTATCCACATCCTTCTTGAAGTGTGGGGCCCAAAACTGGACACAGTACTCCAGATGAGGCCTCACCAATGTCGAATAGAGGGGAACGATCACGTCCCTCGATCTGCTCGCTATGCCCCTACTTATACATCCCAAAATGCCATTGGCCTTCTTGGCAACAAGGGCACACTGCTGACTCATATCCAGCTTCTCGTCCACTGTCACCCCTAGGTCCTTTTCCGCAGAACTGCTGCCTAGCCATTCGGTCCCTAGTCTGTAGCTGTGCATTGGGTTCTTCCGTCCTAAGTGCAGGACCCTGCACTTATCCTTATTGAACCTCATCAGATTCCTTTTGGCCCAATCTTCCAATTGGTCTAGGTCCTTCTGTATCCTATCCCTCCCCTCCAGCGTATCTACCACTCCTCCCAGTTTAGTATCATCCGCAAATTTGCTGAGAGTGCAATCCACACCATCCTCCAGATCATTTATGAAGATATTGAATAAAACCGGCCCCAGGACCGACCCTTGGGGCACTCCACTTGACACCGGCTGCCAACTAGACATGGAGCCATTGATCACTACCCGTTGAGCCCGACAATCTAGCCAGCTTTCTACCCACCTTATAGTGCATTCATCCAGCCCATACTTCCTTAACTTGCTGACAAGAATACTATGGGAGACCGTGTCAAAAGCTTTGCTAAAGTCAAGAAACAATACATCCACTGCTTTCCCTTCATCCACAGAACCAGTAATCTCATCATAAAAGGCGATTAGATTAGTCAGGCATGACCTTCCCTTGGTGAATCCATGCTGGCTGTTCCTGATCACTTTCCTCTCATGCAAGTGCTTCAGGATTGATTCTTTGAGGACCTGCTCCATGATTTTTCCAGGGACTGAGGTGAGGCTGACTGGCCTGTAGTTCCCAGGATCTTCCTTCTTCCCTTTTTTAAAGATTGGCACTACATTAGCCTTTTTCCAGTCATCCGGGACTTCCCCGGTTCGCCACGAGTTTTCAAAGATAATGGCCAGTGGCTCTGCAATCACAGCCGCCAATTCCTTCAGCACTCTCGGATGCAACTCGTCCGGCCCCATGGACTTGTGCACGTCCAGCTTTTCTAAATAGTCCCTAACCGCCTCTATCTAAAGAGAGGGGGTCTGACTGTAACATCAAGGAGACACTGGGGTTAAAGGACACTTCCCACTGAAAATAACACCAATGGGGACAGAGAGGGGCCTAACCACTACGTCACTCTCACAACACATACTAATAATAGAATCATAGACGATTATGACTGGAAGAGACCTCAGGTGGTCATCTAGTCCCACCCTCTGGTCAGACACACTTGTTTTTCCATTTTGAACCCGTTGGAGGCCTTGTCCCCGGGTCCGAATAAAATAATGCTCATTTGGCCAACTGCATTAGGTGCCTGTCAGCTTCCTCAAAGCATCACATACAGGCCCCTGCCAGAGACAGGACACAGGGCAGAGGTAGGCTACCCCTCTGAACAGTGTAACAGAGCTGGAGGGATACCAGCAAGATCAATCCAGTGCAGCAATTCCTATCCCATGCATCAAGCTCCTGGGTTCCTCCCCCAGATTTTAAGCCCCTTCAGTCAACAGCAAGAGCACATCCCTGAGGGGGTCGGTGATGACTCCAGGTCACAGAGTCAGCATTTCTCAACCCACCTGCACTGAAGGGTGACAGTAACCATTTCTGTGGCCTTGTTGGGCTCGGAAGCAGAGGCCCGCTCGAGGCCTTCCCCTCCCCTGCATGAGGCAATGAGGGGCTGGGCACAGAAGTTATGTACTGGGCAGGAATCCGAGCATGACCTGATATTACAGGGAACATCTGCAAGTGGCTGGAGGTCACTTACCTTGAAGTCTGTGTTGTTGACATGTTCAAAGACCAGGGCAGGCGTGCGAGACTGTGAGGCAGCACCAGCCATTCCAAGGCAGAGAAAGAAAAGAAAGTGGTTTAGTCCTGCACACAGACAACAGAGCCAGCCAGGGGTTTAGCAAGGCAGATACAAGAAGCAGGTCTCTTGCCCTGTTTAGGGCCCAGAGCCCTTCACTAGCCACAGTGTGCTCCCATCTCAGTAGTGCTCTCCCTCTCAAAGGGTCCTGAGGAGCTTCACGCGCAGCGTTACACTGCACACAGCTACACTAGAGAACTGGACTGGAAAGCCACCTGCGCCAGGATCATCTCCAGTTGTGTGTCTAGTGCCCAGCGTTAAGGTATTCCACACACCATAACACAAAAACGCACATGCACACATAGATATTAATCACTTCACCAGCCAATGAAATGCAGCCACCTCTGGGGTGAGATGCAGCAAGTACTTAACAGCAATACTACAAAGCAGTTTAGGGCAGGCATGAAGGAAAACGCTGCATCCAACTGAGGTCTGATTTATCCCAGCGGTGCCCACCAGCACTGCTGCGGTCAGTGTACAGCTCTGCTCCGAGACGCCACCTGGTGACTCCCAGCTTTGCCCTCTTTTGGCAGCTTCCAGATCCTGCATGCTCAGCTTTCACATGAAAAAACAACTGTTTGGTTGCCAGAAGCACACATTTCCCTTCGACTCTCCAACGCCAGCCAGACTCCTCCTGTTTCCCACATCACCACTGGGACTAAGGCGCCTGCAGCAGGAACCGAGCTGGCAAGTCTGCTGTTGACGCACAGGGCAGAATGGAACCCTGCTGACTCCCAGAGTTGCCCTGGCTCGGTGGGGACGGGGGGAGTAAATGCTCCTTTGGCCAGTACCAGAGGCAGGTGTGACAGACAAAGGAGGCTGCCATGGGGCATAAGAAGTGAACAGTTATTCTGTTGTCACTTTTCTGATCGTAACCTCACTTTAAGCCCAGCCAGTGCTTCCAACACGAACCCCTCTTTGCAAGGGGTCAGCAAGAGCATGCCATGCTACAAAGATCACATCTGTTCCCTTATTGTAACGTGCTACATTAAAGGTGTCAGTCCAGGAGCAAGTGTCCAGTTCAAGACAACCAGCCCGTCTATAGAACCATCCAGAGCCAGAGCCTGAACAGGCCTGTTTCTCCGCCATCCCCCGCGAAGCCGTCAGCGCAGCCCATGCCAAGCGTGGGAAGTGCCACCTAAAGCACAGACAGAAGCACTGGGGTGCAGTATCCTGCAGCCTCACTTGCCCGTTAACAAACTAGAAGGGCTCCCAAGGGGGCACCTTCAAAATCAGCTTGTTATTGACCTGCAGGTTAGTGGGCAAGGCAGAGTCGCCCACCAGAGACCCACAAAATGGGGCAAGAGAGCAGATGCTCCAAAGGGTAAACATCTCAGCTAATATAAGGTGACCTGGGGATACTCACTCCCCCCCGGACACAAAACCTCCTTTACCTGGGTGCTAGAGGGCTGCACAGAGGCCCCACCTGTTACCCCCAAGGCTCCTGAAACAGCCAGAGGGATCACTGCAGCAGTGGAAGAGTCTTCCCCCACCACCCATGACTAGAGGGCTGAACATATGGCCCTGACAGCTCTCCCTGCCCATAACTCCCTGTATGGGAGGTATGCTGCTGCCACAAGGCCAAGAAACATGTTCCAGCTCAGCCACAAGTCACTGGGCTTGATGTAGGAATCACTGGGTGAAACCACGGCCGGCATTTGTCACCGCAGACTAGGCCACTAGGATTCCTTCTCATCTTCAACCCCTTCCCTTCCAGCCCATGCTCCTTACCACGGGGTCTTTGACTATATCTAGCAGACTGATAATATTGGGGCCTCCTCGGAGATTCTCCAGGATCTTAATCTCACGCTTGATTTTCTTCTTTTTTACTGGCTACAAAAGAGAAAATAAGAGGGTTACCACCAGACAGACCTCACTGGACCTGTTTGCCACAATGACTTGGGTAGACAGCAGGGAAAACCTACATGGAGGATATGGGCTGAAGACAGCAGACCCCATCCAGTCTCTGAAGTGCTGTTCAGTCTGCACTCCTCCCCACGGAGAAGGGAGCTGCCGTAACACATTGTGTGTGGTGTGGAGCCATTGAAACAATGAGCTGCAATCAGGTTTCATCGTCCTGGGAGTGAGGACACAGTTACTGTTTCTCCTCTGGGCGGTGGGTAGCTGCACTGGTCTCAGCTTGTGAATTTAGTCCTGGATTGTCAGGGCTGCTGTGACGTACTGAGATGGCAACTGAGGAGCCTCAGTGCTCACCCGCCACAGCATTCATGAACTCCACACACAGCACCACTGAGATGCAGCCATCTCGGGGGAGGGGAGCAGACGTTTCGGCCAAGTATATCATAAGAACATAAGAACGGCCATACTGGGTCAGACCAAAGGTGCCAGGGCCAGGGGCCCCAGAGGGAATGGACAGAACAGGGAATCCTCCAGTGATCCCTCCCCTGTCGCTCATTCCCAGCTTCTGGCAAACAGAGGCCAGGGACACCATCCCTGCCCATCCTGGCTAACAGCCATTGACGGCCCTGCCCTCCCTGAGCTCACCTCGTTCTTCTTTGAACCCTGCTCTAGTCATGGCCAACCTCTGCTGCTACTTTAGTTTTAGATCACAGCAACAACAAGGCCTGGTGCATCTGGGAGTGAGTGAGAGTGAGTGTGTGTGTCCCGTAGCACCTCCAAGTGGGGCAGAGACTGGCACATGTTAATAGACACCCCGCCCAACCTCAGAAGCTATGTCAGTGAGTGCCAGGTAAGTGGATGGTGGAGAAGAGAGGCAAAGAGGGCACATGTGGGGTTTAAATATGAGGAGGAGCACAGAATTTCCCTTCAGTCACCGGGGAATGTGCGCTGATCTTCCTGCCTCTCCCATGGACTCTTCATCACATCAGCTCTCTGAGCTGCGGGTAGAGAGAGGAGGACAGGACAGACAAAGAAAAGTTCTCCCTTCCTGTCTCATAACTACAGCCTTCCTCAGCAAAGGATCCATCACCCAAAGATCAATAGCACAGACCTCAAATACACAGGGAAAGGGTGAACAAGAAGCACCAGGTGGGGAACAGGATGGGGTTCAAGGCCCCCTGCCCAACATACCCACCTTAAGGATTTTCACCACAACTTTTTCATTGTTCGTGATGTTGATGGCTTCAAAGACTTCACTGTATTTGCCACGGCCAAGTTTCCGCACAAGCTGGTAGTCATCTTGGTTGCTGTACAAAAAGAGAAGATGAAGGAGGAGAACCCAGGTCAGAACCAAACACTGGGTCATTTTCAGAGAGCAGTTCTCCCAAAGATTCTGGTGAGGGCAAGAGAACTGGGAGCTGTTCTATAGCATATAGGGCTTCACAAATGTACCCACAAATCCTAGACCTGGTGAAAAGCAGCTGCCATTGCAAAGGAATACTGCTCTCTTGTGTACCTCAAAAGGACTCAGAGGGCTTTATGATTAGATACTAACAGAGAACACTTCACTCACCCACTGAAATACAACCTTCTCTGGGATGGGACACAACAGCTTGTGACGAAGTGGGACTGTTCTTAATGTTTCCTCTGAATACTGTAGGGGTGCCTCAGTTTCCCCTATGCATTTCTTAAGTCTCTAGGGGGTGGGATAAGGGGGTGTAATTGTTGCAGAGCAAAGGGCCAGTGTACATAAATGGCCGACACTCTGTCTCCTGGCAACTGATGGCCTGGACTCTTCCCCGCTGCAAGGTGATAGCTAAAGGTGACAAATCAGATGTCAAGAATTATAACATTCATAAACCAGTCGGAGAACACTTCAATCTCTCTGGTCACGCAATCACAGACATGAAGGTCGTTATCTTAAAACAAAAAAACTTCAAATCCAGACTCCAGCGAGAAACTGCTGAATTGGAATTCATTTGCAAATTGGATACTATTAATTTAGGCTTAAATAGAGACTGGGAGTGGCTAAGTCATTATGCAAGGTAGCCTGTTTCCTCTTGTTTTTTCCTACCCCCCCCAGATGTTCTCGTTTAACTTGGATTTAAACTTGAAGAGTGGTCAGTTTGGATGAGCTATTACCAGCAGGAGAGTGAGTTTGTGTGTGTATGGGGGTGGGGGGGATGTGAGAAAACCTGGATTTGTGCAGGAAATAGCCCAACTTGATTGTCATGCACATTGTGTAAAGAGTTGTCACTTTGGATGGGCTATCACCAGCAGGAGAGTGAATTTGTGTGGGGGGGTGGAGGGTGAGAAAACCTGGATTTGTGCTGGAAATGGCCCACCTGATGATCACTTTAGATAAGCTATTACCAGCAGGACAGTGGGGTGGGAGGAGGTATTGTTTCATATTCTCTGTGTATATATAAAGTCTGCTGCAGTTTCCACGATATGCATCTGATGAAGTGAGCTGTAGCTCACGAAAGCTTATGCTCTAATAAATTGGTTAGTCTCTAAGGTGCCACAAGTACTCCTTTTCTTTTTGCGAATACAGACTAACACGGCTGTTAGTCTGAAACCTAAAGGTGTTGGAGAACAAAGGAATCCGGTGACCTCCTGGCCCGGGAAAGGGACAAAGCCCAGAGGAGGAAGGGCTGGAGAGTGAGTCAGTTTGGAGTGGCTGGGGAATTGCAGGGAAGCCCAGACGGGCATCTGGCCTCCCTGCCGCTGCCCCACCGCCCCAAGATGGACCTGACTGTGGGGTCCTGGTCTCTGTACCTACAAGCTCTGTGTTAGACCATGTTCCTGTCGTCTAATAAACCTTCTGTTTTACTGGCTGGCTGAGAGTCATGTCTGACTGCAGAGTTGGGGTGCAGGACCCACTGGCTTCCCCAGGAGCCCCATCTGTGCAGACTCGCTGCGGGAAGCGCACAGTGTGAGAAGGGGATGCTGAATGCTCTGAGGTCAAGCCCAGGAAGGTCGAAGCTGTGTAAGCTTCTTGCCCTGGAGACAGTCTGCTCACAGAGAGGAGGCTCCCCCAGAGTCCTGACTGGCTTCGTAGGGAGCAGTTCCAGAGCATCGCCTGGTGACTCCGTGACACAGCTGCTTAACAGAGTGTAAGTTCACAAGTGTGTGCGCAGATTATTGCTGGAAGAATGCAGCTACCCAGAACCCTGAGGGTAAACACTTCCATGCTGAAGAAGATGGTTTTGGCAATTCAAAAACTTGGCACTCTTCCCTTTGAGAAGCAGATGGAGTCAGGGCTCCTTGAGTCTATTGCCAGCTCCGCCCCCCAGCTACTGAGTAGCCCTGAGCAATACGTCCCCTCTTTGTGCCTCAGTTTTGCCATCTACAAATGGACAGTTGTGGGCTGTGAGGATTAATTCATTCCAAACTCCAACATCGACCGATGGAAGGCACTAAAGGAGGGCAAAGATTTACATAGTACTTGCAATGCAATGCTGCCCTCCTCTGTGCAGGGACCTGTCCATTTCTATTGATCTATAAAGGGTCATGCACGTGTGGAGCACTGTAAAAATAATCTTAACAAGGGGGAATCAGGAAATAATAGGATAAATACCACCCAGAGAACCTGCATTTAAGCTAAATCATCAGGGCTTCATGAAATTCACCTGAGAGGACTAAAGGAACTAGCAAAGCATTGGCAATTATTTCTGGTAAGTCAGGGAGGAAACGCATAAAGCCTCCAAAGATCTGATAAGAGTAAACAAGATGGGGAAAGAAAAGGAACAAGAGGCAGAGAGTTTGACTTCATACATTGCAAATTACCAGAGTCAATAAAAGGAACTGATCTCTCAACAGAGTAAAACACGGGGAGACAAGTGGACAGCATGGACACACAAACCAACCATGTCAGGCTCAGCAAATGAAGGAAACATAGTGGGTTGTGTGTGAGAGACAGCAGGGATCAGTTCTTGTTCAATGGGAAACAAGCACAGGGAAGGTCCAGGTCAGTACTAGGAAAAGGTTCATTCTAGGAACAGTCTGAGTGGCAGAACAAGCTGCCAAGGAAGGACGTAGAATTATTGTCACTGGAGAGACGCGAGGTTTTGGATTACGCTCCCCGGGGGCTGGCTGGCTCAGGAGCTTAGGAATTGGACAAGGAACCTTTCCTCTCCAGGTCACTGGTCCCAGTCCAGGCTGTTCAGCGGCCGGCATATGAAACGGGGCGGGGAGTGCGGTATATCTCAGTCCCGTTCCCAGTGGACAGAACAAACCCAACACTGCAGTTAGCACTGACTGTTGCCAGTCCCAGCACAGCAGAGCAGGCCTGGTACTAGCTCACATGAAGTTTAAGTTAAAAGCTAAAACTTATTTTACAGATTTACCTATAGTCATTAGCACTCAAAGAGCAGCCCACTTCCCCAGCGGTGAGAATTCCCATACTCCAAACCAGCCACTCACAAGAGTGGCTAAGTTTCAGAGTAACAGCCGTGTTAGTCTGTATTCGCAAAAAGAAAAGGAGTACTTGTGGCACCTTGGAGACTAACCAATTTATTTGAGCATGAGCTTTCGTGAGCTACAGCTCACTTCATCGGATGCATACCGTGGAAACTGCAGCAGACTTTATATATACACAGAGAATATGAAACAATACCTCCTCCCACCCCACTGTCCTGCTGGTAATAGCTTATCTCTCCAGACTCTCCAGACGAGGGTCATTTTTCAAGCTTACCACCAGCTCCACTGATGCTAGGAGCCCTGGGAACCCTGCTATAGGGGCATTGCTGGCTACCAAGAGCATTTTCAGTGCTGTGTCATTTAGATCTGCTCTGAGTGGAGTGACAGGACTTGGTGCTTGTAACGGGGTGGCCACCCACTCCTGCCTGGAAGGGCTCAAAAGAGCCCTGGGAGAGGGCCGGGGCTGGGAGCCTTAGGCTGGGCTGATTGGGAGGCAGGCTCAGCTGTGCCCACGCCCCAAACAGACTCCGCTGACCCTATAAAGGGGCTGCTGGGCTGAAGCTCAGGAGACTCTCCCTAGCTTCTGAGGGGGAGGGACCTGGCTGCAGGGACCTAAGCAGAGTACCTAGACTGGAGCAGGGCTGGGGAAGGGCCTGAGGAGCTGGGGAGCTCCAGTCAGGAAAGCCCCAGGCTGCGGCCTAGCATTAGGCCCACAGGTACTGGGGTTGCAGGGGACAGCCCAAGGTCAGACCGAGGCAGCAGGTCCAAACCCAACCTTGCCTGTGATGAGTGGCTTACGCTGCAGTCTGCCCCAGGGCGTGGGGGCTAGCTGATAACTGGCAGGAGCCTACGACTGAGGTGAGGTAGAGATAGGGGGTAGGGGTTCCCCGGGGAGGGGAGACCCTGCAAGTGAGGGGTTACTGCCAGGGGGCAGCACCCTGGTGTACAAGGGGCACCGGGTCTGGGAGGGACACGGGGGCCCGGCATAAGCGGGACACCGGCCTGCAGAGGGCACTTCAAAGCTGGAAGTAGAGCTAATTCCCAGGACACCAGCAGGTGGTGCCCCTGGGGTGAGTCCCGCACGCTTACAGTGCTGAAAATGAGAGAAGCCACCGGATGCCTATCTATACATAAAGCTAACAGACAGTCCAGCTCCACAGGTGTTAGCAATGATGAGAAAGTATCCAAAGCGCAGACAGAGCTGAAGAGACCAGCTCAGAGCAATAGGGGCTTCAAAATTTGTTACTATAACTTGATTTTAATCTTCTTTTAAATTATAAAAACCTACCAAAGCCAGAATCCTCAGTAACTCCCCCTATTGACTATGCTCTGCAAATCCTAATCACAGCATTAGGCACTTGGGCCAGTGTTTGCAAATGCACGGTGCTTAAAGCTGGACACCAAAATGAAAATGGCTGAATTTTCAGAGGTGCTGGGGACTTCGAATGGCAGGTGCTCAGCACCTCTAAAAGTTAAGCCACTTATTGCTAGTGTTCTATCCACTAGGCAGTGTGACCTAGTAGAGTGTACACTGGACCAGGACTCTGGAGACCTGGGTTCTTCACCCTGCTTTGCCACTTGCTTGCTACTTCGGCAAGCCAAAGCCTTTCTCTGTGCCTCAGTTTCCCCATCTGTAAATTGGGGATAATAACAATACACGATTCCTCCTTTCTAAAGTGCTTTGAGATCTAGTGATGAAAAGTGCTAGGTAAGAGCTAGGTATCATTATTATTAAGGTACTTAAATATATATCTCAGAAGCCTAACTTTAGGCCCCATTTGAAAATATGGGCCATTGATATTATGGTGTTAAGAAACCTAGAAATACCACAAGCCAGTTCGCAAGTAATCTGGTAAATAAGTTTTGAGCACATGGCTCAAGAAGTCCCTGGGGATTCCCTTGACACCAGTCATACCCCCATTCCACGACGTGTGACTCGTAGTCCCAGTACTCGCGGGGTCTCTGAGTGTTCACATCCGCATAGACCCTTGCTCGACTCGGCACTGGGCCCGACATGCTTCCACAGACAGAGGGTCAGCACCTCAATCACCCTAAAAAATATAAATACAAACCAATTGGAATGAGAATCAAACTCACCAGCATAAGGAAAGAGGAGGATAAGCATGCATGAACAGGAAGGGGTCTATGGAAAAAGGACATCACACAGAACTGGCAGTGGCTTGTATTTCCAGGCCAGAGGCTAGACACGTACCCAGCTGCCAGTGGCACTGTGCTCTACTTCTGCTCCAGCACTGGGAAGAACCGGCCTCTCACCCCCCTGAAACATCACCCGCTCAGGTCAGCAGCACTGCAGCATGTGTGCAAGAGAACGAAGGAAGCCCACACTCCCACTGCTGGCCAGATTCTGGCCTCCTCCCGGTGACAAGACCTCGGGTGTGCAGAACTGACAGCCCTTTTAGCCTCTGGCAGCACACACGCTCCCTCCCCCCTGTCCCAAGCACACTCACTATCCACCCAGGGGGCCAATTAAGTGAACAGCACAAACCTCCCTCCACGGGTCTCCAGTTTCAAGAGCTCCACAGCAATTAAGAACAAGCGCCACCAAATCCTCACTGAACCAGTTAGCTGCCGTCTGGAAAGCTGCTTCCCCAAAGGAGAAAGCTTTTTCTAGGCTCTTCCTTTTTCTAGCTGTCAGTACCGAACCAGGATATAGACCACAAGCAGAGGCAACACTCAGATCTGTCTCAAGACTGGAGGGTTTACGTCAGGGCAGCTCCCAAACCACCCAACCCAGAGCACTACTGGCAAAGGCCACATCTTCTGAGCCTAAAGTACAGCAGGTCACAGCTATCCACCCTGTCTGTCAGGAGGACAGCCTGCAGAGACGAACCCCACATAATGCTCCATTACAGCCACAGCAACCCAAATGACGTACTGGCTGACAAATTCTCATATCTCCTCACTCTGATTAGTTTGAGTGATCCTCCATCAAGGAGCCTACCTTCCTGCTCAGGCATCATATGGTAACTGGTCCCTTCTCTGGACAGGAAGAAAAGCAAGAATGGCCTCAGGGCAGGTAACCACACTCTTTCCTCAGGGTCAGGGCGAGCAGTTCCTTGACTCTCCCCAGGCCTGCTGAGCCAGGTCACATCTGGTTTAAATGCATCCTCCGTACACTGCACCTGTGTGCTGAACATCCAGCACGACCAGGAATAATTAAGGTGTCCACTGGCTCAAGACCCAGAAACAAGGGGCTTCAGTGAAACACAGTAACCATCATGACCCTGAAAGGGGCAGAACCATAGCTCTGGGCAATTAGTAGGGACGACAGGTAATATTCTTTCAGAACTCACAAATGGACTCAGAGAGTCACCAGAATCTAACAGAGTGGGGTACCCAAACTTTGCCATACTAGGGACTCCACTGGCAAGTTGCCAGGAGCTCACAGCCCCTACTGAAATTGCATAAAATGGAAACATCTATAAACAGGGATACAGTGACCAAGGAAACTACAGTTCCCAGCACCCAAAAGATGAAGACTGAACTCTACATGATGAGAACTGCAGTCTCTGATCCTGCCAAGCAAAGTGGATAAAAATCAATGATTTTTTTTTAATCTGACTTTTTAATTTAAATTGGATTTTTTTGATAAAATGCTTTTTGAGGAAAAACCTATCTAAAGATAGTTTTAATTAAGATACATTATAGTTCAAAGATATTTCATCATGGAATAGAGATTATAAATTCTAATTGTGTAGTATGAGACAATATATTCATGTCATGTTTAAGAAAAGTTTTGTAAATGAGTTCCAATAGTTCATGGATGAGGGACCCAATCTGATGCGGTTCCAGGGGCTTCTGTATAGATTATTTAGCGTAAATCTTTCTATCTACCCAATGGGACGCAGTGCTCAGTCAAGAAGATACCATCAGAGATGCTTAGTTTTGCAGTTCTCAAACTGTGGATTTGTGTCTCCAGAGATAACATGCTTGTTAACAGCAAAAATGTTTGAAAATAAATAAATAAAATATAGAGGTAGGATGGATTTGATTTAAATCAAATTTATTTAAATCAGGATTTAAATCACTAGTTTAGGAAGACTATTTAATCATGGATTTCTACATAAAAGTGCATTCTTGTTGATTATACCCTTAATACATATCCTTCACAACTCAGAGATAGATGTAGGTTTCATTTTTAGAAGGTACACATTTTTAAAATGATTTATTTTGAAAACTTTTCAGATTAGTTTTACAGCTATATCAGAAAATGAATGATTGTTCGATTATTTCATTTACCGAAGGTAATTGAGGCAGACAGTTATGAAGTCATTGGGAGGTGAACTATCTCCAATTCAACAGGTTAATCATTAATATTTGGCAGATTTTCTTGCCATGCAGTATTACGAGGAGAACATCACCAGACAGACATTTAAATTATTTTATTTAACTAAAACTACAATGTTATGTATTCTGGATTTTTTTCTTCACCAGCAAAAACATAATATTTTAACAAAACAAGCATATGAATTTTTGAATTTAGTTAAACATTCAAGTTTTTTAAAATCAGGTTTGTTTTTCTTAAAACTGTTTTTAACTAAAATAGTTCAATGAAATATTTTTTTTAAAAAATTAACTCGACTATGTCAGCCAGGTTAACATGAGAAACTTAAAATATTGGCTTCGGCAGCTGACTCAGTCGTCTTCACCTTCATTTTCCTGTTTGTTCATAATCTGGAAAAGAAAACCAAGCCTTCCTGCTTCTTCAGGTCCCAAACGACTTCTCAATTTGGAATGAGTTAGTCCAAAGGAAGAAAAATATTCTTTTTACACTGGCAGAAGAAGCTACTGCTGGTAAAAGTGAGATGATCACTTCAACAGTCTCTGAATCCAAGTGCTTAAGTCACATCCACCAGTTCTCTGCTGTGACTTTCTTTAAAACATCATCAGCAAACATATTTATTGAATGGTTCACCGTTAGCTCTGAAGTTTATTATAGTGGCATTATGGAGGGATGATTGCTGGATGTCCATGTCATCGCCATCTCCTCTTCTTCTCTCTTCTACATAATTTCTTCTCATCTTGGATACATTTGCAGCATTGTCTGTGACCAAGCTGTGTAGTAGACATTTGAATTTTTTTTTCACAGTTTGTTATAGCTTTTACTGCTACTTCTTGTAAGTATTCTGCTGTGTGAGCATTTCCTGATGGATCAATTGTTTCTGTAAGGAAGACATTCCCTTCTTCTGTTTTCACACAAGTACATACAACAGGATCATTGTGGACATTGCTCCACCCATCAAGATTCAGGTTAACAATTTCACCATCTAGGTCTTTTGCACACTGCTCAGTTTCTTTCATACACTTTATCCAGCAATTTGCCTGCGACATCTGCTCTGTTGTGTAGACTGTATCCTGGTCTTAATGACTTAACCATGTTAATGAAGTATGGGTTCTCAATGATACGGAAAGGAGACTTTGTCACATAAACAAATTGGGCACTTTTTTCATTAATTACCTCTTTTTGTAATCTGCTGGTTCTTATCACTAACTTTACCTATGGTTGTTTCTGGACGATGGAGGTTTTTTTTCTCTTTGCTACAGGTGCTATACTGTAGCTGTGAGACATGCATGATGTGACTGAAACACTGTCGTTGGCAGAGAACTCTGAAACTATAGAAAATGATGGTGATCTTGAAGGTGGAGAGTCTTCAGAATCCTGTATGTTGAGGATGGATTCTCCTAAACAAAATAAGTCAATGCAGTTATTTAATTATTACCATACTGTTCATTTAGTGTTACTCATTGCATTCGGACAGGTTTCAGAGTAACAGCCGTGTTAGTCTGTATTCGCAAAAAGAAAAGGAGGACTTGTGGCACCTTAGAGACTAACCAATTTATTTGAGCAGAAGCTTTTGTGAGCTACAGCTCACTTCATCGGATGCATGACTTCATCGGATGCATGCATGCATCCGATGAAGTGAGCTGTAGCTCACGAAAGCTTATGCTCAAATAAATTGGTTAGTCTCTAAGGTGTCACAAGTACTCCTTTTCTCATTGCATTCGCTGACACTCAGCACTACTGTAAATGTGAAATTGTAAAAGGAAGATCTGCCTATTTCAGCTCTTCATTTTTTATCACAACTGCATCTAAATGACAGTACCATAGAGTAACAACTGTATTTTTTGCTCAAATATGAGAATTCAAGAATAGTCCAGAAGAAAGACAGGCAGTCCTAAAGAAAGAAGTATGAAATAAAAAAGTTTACCAACCTGAAGATCCTGCATGTTCCGACATGCTCCTTTCATCATCTTCAATGCAGCTTCCTCCTGAGAAGAAACATTTCTCCTGAAACTTCTCCTGATGTTTCATTCGGGCAACCAGGCCTTGCATTTCCTTGTTGCACTGTTTGCATTTTGCACGCATGCCTGTCTTATCCACAGGTAGAGGAACTTCATTCAAATATTCCCAAACTGGGTCTCTTTTACAGCCTGATGCCATTATAGGTTTTCCCTTCTAGTGAGAGAATGGTATGGTAGACATCAAATCAATGAAGGCTACACTCAGAAAGACCTCGAGACTTCTGGAATATGCTGCTCAAAACAGTTTCAATTTTGTTTCTACTGCCTGTCCCTCCCTTCTCATATTTATCTCAGGACTTTTTCTCCTTCTCCAGATCTATTCCACCCCCAACAGTCTTCTATTCATTGTACTTTTTGAAACTTTGCACTTTTAGAGAGATGTAAGGGATTGACTCTGTGTACACAAATTTGCAGAGGGACAATAGGGTTGAGGCCTGTTATTTCTCACCTCTATATATTATTTATTTATTTAAAACATTTTTGCTGTTAACAAGCATGTTATCTCTGGAGACACAAATCCACAGTTTGAGAACTGCTAAACTAAGCATCTCTGATGGTATCTTCTCGACTAAGCATTGAATCCCATTGGGTAGATAGAAAGATTTACCCTAAATAATCTATACAGAAGCCCCTGGAACCGCATCAGATTGGGTGCCTAATCCATGAACTATTGGAACTCATTTACAAAACTTTTCTTAAACATTACATGAATATATTGTCTCATACTACACAATTAGAATTTATAATCCCTATTCCATGATGAGATGTCTTTGAACTATAATGTATCTTAATTAAAACTATCTTTAGATAGGTTTTTTTCTCTCAAAAAGCATTTTATCAAAAAAATCTGATATAAATAAAAAAAATCTGATTTAAAATTTTTTTAAACTGTTGATTTTTATCCACCCTGATAAAAAATATTCAGAACACCAACATTAGAAGACAAAATGCCATAGCCCACATATGTTTGTTATTTTAGTTTAAAAATCCACCACACATTTGAGCCTCGAAGTTGAAATTGGGAGCGAATTTCATTGTCGGGGAGCTTGGTTAGCAACCAGCTGCTGCCAGAATTTTTAAGTTAAACTTGGATAAACCAAAAGGCCTGTCAAACCTGATCTCAATGGAGGGGTTGGAAACCCAGGATATGTGACATTAGAAGTTCCCCTGGAGAGGGCCATGTTTGTTGGGGCCTTTAAAAGTAAGTAATAAAATAGCTAAAATTAATAACAGATTTCTTTTCAAGCTGTTAGTTTAAAAAAAAATTAATAACTGGGATGGGGTGTTGGGATTTCTTGTTTATTTCACTAGACTCGCGTGTGAAGCCTAAAGCACTTGACAACATGCTGCAGGAATTGAGCCTACTTGGCTAGAGGTTGGAGCATACAGAAACACAGGCATTGTTATATTGTATCAGACCAGGGAAACATCTTGTTCAGTATCCTGTCTCTCCCAGTGGCCGGTACCAGATGCTTCAGAGGAAGGTGGACAGTTATGGAATAACCTGCCCCTTGGGGTAGTTTTGTCCGAACCCTAGGTAGTAAGTGGTTGGCTTATTCCTTGAAGGAGGATTTATGTCCCTCCTCTATTTTTTTCCTCCCTGTCTGTTGTAACTGTAGTTGTTCTCCATAGTAACGTCTAAGCTCGTGGTTTTCAGCTTTTCCCATATTTTGAGTCCATTACAATAGAAACCAATATTGGAACCCCGTTCCAGTCTAGCCAAGAGTGGTCACAACCCCAGGTTTAATCCTGCTAGGCTCTTGGCCTCAGAGATATTTTGTGACCATGAGTTCTACAGGTTTATCATGTGTATTCACTTTTATCAATTTGCTGCCTTTCAGTTTCATTGACTATGGGCCTGTTTTTGTATTATTTGAGAGAGTAAATAGGAGTACCCAATTTACCTTTTCTACACTATTTGTTATTTTATACACCTTTGTCATTTCCTCTCTAAAGTCAACAGTCTCAGTCTCCCCTGTCCATCCTGGCCTCCCACTGATTCTGCTATGTCCTTTCTGAGATGTGATGAACAGAACTGAACACAGTATCCTAGCAGAGGAGGCCTCACTGGTTTATTGAATGGCAGGATGATCTCAGTATTTCCCATCTGATTCTTTGTAGAGCCTAACATTTTGTATACTCTCCCCCCAGAAATATCTTTTTCGTGAGTAGTTACGGATGCGAACTAATAAGATTTTTCCATGTCTTATTTTGAATCTCCTTAATTGGCTCTTTGTAAAGATGAAAGGCAATATGATCTAGTGCAGGGGTGGGCAAACTTTTTGGCTCGAGGGCCACATCTGGGTATGGAAATTGTATGGCAGGCCATGAATGCTCACGAAATTGGGGGTTGGGGTGCAGTGGGGGTGAGGGCTCCGGCTGGCGGTGCAGGCTCTGGGGTGGGGCTGGGGATAAGGGGTTGTGGGTGCAGGAGGGTGCTTCAGGCCGGGACTGAGGGGTTCAGAGGGCAGGAGGGGGATCAGAGCTGGGCCAGGGGCACGGGAGGGGGTCAGGGGTGCAGGCTCTGGGGGGCGCTTATCTCAAGCAGTTCCCAGAAGCAGCAGCATGTCCCCCCTCACAGAGGCATGGCCAGGTGGCTCTGTGTGCTGCTCCGTCTACAGGCGCCACCCCCTGCAGCTCCCATTGGCCAATGGGAGCTGCGGGGGCGGTGCTTGGGGTGGGGGCAGGATGCAGAGCCCCATGGCTACCCCTATGTGTAGGAGCTGGAGGAGGGACATGCTGCTGCTTCCGGGATCCGCGCAGACTCCCGACCCCGCTCCCCAGTGGGATCTCGAGGGCTGGATTAAAACGTCTGGAGGGCCAGATTTGGCCCCTGGGCCGTAGTTTGCCCACCCCTGGTCTAGTGGTCTGAGCATATCATGGAGACCCAGAAACTCTGATTCTAGTAATCCCAGCTCTGCTCCTGTCTCACTCTGTGATCCTGGACAAGTTGCTTTACCTTTGTGTGCCTCGGTTTCCCAAACAGGGTAATACCTAATAACTACTTCATGTGCGGCTTGTGAGGTTTAGTGTTTGCCCAGGGTACTGCAAATGGAAAAGCATTATATAAATGCTGTGTGTTTGTGCTTTCTGTCACCTTTGGGTGGACAGACGCCTTTGAGATGTGCCACGGAATTTCTTGTAGTTGATTTGACGATTGGATTTCCTAGAGGAATAGAGCCCAGGATTTTGTGTGTTAAAGAATATATTTTTCTAAAACATAATCTGTGCTGGCTGTGAAGTTTTTGCTAGTTTCCTGTTGGGCTGGGAGATCAGGACAGTTGTTAGAAGCCTACCAACACAGCAGCTGAGTTCAAAATAAGGAAACATAAATGTCAAGGGCTGACAGATACATGTCCAATCAGAGGTGGGACAGGCCATCCTGCCTTGTCCTCCTTCAATGAGTATGTATATGGTTTCTGTAGCCTATGAGTGTTCTGCAGTGCTAAGCACTTGGACAATAGTGTCTCTTTGAGCCCTTCTCCAGCTGTGTATGTACAAGCTCCTAGTACGAATGGCTCCATGGAACATACGTGGCCTAATATGACTTACAGCGTGACTCGTTATTGTCATTGTCTTCGTATTCAGTACAGAAGCTTGGCACCAGGGTGGACTTGGTTTAATCATGGATTTCTACATAAAAATGCATTCTTATTGTTTGTTATAACCTTAATACATATTCTTCACAACTTGGAGATAGATGTACATTTCATTTTTAGAAGGGATTTATTTTGAAAACTTTTCAGATGAGTTTTACAGCTATATCAGAAAAAGATTGTTTGGTTATTTCATTTACCGAAGGTAATTGAGGCAGACAGTTATGAAGTCATTGGGAGGTGAACTATCTCCTATTCAACAGGTTAATCATTAATATTTGGCAGATTTTCTTGCCGTGCAGTATTACGAGGAGAACATCACCAGACAGACATTTAAATTATTTTATTTAACTAAAACTACAATGTTATGTATTCTGGATTTTTTTCTTCACCAGCAAAAACATAATATTTTAACAAAACAAGCATATGAATTTTTGAATTTAGTTAAACATTCAAGTTTTTTAAAATCAGATTTATTTTTGTTAAAATTGTTTTTAACTAAAATAGTTCAATGAAATATTTTTTTAAAAAATTAACTCGACTATGTCAGCCAGGTCAACATGAGAAACTTAAAATATTGGCTTCGGCAGCTGACTCAGTCGTCTTCACCTTCATTTTCCTGTCTGTTCATAATCTGGAAAAGAAAACCAAGCTTTCCTGCTTCTTCAGGCCCAAACGACTTCTCAATTTGGAATGAATTAGTCCAAAAGGAAGAAAATATTCTTTCTACACCGGCAGAAGAAGCTACTGCTGGTAAAAGTGAGATGATCACTTCAACAGTCTCTGAATCCAAGTGCTTAAATGACGTCCACCAGTTCCCTGCTGTGACTTTCTTTAAAACATCATCAGCAAACATATATTTCTTGAATGGTTCACCCTTAGCTTTGAAGTTTATTATAATTGGCATTATGGAGGGATGATTGCTGGATGTCCATGTCATCGCCAACTCCTCTTCTTTAGCAGTTAAGATTTGACCCTGGTACCCAGTATTGAGACTATTTGCAAGAAAATGAGCTGGCGATGGTGCTTGTCCCATCTGTTTTTTTAATGCTTGTAATTTAACTCTGTCATTGCATATTTCTGTATTTTAAGATCTTGCTCGGTTCCTTCCAGATTTCAACAGCGTCAGCCATAAAACAGCGATTTCCCTGCATTTTGTTCAAGGCCCCGGAAACAGGCTTCAGGGTGCTCAGCACGTGTTCAACGTTTCTCTTAAGCCCAATGTTGAGAACTTTGGCTGTGTATAATGATGCAGCCTCTGGCGGGACACTACTGAGAGTATCAATTCAGGACAGATTGCTTAGAGCAGGGCAGTCACAGCCCAAGGCTGGGGTTTCTTCACTATTCAGACACACGAAACCAGCCACACAGAGAGAACTTCGGTCTCACCCCACATACAAGTCATACAAGCAGTTGCCTGAGACACTCCAGTTTTCCAGTACCAGTGTCACTCCCTGTAGGGACGAATGGTTATGAAAACCAATACCTCAGTAAAAGAAAAAAGGTTCTCCCGATCCCCAAGGACCAAGGCCCAGACCCAAATCAATATACCAGTCAGATCTTACCCACAAATCACGCTGTTCCCAATCCTTTAGAATCTAAAATCTAAAGGTTTATTCATAAAAAGAAAGAAATATAGATGAGAACTAAAATTGGTGAAATGGAATCAATGACAGACAGTAATGGCAAAGTTCTTGGTTCAGGCTTGTAGCCGTGATGGAATAAACTGCAGGTTCAAATCAAGACTCTGGAGTACATCCACCGCTGGGATGGGTCATTCAGTCCTTTGTTCAGAGCTTCAGTGTAGCAAAGTCCTCCAGAGGTAAGAAGCGGGATTGAAGACAAAATGGAGGGGTTTCCTGGGCCTTTTATATCCTCTGCCATGTGGAAGAAAACCCCTTTGTTCTGCCTTTGGAAAATCACAGCAGCAAGGTGGAGTTTGGAGTCACATGGGCAAGTCACAAGTCCATGCAAGACTCAGTTCTTTACAGGTAGAGCAACCATTGCTCACATGCTACCTTGAACGTTCCCAGGAAGACTCTCACATGTGGATTGGAGTCTCCCAAAGTCCATTGCCAGTTAAGTGTTTCTTGACTGGGCACTTAATCTGAAGACTCCCCTCAACAAACTGGCCAAATGCTTCACTGGTGCTACTTAGAATCAAACACATTGAGATACAAGTACATAGCCAATATTCATAACTTCAAATACAAAAATGATACACACATATATAAGAACATAAAATGGCCAAACTGGGTCAGACCAAAGGTCCATGGAGCCCAGTATCCTGTCTACCGACAGTGGCCAATGCCAGGTGCCCCAGAGGGAGTGAACCTAACAGGTAATGATTAAGTGATCTCTTTCCTGCCATCTATCTCCACCCTCTGACAAACACAGACTAGGGACACCATTCCTTGCCCATCCTGGCTAATAGCCATTAATGGACTTAACCTCCACAAATTTATCCAGTTCTTTTTTAAACCCTATTATAGTCCTAACCTTCAAAACCTCCTCAGGCAAGGAGTTCCACAGGTTGACTGTGCACTGACTGAAGAAGAACTTCCTTGTATTTGTTTTAAAGCTGCTGCCCACTAATTTCATTTGGTGGCCCCTAGTTCTTCTATTATGGGAGCAAGTAAATAACTTTTCCCTATTCACTTTCTCCTCACCACTCATGATTTTATAGACCTCTATCATATCCCCCCTTCGCCTCCTCTGTTCCAAGCTGAAAAGTCCTAGCCTCTTTAATCTCTCCTCATATGAGACCCGTTCCAAAGCCCTCATCATTTTAGTTGCCCTTCTCTGAACCTTTTCTAATGCCAGTATATCTTGTTTGAGATGAGGGGACCACATCTGTACGCAGTATTCAAGATGTGGGCATACCATGGATTTATATAAGGGCAATAATATATTCTTCATCTTATTCTCTATCCCTTTTTTAAAGATTCCTAACATCCCATTTGCTTTTTTGACTGCGACTGCACACTGCGTGGATGTCTTCAGAGAACTATCCACGATGACTCCAAGATCTTTCTCCTGATTAGTTGTAGCTAAATTAGCCCTCATCATATTGTATGTATGGTTGGGGTTATTTTTTCCACTGTGCATTACTTTACATTTATCCACTTTAAATTTCATTTGCCATTTTGTTGCCTAATGACTTAGTTTTGTGAGATCTTTTTGAAGTTCTTCACAGTCTGCTTTGGTCTTCACTTTCTTGAGCAGTTTAGTATCATCTGCAAACTTTGCCACCTCACTGTTTATCCCTTTCTCCAGATCATTTATGAATAAATTGAATAGGATTGGTCCTCGGACTTACCCTTGGGGAACACCACTAGTTACCCCTCTCCTTTCTGAAATGTTACCATTTATCCCTACCCTTTGTTCCCTGTCTTTTAACCAGTTCTCAGTCCATGAAAGGATCTTCTCTCTTATCCCATGACAACTTAATTTACATAAGAGCCTTTGGTGAGGGACCTTCTCAAAGGCTTTCTGGAAATCTAAGTACACTATGTCCACTGGATCCCCCTTGTCCACATGTTTGTTGACCCCATCAAAGAACGCTAATAGATTAGTAAGACATGATTTCCCTTTGCAGAAACCATGCTGACTTTTGCGCAACAATTTATGTTCTTCTATGTGTCTGACAATTTTATTCTTTACTGTTGTTTCAACTAATTTGCCTGGTACCGACGTTAGACTTACCGGTCTGTCATTGCTGGGATCACCTCTAGAGCCCTTCTTAAATATTGGCATTACATTAACTATCTTCCAGTCATTGGGTACAGTAGCTGATTTAAAGGACAGGTTACAAACCACAGTTAATAGTTTCACAATTTCACATCTGAGTTCTTTCAGAACTCGTGGGTGAATGCCATCTGGTCCCGGTGACTTGTTACTGTTAAGTTTCTCAATTAATTCCAAAACATCGTCTAGTGACACTTCAATCTATGATAATTCCTCAGATTTGTCACCTACAAAAGACGGCTCAGGTTTGGGAATCTCCCTAACATCCTCAGCCATGAAGAATCATAGAATCAAGACTGAAGCAAAGAATTCATTTAGTTTCTCTGCGATTACTTTATCGTCCTTAAGTGCTCCTTTTGTATCTCGATCTTCTAGGGGCCCCACTGGTTGTTTAGCAGGCTTCTGATGTACTTAAAAAACATTTTGTTGTTACTTTTTGAGTTTTTGGCTAACTGTTCTTCAAACTCCTTTTTGGCTTTTCTTATTACATTTTTACATTTAATTTGGCAATGTTTATGCTCCTTTCTATTTACCTCACTAGGATTTGACTTCCACTTTTTAAAAGATGCCTTTTTATCTCTCACTGCTTCTTTTACATGGTTGTTAAGCCACGGTGGCTCTTTTTTAGTTCTTTTACTCTGTTTTTTAATTTGGGGTATTCATTTAAGTTGAGCCTCTATTATGGTGTCTTTGAAAAGTGTCCATGCAGCTTGCAGGGATTTCACTCTAGTCACTGTACCTTTTAATTTCTGTTTAACTAACCTCCGCATTTTTGCATAGCTCCCCTTTCTGAAATTAAATGCCATAGTGTCGGGCTGTTGAGGTGTTCTTCCCACCATAGGAATGTTAAATGTTATTATATTATGGACACTATTTCCAAGCAGTCCTGTTATAGTTACCTCTTGGACCAGATCCTGCACTCCACTCAGGACTAGATCGAGAGTTGCCTCTCCCCTTGTGGGTTCCCGTACCAGCTGCTCCAAGAAGCAGTCATTTAAAGTATCGAGACATTTTGTCTCTGCATTTCGTCCTGAGGTGACATGTACCCAGTCCATATGGGGATAATTGAAATTCCCCACTATTATTGAGTTCTTTATTTTGATAGCCTCTCTCATCTCCCTTAGCGTTTCATTGTCACTATCACTGTCCTGGTCAGGTGGTCGATAATAGATCCCTACTGTTATATTCTTAGTAGAGCATAGAATAACTATCCGTAGAGATTCTATGGAACATGTGGATTCATTTAAGATTTTTATTTCTGGTGGGACCCAACTGCGAGTGCCAGTTCAGGTCAAATTGCTTCAAGCAGGGCAGTTACAGCCCAAGGCTGGGGTTTCTGTGCACACCAAGGCAAACCAAACCAGCCAGACAGAGGACTTTGGTTTTACCCTATTGGCTAACCACAAGTCACACAAGCAATTCCCTTAGACACTCCAGTTTCCCAGTATCACACCAGTGCCACTCATTATGGGGACAAATGGTTGTGAAAACCAATACCTCAGTAAAAGAAAAAAGGTTCTCCTGATCCCAAAGGACCAAGCCCCGGACCCAGGTCAATATACAAATCAGATCTTACCCACAAGTCATGCTGTTACCAATCCTTTAGAATCTAAAATCTAAAGGTTTATTCATAAAAGGAACAAGATATAGATGAGAGCTAGAATGGGTTAAATGGAATCAATGACATCCAGTAATGGCCAAGTTCTTGGTTCAGGCTTGCAGCAGTGATAGAATAAACTGCAGGTTCAAATCAAGCCTCTGGAGAACATCCCCAGCTGGGGTGGGTCCTTCAGTCCTTGGTTCAAAGCTTCAGTGTAGCAAAGTCCTCCAGAGTTAAGAAGCAGGATTGAAGACCAGATGGAGGAGCTGCAGCAGCTTTTTATATTCTCTTGCCATGTGGTCTGTCTTTCTTTGTCCCAAAGACAAGCTGTCCATCCCATGGCCTGGAAAAACCTCAGAGTTCTGTCCATAGGCAGGTCCCTGCATACCTTGCTGAGTCCCAAGGGGTGTCTGCCTTCTCTCAATGGGTCAGTTGTATTGCTGATGGTCCTTAATGGGCCATCCAACAGGCTAGGCAGAGCTGACCCCAACTTGTCTGGGGAGTCACCCAGAAGCATAGCATAAGTTTGAAATACAGACAGTATAGAGCCAATATTCATAACTTCAACTATAAAAATGATACACATAGACAGATAGCATAATCATAATCAGCAAACCATAACCTTATCTTAGACACCTCATTTGACCCCCTTTATATAAGATTTGGTGCCACTACAGGACCTTCAAGTCAATAATGTCACAAAAGGCTACTGTTGTAGAAATTGTAAAATACTTCCATAACAACCACTTTGCAGCAGCTGCTCTGAAAAGAGTGGGAGGAACCAAGCTCACTCTCCCACAAGACGTGAGATGGAACTCAGTCGTGGACTGTTCTGAGCACTGTAACAAGAACTGGCCTAATCGGATGACAGTTTGTGAAAAAAATCGTGAAAAAATAGATGGCCCTGTCATAGCCAAAGTTCTCAACATTGGGCTTAAGAGAAACATTGAATACATGCTGAGCACCCTGAAGCCTGTTTCCGGGGCCTTGAACAAAATGCAGGGAAATCGCTGTTTTATGGCTGACGCTGATGAAATCTGGAAGGAACCGAGCAAGATCTTAAAATAGAGAAATATGCAATGACAGAGTTAAATTACAAGCATTAAAAAAACAAATGGGACAAGCACCGTCTCCAGCTCATTTTCTTCCAAATATTCTCAATACTCGGTACCAGTGTCAAATCTTAACTGCTGAAGAAAAGGCGCTGGCGACGACATGGACATCCAGCAATCACCCCTCCATAATGCCACTATAATAAACTTCAGAGCTAATGGTGAACCATTCAAGAAATATATGTTTGCTGATGATGTTTTAAAGAAAGTCACAGCAGTGAACTGGTGGACGTGACTGAAGCACTTGGATTCAGAGACTGTTGAAGTGATCATCTCACTTTTACCAGCAGTAGCTTCTTCTGCCAGTGTAAAAAGAATATTTTTCTTCCTTTGGACTAATTCATTCCAAATTGAAAAGTCATTTGGGACCTGAAGAAGCAAGAAAGCTTGGTTTTCTTTTCCAGATTATGAACAAACAGGAAAATGAAGGTGACTGAGTTAGCTGCCGAAGCCAATATTTTAAGTTTCTTATGTTGACCTGGCTGACATAGTCGGTTTAATTTTTGCGTTTTTTTTAAATATTTCATTTAACTATTTTACTTAAAAACAATTTTAACAAAAACGTGAATGTTTAACTAAATTCAAAAATTCATATGCTTGTTTTGTTAAAATATTATATCTTTGCTGTTGAAGAAAAAAAATCCAGAATACATAACACTGTTGTTTTAGTTAAATAAAACAATTTAAATGTCTGTCTGGTGATGTTCTTCTCCTAATACAGCATGGTAAGAAAATCCTCCAAATATTAATGATTAACCTGTTGAATTGGAGATAGTTCACCTTCCAGTGACTTCATAAATATCTGCCTCAATTACCTTTGGTAAATGAAATAACCAAACAATCATTCATTTTCTGATATAGCTGTAAAACTAATCTGAAAAGTTTTCAAAATAAATCACTTTAAAAATGTATAGTGTGTACCTTCTAAAAGTGAAACCGACATCTATCTCTGAGTTGTTAAGAATATGGTTATAACAACCAACAAGAAGGCACTTTTACGTAGAAATCCATGATTAAATTGAGTCTTCCTGGCTAGTGATTCAAATCATGATTTAAATAAAATCCACCCTGTTTTTTTCTAGTATCCTCCAATACCCCTTCCTCACTGCAGAAATGTCCAGAGTTTTATCTGAAAAGTGCCAATGTGGAGGGATCCCAGACCCTCTGCTGGCCACCAATTCAACCACCATCTGCTGGAGTCTGGCCAAAATACCAGCCTCTTCAACCACCCTGGACCTTCCTCTCTGAAAGGGGCCCACACCCACAGCGCACTGACAGCAGAAACCCCTTCTCCTCTCATCTGGATGGCCCAATCAGCAACAGTCCCTGGAAACATGACACTCTGCTTCCCTTCCCATAAGATCTGCACCAGTGCCACAAGCAGGAATTTATGATGCATATTTGTTTCCAAGGTAAGCGATATCAGACCCAGAAGGCTCAACCTTGATGGAGGAAAATCCCTTACTCTAGGGGCAGCCAAAATCTGGCCAAGGGCAGCCCTCCTGTTTAACCAAGATGTGGCCTGTGGAGAGTAGAGGTCCTACAAGCAATCCTCCATCTGGATTCTAATGTCCTGGCCTTGTTCTGTACTCTCCAGGAGCTACACTTCCATATGAAAGATAAAGGCAGCTGCAATCTGCTCCATTTTATAGAAATTCAGTGCAGCCCTTGACTCCTCTAGTAGTTAACAAATGCACCTCAGCCGCCCAAAGTTTGGACACCACCCCTCTGTCTTATTCACATGCATTCAACAGCATCCAGCCTGAGCTGCCCTCTGCAATAAATCACCTCTCTCTGGACTGCTACCCAGAGATCAGGAGGGAGAGAACTGTCACTGCCTCCTTCAATTCCAACTCCACTTGTGCAGACAGACATTAGCACAAGCACTTGCTTTTCATGCACGAGGGAGTGTTTCAGCACTAAACCATGTCTGGCTGAACAAGGCCTCAGGACTACACTGGTAGGCAGAACCGCTCCCCCCCCCCCCCACATCTCCACCGTCCTATCCCCACAATACCCACCCGCCTCCAACTGGCTACTCCAAACCCTGGGGAGGAAGCACTTCAATGCCCAATCTGACCCACTGCCATTCTGTGCAGAGATCAACATACCACTGGCCTCAGCATCTGACAAGCGAGAGGCACAGCACAAAACTGGGCAGGTCTGAGTATTTCCATACACGTTCTGTCCTGCACTCCTACAGCATTACACTGCCGCAGCCTCCACGCTTAACACACGAGTGTGTCCAGAGGGTGCGGAGGGTGGGAGCAAAAAGCTGCAGTGATGTCTCTAGTCCCCTCACTTTCCATGTGCAAAGTGGCCACGCCAGCCTCCTTCAAGCCGGCCCCTGAGCGAATCCTTGCTGATCTCCACCACAGGACTGGATCTGCACCTGAACCCCGGTTCTCTAGATCTTTTGTGCAGTTATCCTGCAAACTCTTCAGGGCCAGGACCACACCTCCTGAGTTTTGTAAAGCGCAACGTGCCTTTAATGGCACTATGTAAATATGCAACAACCACAACTCTTGTGTGCAGATAAATAGGGTGATAACGCACAAACCATCCTCAGAGACACAGAAGGAGAGCGGGAGAGATTCCTGTCCCAATCCTCAGCACCAGACAGCGAACCACAGTGATTCTAGCAGTGTGGTATCATAGAATCATCATAGAATATCAGGGTTGGAAGGGACCTCAGGAGGTCATCCAGTCCAACCCCCTGCTCAAAGCAGGACCCATCCCCAATTAAATCATCCCAGCCAGGGCTTTGTCAAGCCTGACTTTAAAAATATCTAAGGAAGGAGATTCCACCACCTCCCTAGGGAACCCATTCCAGTGTTTCACCACCCTCCTAGTGAAAAAGATTTTCCTAATATCCAACCTAAACCTCCCCCACTGCCACTTGAGACCATTACTCCTCGTTCTGTCATCTGCTACCACTGAGAACAGCCGAGCTCCATCCTCTTTGGAACCCCCTTGCAGGTAGTTGAAAGCAGCTATCAAATCCCCCCTCATTCTTCTCTTCCGCAGACTAAACAATCCCAGTTCCCTCAGCCTCTCCTCATAAGTCATGTGTTCCAGTCCCCTAATCATTTTTGTTGCCCTCTGCTGGACGTTTTCCAATTTTTCCACATCCTTCTTGTAGCATGGGGCCCAAAACTGGACACAGTACTCCAGATGAGGCCTTACCAGTGTCGAATAGAGGGGAACGATCACGTCCCTCGATCTGCTGGCAATGCCCCTACGTATACATCCCAAAATGCCATTGACCTTCTTGGCAACAAGGGCACACTGTTGACTCCTATCCAGCTTCTTGTCCACTGTAACCCCTAGGTCCTTTTCTGCAGAACTGCTGCCAAGCCATTCAGTCCCTAGTCTGTAGCGGTGCATTGGATTCTTCCGTCCTAAGTGCAGGACTCTGCACTTGTCCTTGTTGAACCTCATCCGATTTCTTTTGGCCCAGTCCTCTAATTTGTCTAGGTCCCTCTGTATCCTATCCCTACCCTCCAGCGAATCTACCTCTCCTCCCAGTTTAGTGTCATCTGCAAACTTGCTGAGGGTGCAATCCACACCATCCTCCAGATCATTTATGAAGATATTGAACAAATCCGGCCCGAGGACCGACCCTTGGGGCACTCCACTTGATACCGGCTGCCAACTAGACATGGAGCCATTGATCACTACCCGTTGAGCCCGACAATCTAGCCAGCTTTCTATCCACCTTACAGTCCCTTCATCCAGCCCATACCTCTTTAACTTGCTGGCAAGAATACTGTGGGAGACGGTGTCAAAAGCTTTGCTAAAGTCAAGGAACAACACATCCACTGCTTTCCTTCATCCAAAGAGCCAGTTATCTCGTCATAGAAGGCAATTAGATTAGTCAGGCATGACTCGCCCTTGGTGAATCCATGCTGACTGTTCCTGATCACTTTCCTCTCCTCTAAGTGCTTCAGAATTGGTCGAGTGGGTGCAGTCAGAAACCAAGAGGACTGCAATGGGCCTCAGTGCCCTACCCTGAGCCATCACCCAAGGAGGCAGGAAGCTGCTTATTAACTGCTCCACGTGTGGCTTCAAAGCCTGGACTCTGAACAGAAAGAACGCAGTTTGCTTAGTTCAAAGGAGCGTAGCTAAGAAGCAGGAATGAAAAGCCTGCGCTCAGCACTCGCTTATCTCTGCTTTCCCATTCAGCAAACACAGCACCAGGCTGGAGCAGCAGAGCTCTGCCAGCCAGACCCACCCAAGCCCTGGTTAGGCTCCATCCAGAAGCAGGGGGTGGGGAAGGATTTCCTAAGAGATGAGGGAGGAGCATTTTCCAACAAATGCCTGTAGCCTGAGGGCACTCTTCCCAGAGCCCAGCTCTCTGCAACCACCTCCGAATTAACTGCATGGTGGGACCCAGGAGGGCTTCCCCCCCAACTTCTGTGTAGCAAAAAGACCTACAGGGGCAAACTCAATTCAGCTGCCCTTCTCTGAGGAATGAGACTGCAGCACCAGAATGCTGCCCCGCCCAGGGAGCCCTATTGCAACTGAGAATTGCACTAAATTTGAGAGATCTCAAACAAGTGACACCTGCCCTCACCTTTGATGTAGTCCATGAACATCATTGCTCCCAGCCTGCAATGTAGCCCAGCTACCCAGATCGAGACACTGAACGCTGGGACCTGCAGGCATGAGGAGGGCAGTGGTCTGCCCTATTTCCCTCATGTTCGGTGTGTCTGCTGGGTGGGCTTGTTACTGCAACCAAGAGTCAAACTCTGGGGGGGTCCAGAGGCAGTGGCTCTCTCCAGTGACCCCAAAAGCAAGCCTGTACTCAGCCGGAAGTGACTCAGCACAGTTCCGAATCACTGCAGCCTTGTAGGCATCCATTCTTTAAAGGGTCATCTACACAGCTGTGTCAGCCCTGGAGCCCCAAACCCTGTTGGGAATTATTTCCTTTCTGGCACAGGATTGGCCTAAGTATCTCCCCAGGCAGGAAGAAGAAGGTGTCCCCAGCCCCCTCTAAGAAATTCTGTTACAATTCCTCCCCACACTGTGGGACCCAGGACTGACATTGGAGAAGCACGTGTGCTTCTCATTCCCATGTCTCAATCTTAGATAAACCCCTGAGGTAAGAGATGGATGAGATCTGTCTATCTTAGGGTTCTTCACTGTCACCCGTCATGGAAGGATTCCAGCACTTCCATGTGAAACCAACAGCAATAGTGAAGTCCCCAGTAGACTCCATGGAGTATCTGGCACTTCTCTCTCACTGAGGTCAGAGCTCTGCTTGGGGTAATACTTTTGTTTTGCCTGGTTGATTTGTTTGTAACAAGTTTTGTTTGGGTAGGTGGGACTGTCGATGTTCTGAGTCATTCTGATGGTGGAACGGCTTTTGCAAAGAGAAGGCTTTGCAGTGTTTCACAGAGACAGTCTGACTCTGGCTCCCCTAATCTGCTCTGGAAGTTCATTGCATAGCCAGTGTCCCTTGACTGAACACTTTGTCCCCAGCACTCACGTGCTTCACCCTAGGCTTTGTGACCAGCATGGTCCTAGAGGAGCAGCTGTCGCAGTGGTTCATAGATGAAAATTCTGTCTTTAATGTAGCTGAGGCTTGATCCATTAATTCCTTTGAAGATTAGGAAACTGAGATCAGAAGATGACTGGGAGCCAGAGGAAGGATTTGAGCACGAGCCTGATGTGCTCATGGCATCTCAGACAATGGAAGAGGCAGGCAGCCTCATTCTGTACCAGCCAGAGCTCATGCACTATCTTTACATTCAGCTTCAGATGCAGTGAATCACAGTGATCCAGCCTGGAAGTGATAAATGTACAAATCACCGCGGGCAGGCCCTGGCCTGGAGGAAGGGACAAAGTTTCCTAGCAAGATGGAGGAGAAGGAAGACATTTTACACACACAACCTGGTTATCCAAACATAGTGAGGAGCCAAACAGGATCCCAGGGCTTCCCGCCACCTTGAGGAATGGGGGCAGACCATCTTCGATTATTTCTGAATTGTATTGCAGTAGTGCCTAGGAGCCTTAGTCAGGGACCAGAACCCTACTATGCCAGGTACATAATGTACAGCCAGAACAAAAAGATGGCCCTGCCCCAGAGATCTTACCATATAAGACAGGGTAAGGTCACCAGCCTGAAAGCACTTCAACTTTACATCCACATTTAACCAAGCAACAATCTGCACAGGTTCATGAGGTGCGTTTTGCCTGAAATATGGAATCTGCATCCCAGAGCCATGGCCCTAGGAGTGATCCTGCCTCCCCTATAGATGCTGACTCCTCTGGCTTCCTGACTCTCCCATGTCCATGGCGCGGGTGAAAATGAGGAGGAGATGGTGCCTGTGTAGCAAGAGCTACATATGCAACCATTTGAGATGATACCAAAGGGGAGGCTCACATGTAAATTAACAGCACACATTTGTTCTTCAAAACAATGATGGGAGGTGCAAGTACTAAAATTCCACACGAGAGCTTAAGGAGCAAGATAAGATTCAACCCACGTGAAAGGAAAGGTAGTTCCTTTAAGTCTGATTCACGGCAAAATAGGACGTCAGATTGACAACTTTCAGAGTAACAACTGTGATGCACTCACTGAAATGACCCAACCGCAGCCAAGTGAGGAGACATGGTTAAGGCTGAGGTGTGAACATTAACTCTCAGCTCCTGACTTTTGTGCAATTAAAATCTCATAATGTGGCAGTAACGGAGTTTTTTTGGCCGTACAATTCCCATTTGTAACTGAATTATTTAGGGTAGCATGGAGGCAAAATGGACGGGAATGAAGGGAAATATAAGCAAAATATCAGGACAACTCTCCTGACAACTCATGAGAATAACATGAGGGGGAAAGGAGTCCAGGAGAGCTGGCTGTATTTTAATGAATCCTTATTGAGGTTACAGGGACAAACCATCCCGATGTGTAGAAAGAATAGTAAATATGGCAGGCGACCAGCTTGGCTTAACAGTGAAATCCTTGCTGATCTGAAACACAAAAAAGCAGCTTACAAGAAGTGGAAGTTGGACAAATGACCAGGGAAGAGTATAAAAATATTGCTTGGGCATGCAGGAGTGAAATCAGGAAGGCCAAATCACATCTGAAGTTGCAGCTAGCAAGAGATGTTGAGAGTAACAAGAAGGGTTTCTTCAGGTATGTTAGCAACAAGAAGAAAGTCAAGGAAAGTGTGGACCCCTTACTGAATGAGGGAGGCAACCTAGTGACAGAGGATGTGGAAAAAGCTAATGTACTCAATGCTTTTTTTGCCTCTGTCTTCACGAACAAGGTCAGCTCCCAGACTGCTGCACTGGGCAGCACAGCATGGGGAGGAGGTGACCAGCCCTCTGTGAAGAAAGAAGTGGTTCGGGACTATTTAGAAAAACTGGACAAGCACAAGTCCATGGGGCCGGATGTGCTGCATCCGAGAGTGCTAAAGCAGTTGGCGGATGTGATTGCAGAGCCATTGGCCATTATCTTTGAAAACTCATGGCGATCGGGGGAGGTCCCGGACGACTGGAAAAAGGAAAATGTAGTGCCCATCTTTAAAAAAGGGAAGGAGGAGGATCCGGGGAACTACAGAGCAGTCAGCCTCACCTCAGTCCCTGGAAAAATCATGGAGCATGTCCTCAAGGAATCAATTCTGAAGCACTTTGAGGAGAGGAAAGTGATCAGGAACAGACAGCATGGACTTTCACCAAGGGAAAGTCATGCCTGACTAATCTAATTGCCTTCTGTGACAAGATAACTGGCTCCGTGGATGAGGGGAAAGCAGTTATCTTGCTCCTTGACCTTAGCAAAGCCTTTGACACGATCTCCCACAGTATTCTTGCCAGCAAGTTAAAGAGGTATGGGCTGGATGAATGGACTATAAGGTGGATAGAAAGCTGGCTAGATTGTCGGGCTCAATGGGTAGTGATCAATGGCTCCATGTCTAGTTTGTAGCTGGTATCAAGCAGAGTGCCCAAAGGGTCGGTCCTCGGGCCGGTTTTGTTCAATATTTTCATTAATGATCTGAAGGATGGCGTGGATTGCACCCTCAGCAAGTTTGCAGATGACACCAAACTGGGAGGAAAGGTAGATACGCTGGAGGGCAGGGATAGGATACAGAGGGACCTAGACAAATTAGAGGACCAGGCCAAAAGAAATTGGATGAGGTTCAACAAGGACAAGTGCAGAGTCGGACAGAAGAATCCAATGCACCGCTACAGACTAGGGACCGAATGGCTTGGCAGCCGTTCTGCAGAAAAGGACCTAGGGGTTACAGTGGATGAGAAGCTGGATAGGAGTCAACAGTGTGCCCTTGTTGCCAAGAAGGCCAATGGCATTTTGGGATGTATAAGTAAGGGCATTACCAGCAGATCGAGGGACGTGATCGTTCCCCTCTATTCGACGTTGGTGAGGCCTCATCTGGAGTACTGTGTCCAGTTTTGGGCCCCATGCTACAAGAAGGATGTGGAAAAATTGGAAAACGTCCAGCAGAGGGCAACAAAAATGATTAGGGGACTGGAACACATGACTTATGAGGAGAGGCTGAGGGAACTGGGATTGTTTAGTCTGCGGAAGAGAAGAATGAGGGGGGATTTGATAGCTGCTTTCAACTACCTGCAAGGGGGTTCCAAAGAGGATGGACCTAGACTGTTCTCAGTGGTAGCAGATGACAGAACGAGGAGTAATGGTCTCAAGCTGCAGTGGGGGAGGTTTAGGTTGGATATTAGGAAAATCTTTTTCACTAGGAGGGTGGTGAAACACTGGAATGGGTTCCCTAGGGAGGTGGTGGAATCTCCTTCCTTAGATATTTTTAAAGTCAGGCTTGACAAAGCCCTGGCTGGGATGATTTAATTGGGGATGGGTCCTGCTTTGAGCAGGGGATTGGACTAGATGACCTCCTGAGGTCCCTTCCAACCCTGATATTCTATGATTCTATGACCCTGAGATATATTAGTGCAGCAGAATCCTCTCTCCAGGGAAGGGAGGGAAGCCCTAGACTGAACAAAGCACTACAGAATAGATTACACAGAACAGTACTTCCCTGGCCTAAGGGGATAAGACTGCACGGGACCCTACAGACTTCTCCCTTTCTGATTTCTACGAGTACAATGAATTCTGCTGGGACCATCTGCTCCAACCAGAAAAACAAAGGGAAACAAAGGTGTCTTTCTACTCGTTGGTATGCCAGGAGCGTCGTACTAGGGGAACTTGGGTTGGACGTTGCTGGACAGCATGTACAATTCCAATTTAAGGCTCATGAACTGAAGGCACTTGGTCCATAAACTTTACAAGAATGTTCTCTTGTGTGAAAACAGAGCAGACCAGCTTCCTGTGTAAGCCAGAGGCTCCTCAGAGGAAGGGCTGACAAGGCAAGGGGAAGGTTATAATTCTTAGTTATCATTAAGATGCATGGTCAAAAAGACCTCACCAACTTCTACAGTGCAGCCACAGTTTCCCTCACATTCATTAATCTTAGGTACTTATATGGCCCCGATTATCATAGTATCTAAGCGCCTCACACACATGAACATATTTATTCTCACACACACCCTGTTAGACAGGGCAGGGCTAACACTCACATTTTACAAATAGAAAACTGAGGCACAGAAAAACTAAGTGACTTGCCCAAGATCACAGAGGAAGTCCGGAAACTGAACCCAGGTCTCCAGAGTCGCAGGTTAGCTTCCCTCACATTTCAAATTAACCTCAGGTCCATGGGGACCAGCAAGTACTACCCCTTATATAAGGGTGTAACTGGATCTCCCATGTCACGTAAGAAGATTCCATGTTCTCGCACTCTGTCTTCCCTGTTGTATAGAGTTAAACTACAAGAAGAGGGGGTGGGGGATGGCCTACCTCTTGGTCTTTTGCCAGGAGACTGAGCCCACCAGATGACCGGATTGGAAGCACCATCAAGTGCAAGAGGGGCCTGGCAAGACTCAGATGCTGAGCAAAACTGCAGCAGCTTAACTCATTGAGAAAATGAGCCGTACACCATTGGGGCATGAGCTACTCCCATTCAAACTATAAGGGGAAGGAGAAATTTAAGAGACCCTCACTGAGATGGTGGGACTGAAATCCTAATGCTGGCCTTCCGTGAGCTTAGCAAATGGACAGTGTGGTGGTATAAGATAGCCAAGAAAGCTGGAGTTGTATTTCACTGAGGATACATGCTCTGTCAGACCCAGAGTAGTCTATCCTCCACCAGGAACTCATGCCGGATTGCTCCCTATAGTGTAATTAATCAGTGTCTTTCCCCAAATCAATGTTTCCAATCCCAAGACCTCTGCAGGTTCTCCCATGCTGCTAATCAGAGGGAACAGGTTTCAAAGAGCAAGGAGTAGAAAGGCTGAAGTGCACAGGGGTAGAGGTAAGAGGAGTCCTTTAGGAGTCCTTTTCCCTGAACTTTGAGAACCCCATCTCTCAGGACTACTGCTACAAAAGAGCCTGTTGGGATGGGGTGGGGCGGGGGGGGGTCCTCATGTTTATTTTCTCTCCTTCAAGCAGCAGGTCAAGCTTAGCAGGATGTGGAATGCCCTGGGAAAAGGGGCTGCAACATACACAGACTGATACCTGCATCTGATGAGCATATATGCAGTTGTAAACTTCATCCTCTCTGCCTTGAAGGTCAACAAAGGGTGATGATCTTCTGGTGACCTAGCATCAATCGTCAAACAAGTTCTCTAACGGTGACACCGGATTCCTTCTGGGCCCCAACACCAGGGCGACAGAAGACTCAAGCATTGTTCATAATTTCTAGATTGTTGGGCAACACTAACCAGTACAAGTGCTGTGAACCTTACACATTTTTTCGCCCTGGCCAGCTGCCTCTCAACTGGCCAGTCCTCCACAGTTCACAGCTGAGAGATGCCAAATCAAAGGGTTAGAATTTAAATCATTACTGGAACTATTCTGGACTGTGAATCACCGTATAAAACCAGAATGCTTCCAGTCAGCTCCAGAACCTCACCCCTCTCAAACAATACAGCTACCAACCTACTTCTCAGAGAGTCACTTGTATCCAGAACAGCCTCTCAGAACACCAAGACCCAAACAATAGACACAGGCCTGACAACAACACTTTTCTTCTCTGAACTCAGCCCATTTACACAACTGAAACCTTGAAACCACTATAAAAGAACCCAAACCATGAGCTGCCACTGTAACCCATGCCCTTGGCTAGTGAAAGAGACTCAAGACTATCTGAGATTCTTAACAATGAAGTTTTCTTTCACTTTTGGAGAAGTAGCTCTGGATAGTTTTAAGTCACCAAGAAAAATATTCTCTGAAGCCCTGTTTTTTTTTCTTATTTCAGCTCCACCAACAAGGAATCATACTTAGATTTCAAATAATTGCAGTTTAAACATTTTAGTATTCCTCCCTTTGAAAACTGCCTCTTGGGTGAGCTAATGTCAAAACCTTGCTACAGTTCACACGTTGTGGTATAATGTGATTTCACTGAGCGCACAGACAAAGACATCAGACAGTGAGACATATACAATATCTCCCTTTTGAAATATTTGTAAGTATTTTAATCTCAACAAGTCCTTAATTGATTCAAGATGTTCAGAAAACAGTCATGGTGGCAATGAGACTTCACTGTAAGTCTTTGAAAGCTTGAGGAATTCTATGGTTCTTGTGGGGGAGATTACAAGGGGGATCAAAATCAGCCTTATAAAGGGGCAGTGGTGGCAATCAAGGGCCCTGATTCTGCACTGCGATGCCCACAGACAGAGCTCTGGTGGGCACAGAACCCAACGATACAGCACCTCCTACACCATGCTGAGGCATTGAGAGCCAGTAGCTGTAGGGGAAAGTACCGCAACACGGGAGTTTGGACTGGTAGCTCAAGTCAGGATTCCTAAAGGCATTCCTAGCTCTGCCACCAACTCCAACTGTGACCTCGGATGCCTCAGTTTCCTCATCTGTAAAATGGGGATAATGATAGTTACCAACCTCACAGAGATGTTTTAACCAGTCACAAGGGAATGTTTGCAAAGGAGTTTGAGACCCTGCACAGAAATGAATATAGATTATGATTTACAGTTGTAACTGGTGCAGAGCCGAAAAGCCTCCCTCAGGGATCAGGGCTTACAGTGCTAGGCGCGGTGCTCAGACAGAGCAACGAAGACAGGTATCAACCTGGAGTAATGTTGCAGTACAATCCTCTTCGGGGGGCTGCACAGAAAGTAAAATGACTTGTGCCCTTTATGATCCACAAAGAAGAAACGAAAGTCAATGCTGCATATTTTTTCCGCTTGTTATTTTCCACTGGAAATTCATGTCTCATCTGCCCCTTTCCCCTTAGAGCAGAGGTTCTCAAACTGTGCTCCATGGATCACCAGTGGGCCACAAGCTCCATTCAGGTGGTTCACGGATAGTTCCATCTAAGGTGCACATCTGGGCAGCTGCACACGAGAGAATGGTGGGCCACCCACCTAATTAGTGGAGCTGCGAAGGCCTGGCTCCACTAATTAGGTGCCTGCACCCCGGAGAAGACGCACATGTAAGGTGAGATGGTGGCCTTGGGGGGATTGGTGGGGCGGGCAGGGGCAGTGGGGTGAGAAGAGGGGTTGGGGGCCAAAGAGACGACTTTCCCCTGCTCCAGGGTTGCGGCTACCAGGGAGAAAAAGCCCTCCTTCCCAGCCCCAGCCCAGGGGCTGCTGCGGCAGGGGAGAGAGGGCACATCCGTTGCATTAGAAAGGTAGGGCTACGGATATTAAAGTAGTTGTGTGCTTGTATCTCTAGAACAAAAAAAGTTAATTATTATTAAGGTTTTTTAATATAGCACTTTCATCCAAAGCGCTTTACAATAGTTAGCTCATGGTACAAACAACATTTGGAAAGATCATTAAGTGGTCCGCTGAGCAATTTTCAAATGGTCCGCAAAAGAAAAAGTTTGAGAACCACTGCCCTAGAAGATTCTGTGAAGGTCTAGGAAACTGATAAAATTACACCAGCGAGGCCATCCAGTTAAACCTGAATGGGGAAGTGATTTTTATTCAGTGCTGCCTCAAGCTCTGCCCCTTTGTCCATCTACGTTAACACCGATTAATAAGCTCCTCTCTCAACGCTTGGCTTTGTTAAAGATTCAACAGCCCCAAAAGTCCGCCAGAAGAACTAGGTATCAAAACACTTGGACATTCCAGATATTTCTAACGTTAAAAAAAAACAAACCCTAGAAAAACATTTTTAAAAACCCTTTCAGGCATTCTCTACACATTATGAAAGCCCAGTTGAGTGGCCACCTTTAATTGAGATTTCAACCAAGGACACTCCACTTGCCACAATAAATATTAAAGATAAATAAGAACATAAGAACAACCAGACTGGGTCAGACCAAAGGTCCATCTAGTCAGGTATCCTGTCTTCCGACAGTGGCCAATGCCAGGTGTCCCAGAAAGAATGGACAGAACAGGGAATCATCAAGTGATCCATTCCGTCGCCCATTCCCAGCTTCTGACAAACAGAGCCTAGGGACACAATCCCTGCCCATCCTAGCTAATAGCCATTAATGGACCTATCCCCCGTGAATGTAGCTAGCTCTTTTTTGAATGCTGTTACCGTTTTGGCCTTCACAACATCCTCTGGCAAGGAGTTCCACGGGTTGTGTGAAGAAATACTTCCTTTTTTTCTTTTAAACCTGCTGCCTATTAATTTTATTGGGTGACCCCTAGTTCTTGTGTTATGAGAAGAAGTAAATAACACTTCCTTATTTACTTTCTCTACACCACTTATGATTTTATAGACCTCTAGCATATCCCCCCTTATTCGCCTCTTCTCCAAGCTGAAAAGTCCCAGTCTTATTAATCTCCCCTCGTATGGAAGCTGTTCCAGACCCCTAATCATTTCTGTTGCCATTTTCTGAACCTTTTCCAATTCCAGTACATCTTTTTTTGAGATGGGGCAACCACATCAGCACGCAGTATTCAAGGTGTGGGTGTACCATGGATTTATATAGAGGCAATAGGATATTTTCTGTCTTCTTACCTATCCCTTTCTTAATGAGTCCCAACAGTTCATTTTTTGACTGCCGCTGCCCATTGAATGGATGTTTTCAGAGAACTATCCACAATGACTCCAAGATCTCTTTCTTGAGTGGTAACAGCTAATTTAGACCCCATCATTGTATATGTATAGTTGGGATGATGCTTTCCAATGTGCATTACTTTGCATTTATCAACATTGAATTTCATCTGCCATTTGGTTGCCCAATCACCCAGTTTTGTGAGATCCCTTTGCAGCTCTTCGCAGGCTGCCTGGGACTTAAGTATCTTGAGTACTTTTGTATCATCTGCAAATTTTTTCACCTCACTGTTTACCCTAAATTCAGGTATAATAATCAAATTGATATTTTATAGCCCTGGAATTCAGAATCTCCCACCTATGTCAAGTCCTGTTACACACAGATTCAGAGATGTTAGCAACAAGAAGAAAGTTAAGGAAAGTGTGGGCCCCTTACTGAATGAGGGAGGCAACCTAGTGACAGAGGATGTGGAAAAAGCTAATGTACTCAATGCTTTTTTTGCCTCTGTTTTCACGAACAAGGTCAGCTCCCAGACTGCTGCACTGGGCAGCACAGCATGGGGAGGAGGTGACCAGCCCTCTGTGGAGAAAGAAGTGGTTTGGGACTATTTAGAAAAGCTGGACGTGCACAAGTCCATGGGGCCTGATGCGCTGCATCCGAGAGTGCTAAAGGAATTGGCGGCTGTGATTGCAGAGCCATTGGCCATTATCTTTGAAAACTCATGGCAATCCAGGGAAGTCCCGGACGACTGGAAAAGGCTAATGTAGTGCCCACCTTTAAAAAAGGAAAGGAGGAGGATCCGGGGAACTACAGAGCAGTCAGCCTCACCTCAGTCCCTGGAAAAATCATGGAGCATGTCCTCAAGGAATCAACTCTGAAGCACTTTGAGGAGAGGAAAGTGATCAGGAACAGTCAGCATGGATTCACCAAGGGCGAGTCATGCCTGACTAACCTGATTGCCTTCTATGATGAGATAACTGGCTCTGTGGATGAGGGGAAAGTGGTGGACATGTTGTTCCTTGACTTTAGCAAAGCTTCTGACACTGTCTCCCACAGTATTCTTGCCAGCAAGTTAAAGAGGTATGGGCTGGATGAATGGACTATAAGGTGGATAGAAAGCTGGCTAGATTGTCGGGCTCAACGGGTAGTGATCAATGGCTCCATGTCTAGTTGGCAGCCGGTATCAAGTGGAGTGCCCCAAGGGTCGGTCCTCGGGCCGGATTTGTTCAATATCTTCATAAATGATCTGGAGGATGGTGTGGATTGCACCCTCAGCAAGTTTGCAGATGACACAAAACTGGGAGGAGAGGTAGATACACTGGAGGGCAGGGATAGGATACAGAGGGACCTAGACAAATTAGAGGATTGGGCCAAAAGAAATCGGATGAGGTACAACAAGGACAAGTGCAGAATCCTGCACTTAGGACGGAAGAACCCAATGCACAGCTACAGACTAGGGACCGAATGGCTTGGCAGCAGTTCTGCAGAAAAGAACCTAGGGGTTACAGTGGACGAGAAGCTGGATAGGAGTCAACAGTGTGCCCTTGTTGCCAAGAAGGCCAATGGCATTTTGGGATGTATATGTAGGGGCATTGCCTGCAGATCGAGGGACGTGATCGTTCCCCTCTATTCGACATTGGTGAGGCCTCATCTGGAGTACTGTGTCCAGTTTTGGGCCCCATGCTACAAGAAGGATGTGGAAAAATTGGAAAACGTCCAGCAGAGGGCAACAAAAATGATTAGGGGACTGGAACACATGACTTATGAGGAGAGGCTGAGGGAACTGGGATTGTTTAGTCTGCAGAAGAGAAGAATGAGGGGGGATTTGATAGCTGCTTTCAGCTACCTGAAAGGGGGTTCCAAAGAGGATGGAGCTCGGCTGTTCTCAGTGGTAGCAGATGACAGAACGAGGAGTAATGGTCTCAAGTGGCAGTGGGGGAGGTTTAGGTTGGATATTAGGAAAAACTTTTTCACTAGGAGGGTGGTGAAGCACTGGAATGGGTTCCCTAGGGAGGTGGTGGAATCTCCTTCCATAGATATTTTTAAGGTCAGGCTTGACAAAGCTCTGGTTGGGATGATTTAGTTGGGGCTTGGTCCTGCTTTGAGCAGGGGATTGGACTAGATGACCTCCTGAGGTCCCTTCCAACCCTGATATTCTATGATTCCAAGGCCAGAGGAACCATTGTGATCATGTAGTCTGACCTCCTGTATATCACAGACCATAGAACTTCCCCCAAAAAATTCCAATAGCAGATCTTTTAGAAAAACCATCCAATCTTGATTTAAAAATGGCTAGTGACAGAGAATCCACCATGACTCTTGGTAAGTTGGTCCAATGATTAATTACCCTGTCAAAAATTTACACCTTATTTCCAGTCTGAATTTGTCTAGCTTCAACTTCCAGCCATTGGATGTTAGACCTTTCTCTGCTAGACTGAAGAGCCCATTGTTAAATATTTGTTTCCCAGGTAGGTGCTTACAGAGTGTAATCAAGCCATCCTTTAACCTTCTCTTTGTTAAGCTAAATAGATTGAGCATGTTGAGTTTATCACTGTAAGGCAAGTTTTCTAATCTTTTAATCATTCTCGGGGCTCTTCTCTGACCCCCTCCAGTTTATCATAATCCTTCTTAAACTGTGGGCACCAGACCTGGACTCAGGATTCCTGCAGCGGTCACACCAGGGCCAAATACAGAGGTAAAATAACCTCTCTGCTCACACTCAAAATTCCCGTTGATGCATCATCTAGCATGACTCGCCATAGGTGTCCTTCTTAAGTGAAAGCTTTGCAACTATGGCCCTGATTAAGTAGCAGCCGTTGCCATTCAGCAGCAAGAAGCCCAACTGGTTCCATGGGAACAGCCTTTTGATATGAGGCATAATTAATTATAAAAGGGAAAACAAACTTGTGGCGCAAGCCTGTGACACAGACAAGTGCAGACGAGAGAAGTTCAGCAGGATCTGCTCCTTCACATACCCTCTCTCTATTTCCTCAGGAAAGCTATGCCTTCCTCTTTGGCTTCTTATCCATCACACATTCACTATGGTATTCGGGCTGCATCTACACTGACCCACGTCTCATCTTCAGTGACGGGGCTGGGGACTGACTATGTTTCCCAGCTACAGTGACTGAGGCAGAGAGAGACTGAAACACCTGTCCAAAGTCACAGCCTGACTGCAGGGCACAGCCCAAAGGGGGACAGGCCGCTGCAGTGCAGGGACAACAGCATGTTGGTCACAGTGCACTCGCACTTCTTGTGTGAGCAGAAGAACAAGGTGAAGCTGCCTAAGTATTCCACTTCTTGGCTGCTCCCCTCACACCTGGAGAGAAGCAGCCATGTTAGGGAGAAGGAGATGGGAGCAACTCAGGAACAGCGCATAAGCAAATCGTGTAGGGGTCCCAGGACAGGGATAGCAGGGGGACTGCAGGTAAGGAGTGAGATACTTGGCACACCTGGGGGAGCATCCCAGGACTGGCAAAACACTTCCATACATATTACAACCTGTAACAGTATCAACTCTCCACTCCAGGTCAGACAGGTCACAGTCTCAGACTCACTTTCCCTTTGAAAGGACGCTGGTAGAACATGGCCCAGGTCATTGACATTGATTTCATATTCTCCAGGAACAGAAAGTTATTACCTTGAACCTTGGTTAATCTATAGCCCAGATACTGCCTTGAGCTGTCCTGGGAGAGGCAGAGAAAGGCGTGAGCTGCATTCCAGACAGGTGGGGAGGCCAGCTGGGCCGGGCAGAGCTCGCTGCAGCAATCCGCTCAAGAAGAAAGGGAAAGTGCTTCCACGTCGCAGCTATCCGTGGTTTCCATCCGTCGGCACAGAGAAAAGTGATGGGCTGCAGGGCCTCCCAAGAGCCAGGGGCTCACAGCATTGCCCTGTTCCTAAAAAACAGCAGCAACAGGCATTTCCATAGCACCCTCCACCAGCAATCCCCAAGGGCGGGGCAAACACATACACAGGAATCAGAGCAGCCCTGACATGCAGCTACCTCGCCAGCGGGACACGGCAGCTGTTTAGCAGCACATAGCAACAGTGCCCAGCAATTTACAACAGATAGTAAAGGAGAATTCCATAACCAGTTGAAATCAGAGGGGAAATTTTAGGGAGGCAAAATTAAATTACTTAAATTGAATTTTGCAGGTGATACTGAGGTGAATAAGCTGGGTTTCTGAGGAAAGTACCATCATACCTTTAATATCCACAAATGGTCAAGTCCTTGATTTGACACCTTATCCACAAGCTAGCACTTCCATCAGCCTCCTAAATCTTCACTAGGCGTTGGGGTCAATCCTGACTTGGAATAGAGCATCCTCTGCTGAGTCACACAGCCCCTCCCTGCAGCATAACATCCCGTAGTACCACAATGGGGTATGAACGTTATTCCTGACTAGAGGAAGAAAGAGAACCCCTTTTGAGAGAACCTTCTCCATTACCAACACCACCTCTGGCACCACCTAGATGTTTCTCGGAGATCTCCATTCCAAGCACTGATCAGGCCGGACTCTCCTTTGCTTGCAGGAGCAAATGTGTTGGAGTGGTTTCAAGCGCTCAGAAAGCAGATTTCACTGAAAGCAAGTCTGCTTAAGACAAACATTAATAGAGTAGGGGAAGCGACAGGTGACGTTACAGCTAGAAAGCCTGTAGGCTTTAGATGTCCAAAGTCACACACCCATAAATGCCTTGCACACTTACAGGACTAGAGAAATAATCCAGCAATAGACCCATCTAATACAACACAATCCATGATAAACTAGAGAGGGAAAACTCTGAGCCCCAGAGCAGAAATCCACTGAGCCAGTATTCTTTCACTACACTGGAATTAAGCTTTGTTTATTCTGTCCATAGAATCACAGAAATGTCAGGCTGGAAAAGATCTTGAGAGGTCATTACATCCACGTCCTGCACTGAGGCAGGACCAAGTAAACCTAGACCATCCCTGACAGGTGTTTGTCCAGCCTGTTCTTAAATGATTGGGATTCCTCAATTTCCCTTGGAAGCCTATTCCAGAACTTAGCTGCCCTTCTAGTTAGAAAGTTTTTCCTAATATCTAATCTAAATCTCCCTTGCTGCAGATTAAAACCATTACTTCTTATCTTTCCTTCAGTGACCATGGAAAACAACTGATCACCATCCTCTTTACAGCAACCCTTAACATATTTGAAGACTCATCAGGTCCCGCTGAGTCTTCCTCTCTCAAGACTAAACATGCCCAGTTTTTAACCTTTCCTCACAGGTCAGGTTTTCTAAACCTTTGATCATTGTTGTTGCTCTTCTCTGCACTCTCCACTTTATTCACATCTGGTGCCCAGAACTGGATACAGTACTTCAGTGGAGGCCTTCCTCAGTACCGAGTAGATCAGGACAATTACTCCCCACATCTTACCTATGACACTCCTGTCATTAAGCCCCAGAACGGTATTAGCCTTTTTTGCAATTGCATCCCATTGACCACTCATATTCGTTTTGTGATCCAGTAGAACTGCCAGATGCTTTTCAGCAGTACTACTGCCTAGACAGTCAGTCCCCGTTTTGTAGTTGTGCATTTGATTTTTCCTTCCTGAGTGCAGTACTTTGCACTTGTCTTTGCTGAATTTCATCTTGTTGATTTCAGACCATCTCCACTTTGTCAAGGTCATTTTGAATACTAATCTTGTCCTCCAAAGTGTTTGCAACCCCTCCCATTTCGGTGTCATCCACAAATGTCCATGTCTACTTTTAACGACAGGGGGTAGCCAAACGTCACACATTCTCAAGCTGCAATAGCCACTCGCCAGAGGCCCAAGAGTCCAACAGGCCTGCAGTAAAACAAAGAAGCCCGTGGAGCCTGAAAGCCCGAGCACACAGCGAGGCCTGGAACACTCGTATCAAGATGGAGCACAGCATGCTGGGAGCTATAGCATCCAAGGGCTGCTGCTTGGGGCCTCACTTAGCACATGAGTGACGCTTTTGGATTCTGATTAAAACCCCGGCTACCAAGCGGGCTTGCCTGGGACTGACAGCTGGGAATGAGGCCGTATGATGGTAGGAGTCACGGGTAGAGCTGGGAAATGTGTCCTCCATGAAAAACTAGGCCAGTCCCTTGAGATCATGAAAGCCCCTTCCAGCAAGGCCAGAGCGGAGATCCCCCCCACTATCCCAGCAGCACCAACAGAAGAGAGGCATGGGTGGAGAGGATGTTCTCGAACACTGACCACCTTCCACAACAGCGGCAGGAAGGAAGGGCAAACAAGATCTTCCCTCTGGTGTCGGGGGGTGGTGGGGTGTGGAGTGTGGCAGGGAACACAGGGAGACGGGAATCTGCCCCAACACTATCTCACCTCTCCACTCTCATCAACCGCCTTCCCCACAACCACCAGGCGGATACGCCCAGTTCAAACCACCCCCTTCCCACACCAGCACCAGGAGGACTGGGGCAGGGGACACCCCCCCACACAAACCCTTGCCCTGAGGGTGGGAAGTGGGGGTATACAGAGGGGAGCTCCCCTCACGCTGCCCCTCTTCCTCACAGCACCAGTGGGTAATACAGCCTGGGAAAACTTTCTCCACACTAGATCAGCACCCCATAGCACCAGGGAGGATCGGGGTGGGGGTTCCCCACACTCTGGTTACCACCCCTATGGCACTGGGGTGACGGCAGAAACCTCCCCTCACACTGCACCCTCCCTCCACAGCACTGGAGAAATGGGGGGAACCACACTCAATGCTGCCCCTCCTCCAACAGCATCATAGGCAGATCTGGGGGGAACCTCCCCTCCCGCCCCCCACAGCCCCGGGGGCAGATCCGGGGGAACCTCCCCTCCCGCCCCCCACAGCCCCAGGGGCAGATCCGGGGGGGAAACCTCCCCCCTTGCCCCCCCACACCCCTGGGGCAGATCCGGGGGGGGAACCTCCCCCCCTTCCCCCCCACACCCCGGGGGCAGATCCGGGGGGGGAACCTCCCCCCCCTTCCCCCCCACAGCCCCAGGGGCAGATCTGGGGGGGGACCTCCCCCCCTGCCCCCCCACACCCCGGGGGCAGATCCGGGGGGGAACCTCCCCTCCCGCCCCCCACAGCCCCAGGGGCAGATCCGGGGGGGGACCTCCCCTCCTGCCCCCCACTCCCCGGGGGCAGATATGGGGGGGGCCTCCCCTCTGCCCCCCCGCACCCCGGGGGCAGATCCGGGGGGGGGAACCTCCCCTCCCGCCCCCCACAGCCCCAGGGGCAGATCTGGGGGGGAACCTCCCCACACACACCCCGGGGGCAGATCCGGAGGGGGAACCTCCCCCCCCACACCCCGGGGGCAGATCCGGGGGGGGAACCTCCCCTCCCGCCCCCCACTCCCCGGGGGGCAGGACCAGGGGGGACCCCCGGTGGGTTCCCCGCGCTCCGGGCGGAGGCCGCAGCCGGCTCCTCACCTGGCCGGGCGGCGGGAGGCGGCGGGGGGCGGCGCGGGGGGGTCTCTCCCCGCTCCTGTCGCGGGGGGGGGGCTGCCCGACCCCGGCCCGCTGGGGGTGACAATATGGCGGCCGGCGCTCCCGGGCAGCGGCGCCGTCGGAGCGGGACGGGAGCAGCAGCTGCCGGGCCGGGCCGGGCCGCCAGAGGGCGCTAGGGCCTCGCTCGCGGCCACTTCCGCATCCCGCCGGCCCGCACCATAGAGAGCGGGGGAGAGACGGCGCCGGGCCGCGGCCGCCTGGTACGTCATGGGACCATAGAGCGTTGGGCCGCGGGCCCCGCGCCCGCCGCTGTCAGGGGCGCCCCCCCACTGCTCCCTAGTGCCGGGCGGGGGCACTGGGTCAGCCCCCAATGAGGGGGGTGCCCCCTCCTGAACCCCCTTCCCCCCACTGCTCCCTAGCGCCGGGCGGGGGCACTGGGTCAGCCCCCAATGAGGGGGGTGCCCCCTACTGAACCCCCTTCCCCCCACTGCTCCCTAGCGCCGGGCGGGGGCACTGGGTCAGCCCCCAATGAGGGGGGGTGCCCCCTACTGAACCCCCTTCCCCCCACTGCTCCCTAGCGCCGGGCGGGGGCACTGGGTCAGCCCCCAATGAGGGGGGTGCCCCCTCCTGAACCCCCTTCCCCCCACTGCTCCCTAGCGCCGGGCGGGGGCACTGGGTTAGCCCCCAATGAGGGGGGTGCCCCCTACTGAACCCCCTTCCCCCCACTGCTCCCTAGCGCCGGGCGGGGGCACTGGGTCAGCCCCCAATGAGGGGGGTGCCCCCTACTGAACCCCCTTCCCCCCACTGCTCCCTAGTGCCGGGCGGGGGCACTGGGTCAGCCCCCAATGAGGGGGGTGCCCCCTACTGAACCCCCTTCCCCCACTGCTCCCTAGTGCCGGGCGGGGGCACTGGGTCAGCCCCCAATGAGGGGGGTGCCCCCTCCTGAACCCCATCCCCCCACTGCTCCCTAGTGCCGGGCGGGGGCACTGGGTCAGCCCCCAATGAGGGGGGTGCCCCCTCCTGAACCCCATCCCCCCACTGCTCCCTAGCGCCGGGCGGGGGCACTGGGTCAGCCCCCAATGAGGGGGGTGCCCCCTACTGAACCCCCTTCCCCCCACTGCTCCCTAGCGCCGGGCGGGGGCACTGGGTCAGCCCCCAATGAGGGGGGTGCCCCCTCCTGAACCCCCTTCCCCCCACTGCTCCCTAGTGCCGGGCGGGGGCACTGGGTCAGCCCGCAATGAGGGGGGTGCCCCCTACTGAACCCCCTTCCTCCCACTGCTCCCTAGTGCCGGGCGGGGGCACTGGGTCAGCCCCCAATGAGGGGGGTGCCCCCTCCTGAACCCCCTTCCTCCCACTGCTCCCTAGTGCCGGGCGGGGGCACTGGGTCAGCCCCCAATGAGGGGGGTGCCCCCTACTGAACCCCCTTCCCCCCACTGCTCCCTAGTGCCGGGCGGGGGCACTGGGTCAGCCCCCAATGAGGGGGGTGCCCCCTACTGAACCCCCTTCCTCCCACTGCTCCCTAGTGCCGGGCGGGGGCACTGGGTCAGCCCCCAATGAGGGGGGTGCCCCCTCCTGAACCCCCTTCCTCCCACTGCTCCCTAGTGCCGGGCGGGGGCACTGGGTCAGCCCCCAATGAGGGGGGTGCCCCCTACTGAACCCCCTTCCCCCCACTGCTCCCTAGTGCCGGGCGGGGGCACTGGGTCAGCCCGCAATGAGGGGGGTGCCCCCTACTGAACCCCCTTCCTCCCACTGCTCCCTAGTGCCGGGCGGGGGCACTGGGTCAGCCCCCAATGAGGGGGGTGCCCCCTACTGAACCCCCTTCCCCCCACTGCTCCCTAGTGCCGGGCGGGGGCACTGGGTCAGCCCCCAATGAGGGGGGTGCCCCCTACTGAACCCCCTTCCTCCCACTGCTCCCTAGTGCCGGGCGGGGGCACTGGGTCAGCCCCCAATGAGGGGGGTGCCCCCTCCTGAACCCCCTTCCTCCCACTGCTCCCTAGTGCCGGGCGGGGGCACTGGGTCAGCCCCCAATGAGGGGGGTGCCCCCTACTGAACCCCCTTCCCCCCACTGCTCCCTAGTGCCGGGCGGGGGCACTGGGTCAGCCCCCAATGAGGGGGGTGCCCCCTACTGAACCCCCTTCCCCCCACTGCTCCCTAGTGCCGGGCGGGGGCACTGGGTCAGCCCCCAATGAGGGGGGTGCCCCCTACTGAACCCCCTTCCTCCCACTGCTCCCTAGTGCCGGGCGGGGGCACTGGGTCAGCCCCCAATGAGGGGGGTGCCCCCTACTGAACCCCCTTCCTCCCACTGCTCCCTAGTGCCGGGCTGGGGCATTGGGTCAGCCCTCAATGAGGGGGGTGCCCCCTCCTGAACCCCCTTCCTCCCACTGCTCCCTAGTGCCGGGCGGGGGCACTGGGTCAGCCCCCAATGAGGGGGGTGCCCCCTCCTGAACCCCATCCCCCCACTGCTCCCTAGTGCCGGGCGGGGGCACTGGGTCAGCCCCCAATGAGGGGGGTGCCCCCTACTGAACCCCCATCCCCCCACTGCTCCCTAGTGCCGGGCGGGGGCACTGGGTCAGCCCCCAATGAGGGGGGTGCCCCCTACTGAACCCCCTTCCTCCCACTGCTCCCTAGTGCCGGGCGGGGGCACTGGGTCAGCCCCCAATGAGGGGGGTGCCCCCTACTGAACCCCCATCCCCCCACTGCTCCCTAGTGTCGGGCGGGGGCACTGGGTCAGCCCCCAATGAGGGGGGTGCCCCCTCCTGAACCCCCTTCCCCCCACTGCTCCCTAGTGCCGGGCGGGGGCACTGGGTCAGCCCCCAATGAGGGGGGTGCCCCCTCCTGAACCCCCTTCCTCCCACTGCTCCCTTCTGCTGGGCGGGGGCACTGGGTCAGCCCCCAATGAGGGGGGTGCCCCCTACTGAACCCCCTTCCTCCCACTGCTCCCTTTTGCTGGGCTGGGGCACTGGGTCAGCCCCCAATGAGGGGGGTGCCCCCTACTGAACCCCCTTCCTCCCACTGCTCCCTAGTGCCGGGCGGGGGCACTGGGTCAGCCCCCAATGAGGGGGGTGCCCCCTACTGAACCCCCTTCCTCCCACTGCTCCCTAGCGCCGGGCGGGGGCACTGGGTCAGCCCCCAATGAGGGGGGTGCCCCCTCCTGAACCCCCTTCCCCCCACTGCTCCCTAGTGCCGGGCGGGGGCATTGGGTCAGCCCTCAATGAGGGGGTGCCCCTACTGAACTCCATCCTCCCACTGCTCCCTAGTGCTGGGCTGGGGCATGGGGTCAGCCCTGACTGAGGGGGCTGCCCCCTACTGAACCGCTTTCCCCTTCAAAATCTCCTCAGGCAAGGAGTTCCACAGATTGAGCTGTGTGAAGAACTTCCTTTTATTTGTTTTAAACTTGCTGCCCATTAATTTCATTTGGTGGCCCTTAGTTCTTGTGTTATGGGAAAGTAAATAGCTTTTCCGTATTCGCTTTCTCCGCACCACTCATAATTTTATATACCTCTAACGTATCCCCCCTTAGTCTCCTCTTTTCCAAGCTGAAAAGTCCTAGCCTCTTTAATCTCTCTTCATATGGGACCTGTTCCAAACCCCTCATCATTTTAGTTGCCCTTCTTTGAACCTTTTCTAATGCCAGTATATCTTGTTTGAGATGAGGGGTCCACATCTGTATTCAGTATTCAAGATGTGGGCGTACCATAAATTTATATAAGGGCAATAAGATATTCTCCATCTTATTCTCTATCCCTTTTTTAATGATTTCTAACATCCCATTTGCTTTTTTGACTGCTGCTGCACAGTGCGTGGATGTCTTCAGAGAACTATCCACGATGACTCCAAGATCTTTCTCTTGATTAGTTGTAGCTAAATTAGCCTTCATCATATTGTATGTGTAGTTGGGGTTATTTTTTCCAGTGTGCATTAATTTACATTTATCCACTTTAAATTTCATTTGCCATTTTGTTGCCCAATCACTTAGTTTTGTGAGATCTTTTTGAAGTTCTCCACAGTCTGCTTTGGTCTTCACTATCTTGAGCAGTTTAGTATCATCTGCAAACTTTGCCACCTCACTGTTTACCCCTTTCTCCAGATCATTCCCTCCTCTTGTTTGTTATGCTCACTTTTTCTGTCTTGTTTCAAGTCAGGCTGTAAGCTGTTTTGAGCAGACTCCATCTGTGACTTCCTGTGGGTGTGCAGTGCACCCAGTCCTAGATGGCCGTATGCTAACTGTGATAACGTGTTTTACACAGTATAAATAATAATCCTTTATAATCCAACCTGGAATTGGTTTAGAATTATGATAACCCCTTAAATTAGATCACAACTAGAAGAACAACAAGCGCTCCATAAATTCAGTGTGAAACTATGTAAATCTGGGGATTAAAACATATTTTGATATCCTCTTCTCTTGAGTTCAGCGGGCTTCTCCCTTCACTTGGTCATAATCCAGCAGGAATTCCATAAAGGCTCAGATTCCTTCTGCACCTATGAGGGTGGGAGAAAATGAAAATGAGGGAAGTAAATCTTCACAGGTTTGGCAAGAAATGCACAAGTTTAGATGCACCCTTTACAAAATGGCAGACTGGGATGGACAACACAAATAGACTGGGACACAAACCATAAATCAGATTTGACACACCTGATGGTGTTTCAGGGAACTGGGGGAGGAGGGAGCAGACCAAGTGAGCCAGGGGTTTGAGCTGGGATATGCAGGCCGGTGAAGTGGGAGGGGGCAGGAGACTGAAGCTATGCAGGAGGTCTGGGGTCAGGTAGAGCAGGGTTGTGAGGGAGGCCTGGGATGCGGGAGAGCACAACAGCTCTGCGCTGCGGTCTCAGGACTCAACAGGCTTGGCTGGCCCTGCTGCCTTGATTCCCCACCGGACTGAAGCAGCAGGACGATGGGGAGCTCTTGAAGTGCCCATGCTGGCTCCTCCAGTGCTGCTGTCGTGATAGCAATGATGAAGGGAAGCGGAGTGTCTGGGCGCTGGTGCCTGGAGGGCTCCTCACTGCACTACTTCCCCCATGTGACAGACCAATGCCTCCCTGCAGACGTACTGGCCACCCACCCCATGATATCCCCACATAGCCAAACAACCACTCTCCCCTGCTAATCTCCCTGTACTCTTCCATGGCTGTTCTCCCTTCTGGATCCCCCTAGAGCCATTTTCCCCACCCCCAGGCACCCTATAGCCTCACACACACCTCCCAAGCTCTCCCCACTGTGCTGTCCCCCTGGGAGCAGGGTGATGACTGGAGTGTGGGGGAATATGGGAAATCTGGGGAGGTGGGGGCAGAGGCTAGGGAATGCAGGTCAGATGTGGGAGTTTAGTGCTTCTGTTGCTGCCTCAGCTCCCCCTTGCACCAAGACAGCAGCAGTGTGAATAAAGGGGTTCACATTTTCAAAGGGGTTCACAAATTGATGGACCTCGGTTTTTGGGAGCCCAGCTTGAGATACCATGGACCTAGTTTTCAGAGGTGCTGAGCACCCACCAAATAAGTGAACATTTTTGAAAATGCAGGTCTAAGGGACGGTCCTCCTGCAGCCAAGAGTCTCCTGGTGCCAAAGAAGTTTACACTTTGAACCAGAGATGGAGGGGTTTTCCCCCTGCAGATCGAAAGGGTCTCCAGTACTAGGAAGGATTCCCACACAAGGAGAAGACCTCTAGACTTGGGGCAAGAGTCTTTTCTGGCACTGAACTGCATCCAACAGCAAAACACATCCTAGGATGGGAAATGTAGGCTGAATAGCAGGAAATGCGGCCAGGGATATGAACTCAGCTTTGGAGCAGGCTCCCAAGGGGCCAGGCAAGAGTCCCATCAGGTGAGACATTTAAAACTAGAACGGAAATAGTGGTAGAAAATGTACAATCGGGGGCAGTACAGTTGTACCCTGTCTCTGCGGATGGGCTGGGACCTAGTAGGACCTTTTCATCCTTAACTTCCATTAACCAATGGGAAGCCCCTTTGGGCAGTGGCAGTGAGAGAGGAGAGTAGCTGCAAAATTGATGGAGTGGAAGGCCCCTTAATCCCAGTGTTGCAGGGAGGCAGAGGTGTCTATGCTCCAGTCCTGATGGAGTGGAGAGGGCAGGTGCTGAAAAAATAGAAATATCCAACGCAAATATTGGGGAAACAGACTTCAGGGAGAGAGGCGCCGGGCAATGCCCCGGGGAGCGCGGACCTGAGCCAAGGCCAAGGAGAGAGGGTCTGGAGCAGGGACCAAACCCAAAGGCCGTTCTCCTCCTGCACCCTGCATGTGCCAGAAACCAGGACTCCACCCCATTAAACTGGCTTCTTTTACGAAGCCCTGAGATGTGACTGCAGCCCAGCGCTGAATCCTCACAAAACAGCGAACAGCCTCTTCGGATAAACAGGCCAGCAGCATCTTGAGACTTGGGCTGGACTTGTCCCAGCCAGTGGATTTTCCCCGGCCTGGCTCTGTCTGCCTGGCACGTACTAAGAGCTGCTGCCTTTCTCCGTGCTCCGCGCAATGCTGCGCGCACTCTGCTCGCTCGCACCGAGGCTGGAATCCCATACAACTGTCCGGTTTCTGAGGAACAAAATTAAAACTCCGCAGTTCTGCCTCTTGGGTGAGATTCCACACGGCGCCCTCACCGTGAGGGCAACGGGCAATGCACACGGGGCAGGAAAATCCAAACTCTTCGTGCACGTTGCTGGGTTCTACATTCAACCGAAGCTGCTCAGGAAAGAGTTCTGAGCAGCAGGGGTGACGGCTCAGTGCAAATACCCGGCCAACGTGCAGCTGCGGCTGTGACCAAAGCAACGCTGGCCCCCTTCCTGCCCAAGCAGCCCCCTGTGTCCAGTTTTGGGCCCCACACTACAAGAAGGATGTGGAAAAATTGGAAAGAGTCCAGCTGAGGGCAACAAAAATGATTAGGGGGCTGGAACACATGACTTATGAGGAGAGTCTGAGGGAACTGGGATTGTTTAGTCTGCGGAAGAGAAGAGTGCGGGGGGATTTGATAGCTGCTTTCAACTCCCTGAAAGGGGGTTCCAAAGAGGATGGCTCTAGACTGTTCTCAGTGGTAGCAGATGACAGAAGGAGGAATAATGGTCTCAAGTTGCAGTGGGGGCGGTTTAGGTTGGATATTAGGAAAAACTTTTTCACTAGGAAGGTGGTGAAACTCTGGAATGGGTTACCTAGGGACGTGGTGGAATCTCCTTCCTTAGCTATTTTTTAAGGTCAGGCTTGACAAAGCCCTGGCTGGGATGATTTAGTTGGGGATTGGTCCTGCTTCGAGCAGGGGGTTGGACTAGATGACCTCCTGAGGTCCCTTCCAACCCTGATCTTCTATGATTCTATGAATATCCAGGACTTTGCCAGGCTGCTTCTGTTAGGAGGAGAAATTGATTCTACAAGTCCTGAGGTGGGGGAGGGGCCTGCGCCCCAGTCCCGGAGGTGGGGGGGATTGCAGTGGGGGAGGGGCCTGCGCCCCAGTCCCGGAGGTGGGGGGGATTGCAGTGGGGGAGGGGCCTGCGCCCCAGTCCCGGAGGTGGGGGGGATTGCAGTGGGGGAGGGGCCTGCGCCCCAGTCCCGGAGGTGGGGGGGATTGCAGTGGGGGAGGGGCCTGCGCCCCAGTCCCGGAGGTGGGGGGGATTGCAGTGGGGGAGGGGCCTGCGCCCCAGTCCCGGAGGTGGGGGGGATTGCAGTGGGGGAGGGGCCTGCGCCCCAGTCCCGGAGGTGGGGGGGATTGCAGTGGGGGAGGGGCCTGCGCCCCAGTCCCGGAGGTGGGGGGGATTGCAGTGGGGGAGGGGCCTGCGCCCCAGTCCCGGAGGTGGGGGGGATTGCAGTGGGGGAGGGGCCTGCGCCCCAGTCCCGGAGGTGGGGGGGATTGCAGTGGGGGAGGGGCCTGCGCCCCAGTCCCGGAGGTGGGGGGATTGAAGTGGGGGAGGTGCTTGCGCCCCAGTCCCGGAGGTGGGGGGGGATTGCAATGGGGGAGGGGCCTGCGCCCCAGTCCCGGAGGTGGGGGGATTGAAGTGGGGGAGGTGCCTGCGCCCCAGTCCCAGAGGTGGGGGGGATTGAAGTGGGGGAGGGGCCTGCACCCCAGTCCTGGAGGTGGAGGGATTGCAATGGGGGAGGGGCCTGCACCCCAGTCCTGGAGGTGGGGGGGGATTGCAGTGGGGGAGGGGCCTGCACCCCAGTCCTGGAGGTGGGGGGGATTGCAATGGGGGAGGGGCCTGCGCCCCAGTCCCGGAGGTGGGGGGATTGAAGTGGGGGAGGTGCCTGCACCCCAGTCCTGGAGGTGGGGGGGATTGCAATGGGGGAGGGGCCTGCGCCCCAGTCCTGGAGGTGGGGGGGATTGCAATGGGGGAGGGGCCTGCGCCCCAGTCCTGGAGGTGGGGGGGATTGCAATGGGGGAGGGGCCTGCGCCCCGGTTCTGGAGGTGGTGGGGATTGAAGTGGGCCTGTGTTATGCAGGAGGTCAGACCAGATGACCACAGCCATGATTTTTAGCCAACAAGCTCTGCCTTCCAGGTCTCACCCTGCACTGTTACACCTCTGAGGGCACTGCCCTGACTTCTGGCCACATGCCGTCAATATTCCCAAGCATTTACTCAACACAGCCTGAAATGAAGGTGTGACAACGCACCCCATATTCTTCACAGAGATATTACGATACGAGTCTGGGATAATTATGATGTATTTTATGCAGGATAGGTCATGTCAGAGATCGTTGGAAAGATTATGATTTACCAAATATGAGTATCCTATTTGTGTGCATGTATCGTTTCTGTATCTGAAGTTAGGAATATTGACTATGAATCTGTATCACAAAATGTGTTTACACCTGGGGAACGCCCACTAGGCAAAAGGCTCTCAGTCTAGATGGCTGGCTGGGAAGGACCCATTCAAATTAATGAACCGTTTGGGAGAACAATAGGCCTTGGAAGATTATTGCCCATGGGGGGCGGGGTAGCCTTCCTGAGGATGCTACTGACGGCCTCTGACTCATGGCTGCTATGACTACAGGGACATGTGATCAGGTCACCTGGTGCTGGTCTCCATCTTGGGATACCAGTGTTTTTCCACTGGCTGGTGTGGGCACCAAGCTTTGAAATAAAGAGTTCCCGCCATATGCAAAAGCTACATAAGGCAGGGGAGTGACATCATCATGGTTCTTCACTGACTCCCCACCCAAAGAGACTCCTGGAAACAGCTGAGGAACAAAGACTGAGCTGGGGGGAAGCTGGACCCAGGCCAGAGGGATTTTAAGCCTGTGACTGGAACACCTGGGGATTCCAAGCTGTGAGTCCGCGTGGCTTGCCCCTTAAGAACGTGCAGCCTGCCGGTATCATTTAGGGTGAGGATCTGCTATTCATAGCCAATCTCTTTAGTATATTAAGCTTAGACTGCATTTTTTTATTTGCTAGGTCATCTGCTTTGATCTGTTTGCTCTCCCTAATAATCACTTAAAATCTATCTTTTGTAGTTAATTTGTTTTTGCTTTGTCAAAAACCTGTGTGGGGGGGAGTCATAACTCGGGGCAGAAAGCTGTTGTATATTCCTCTCCACATTGAGGGAGGGGGAGAATTTCATGAGCTTACACTGTACAGTTCCCTGTTCGGTATAATTTTGGGTTTACACTCCAAAGGGGTGTGTGTGCCTGAGGAGCTGGGAAGTTCCTTAGCTGAAGCCTTCCCATGCAGGGCTGATCACAGTGTCTTTATGTAGCTGCAGCTGGGTGTGTCCCTGCCTGTATGGGTGCTGGAGGGGCTTGAGAGCTTGTCACAGCAGTACAGTGTAAAAGGAGCCCAGGCTGGTGGGTCGGGGGGCTCAGTGGTACGCAGTTCCAGGGGGCACCCCGGAGAGAACCCGTCACAGAAGGATTTTATTTTAATTTTCTTGCAGTGACAAACAGATTGAGTTAAAAATATCAAGATATGGAACTCTAAACAAAAAAGTACCATTTGCTGCATCAGAAACACTGGTTGGTGTGGGAGGAGGTTTGGTTTTTCTCCACAGTATCTTTCTGTATCTATCCTCTGGAGCAGCATGGGGAGGTGCCCATCGCATCTGGAGCTAGTCCAGCTGGAGGACATGGTCACAGGAAGTAAAGCTCATTGTCATTCCATGGGTTTTCAGGAACAAAAAGTTTCCTCTTGCGTAGCTGAAGAAATAGTGGTAAAAGGCAGTTGCTAGGCTGCTCAAAGTGATCAAGTTCTGTGCTCTGGCTTCATCATCTGAGCCATTTTCCTTGGCAACAGCGTGTGCGGCCACTGGCATGTCCTCTGAGTTTATGTCCTCTGAGTTTCCGAATCACCACCACAGTCTATTGGCCTTGCTGGAAAAGACAAAAGCAGTTTGCAAATGTACTAATTCCTGTTCCCTGTGCACTGCGTGCGCTCCATAATGTGGTCCACCAAGTCAGTAAACAGCTCAAGAAAACTCCTTCTGCCATGACGCCCACAACAGGGAGTCCAGTCAGCCCTAGTGTAGCCATCAAGGAGAAGAGCAAATGCTGAGCTGAAGCACAGACCTGGGCACCTGCCCCATCTAAACTCCCCCCACACCTCTGTGAGCGCACAGCCCTCTATAGCCCATCTTGGGACATGGGGGGGGGTGCAATTCTGATGTTGGGGACGATGAACCATTAGAACAACTTGCTGGGGTCATGGTGGGTTCTTCATCACGGGCACCTTTTATACAAAGATTCGAGATGTCTCTAACAGCTCTGCTCTAGGGATTGCTCTGGGCCGGTCCCTGGCCTGTGCTACACAGGAGATCAGACTGCGTGATCACAACGGTCCCTTCTGGCCTCGGAATTTATGAATCTCTCTTGCTCCTTGGGGCTCAGTGCGGGGTGAGCTCAGAGCCCATCTAAGCCCGGCAGGTAACTGACCTTCCAAAGACCGGGGTAATGGGGTGGGGGAGCTCACATTCATTTGCTGGCACCGCCGCCCCGGTCTTGCATGCCATCCAACTTCACTCCTTCCAGTCCCCCCTCTGGACCGATTCCTTCCAACAGTGACCAACTCTCCAGTCCACTGCCCTCTTCCCAGACTCAACTTCCTCCAGCCGATATATTACCACCTAAAAGCTGCATAAGGCATCCTAAAAGAAGGTGAACTACCCAGCTGTGTATCCTGTATCATGCCCAGAAGCACCCCCATCCTCTGCTACGTTTTGGAAAAGACAGGGGTTACTTTTTCATCTGCCTGTGAAGCATCAGCCACATACACGACCCCGTGGAAATAAGAACCTTGGTGCTGCTGGAAACGAGAGGACAAGCGCTCTGCCAAATCCTTACAGCGTGCGCTAAAGAGAGCCGCTGCTGAGGGATTTCCTTATCTAGAGGTAACACCCCCGGAGCCCAGCGCTGTGCCCTCCTTTCTTCTCAGCAAGGCACAGCAGGTTCAGGAATCAGAGTTTCTCTACGCAGGGATCTGTTCTGAGAGCTCCCAAGACTGAAGTGGGTTTTCACTTTCTGACGTTCATTTGTAGCTCCTGGCATCAGAGCTGTTTGTTTCAACAGACGAGACCAGCGCATCCTCCATGACTGAATGAAATGAAGTGAAGCTTAAGGGACTTCGTTTGTGGCCCATTGTGCTCTGGTTATCTTGATATCGTCCCTATCTTATTTAGGCAGAACAGCCTCTCTCTTTTATACACTGGTCTTTCACTCCAAGTTTTGCTAGACACAAGATTTTCCCACACAGCTATAACCGTACACAGTGTTGCTGTATCTTTACGTATCTCACGAAGTAGGGCTGGAATTTTCAAAACCTTTTGCAGATGAAAGTAGCTGGGCAGGTACAAAGCTCACTTGGGTGCTCAAGGCACTGTCAAAGCCACGTGGCAGCTAAGCTCTTTTCCAAGCACCCCTGGGTGCTGAACACAGGGAGCAGAACCAGGTCTAGCTCCGATGTCAGACACTCATTTTTCATTTCCAAACACCCTGGGAATCCGACACTTACAGCAAACTGCCAGTGAGATCTGCGTCGAATAGGAATGGTGCTTTGCTTTTCTCTAGTGCTTTTCATCAGAGGATCTAAAAGAATTGCCAGCGACGAAGTCATTCTCTGCATTTTCCAGAAAGGGTAACAAGGGCCAGGAATAGAAACCAGGACTTCCAGATTCCTGCTTTAACCACTGGACTAGCCTCCAACCCCTCAACCTCCCTCCCCCCCCCCAAGCCTTCCAGTGATTTGAGCTGGTGCAGCTAACAAGCTGAGTAACTTGAAGAATCTCAGCTAAACCTGCCATTACTTCCTAACTCTCAGGGTGGTTAAGCACGGGAGTAAATTGCCCAGGGAGGTTGTGGAATCTCCATCATTGGAGATGTTTAAGAGCAGGTTGGACAAACACCGGTCAGGGATGGGCTAGATAAGACTTAGTCTATTACTTACAAATTTCCTGGTGCCCTGTGCAACTGCGTGCTGCCCCAGCCCCGCCCCCACTCCCCTGAGCTCTGCAGCAGGGCTGGACCTGTACTCACCAGCAGTGGGAAGTGCAGCGACCCGGCCCCAGCCACGCCACTGGTGAGTGCTGCAGGGTGGTTCCCCCTGTCCCCAAGCCAGCCCCACCCCTCCACAGAGGCCTGGAGCAAGTCCCCCGCCGCACAACCACCACCCCCCCCCCGCAGAGGCCTGGGGCCCCACACACACCTCCCGTGGGGGGGCTGCATAGGGCCCCAGAATTGCTGGGGACAGCTCTGCTCACCACAGTGACAGCAAAACCAAAGGCAGACTCCCATCAGATACAGAATCAGTGATTACAGACGTGGGAGGCACAAAACATAGTCTGAACCCAGAGAGCAGTGACCGTGCGGCCAGTAGGGCAGAGAAGAGCTTTATACCCTCTCTACTCCAACGTCCCAGACATTAGGGGATGCGCAGGAGAGTACCTCAAATTATCAGGGATCAGAAAGCGCCTCTCATCAACAAGCAACAAGGGAAAACTGTGTCTGACATGGGAGAACAGTGACATCGCACAATGGAGCAATCTATCACTAGGTTAGGAATGAGCAGTGATGACAAACGAACAAGGGATCAGACCTGTACCTGCTCCCCATAGCCAGACCATGGGCAGATCTTAGAGACCCCTGAGGAATCTTTTACACATTGGCAACACCTTTAGTGGCAACACTGTAGTCTGTAACTCATCATTTAAAACAGCTTCTGTACCAAATGGCTGGAGGAGAGCTAATGTGACACCAATTTTTAAAAAGGCTCCAGAGGTGACCCCAGCAATTACAGGCCGGTGAGCCTGACTTCAGTACCAGGCAAGCTGGTTGAAATGATAGTTAAGAACAGAATTGTCAGATGCATAGATAAACATGATTTGTTGGGGAAGAGTCAACATGGTATTTGTAAAGGGAAATCCTGCCTCCCCAATCTACTAGAATTCTTTGATGGGGTCAACAAGCATGTGGACAAGGGGGATCCAGTGGATATAGTGTACTTAGATTTTCAGAAAGCCTTTGACAAGGTCCCTCACCAAAGGCTCTTAAGCAAAGTAAGCTGTCATGGGATAAGAGGGAAGGTCCTCTCAGGGATCAGTTACTGGTTAAAAGATAGGAAGCAAAGAGTAGGAATAAATGGTCAGTTTTCAGAATGGAGAGAGGTAAATAGTGGTGTCCCCCAGGGGCTGTACTGGGACCAGTCCTATTCAACATATTCATAAATTATTTGGAAAAAGGGGTAAACAGTGAGGTGGCAAAATTTACAGATGATACAAAACTACTCAAGATAGTTAAGTCCCACGCAGACTGGGAAGAGCTACAAGGGGATCTCACAAAACTGGGTGACTGGGCAACCAAATGGCAGATGAAATTCAATGCTGATAAATGTAAAGTAATGCACATTGGAAAACATCATCCCAACTATGCATACAAAATGATAGGTTTCAGAGTAGCAGCCGTGTTAGTCTGTATTCGCAAAAAGAAAAGGAGGACTTGTGGCACCTTAGAGACTAACCAATGAGCTGTAGCTCATAAAAGCTTATTCTCAAATAAATTGGTTAGTCTCTAAGGTGCCACAAGTACTCCTGTTCTTTATACAAAATGATGGGGTCTAAATTAGCTGTTACCCCTCAAGAAAGATCTTGGAGTCATTGTGGATAGTTCTCTGAAAACATCCACTCACTGTGCAGTGGCAGCCAAAAAACAAACAGACTGTTGGGAACCATTAGGAAAGGGATAAATAATAAGACAGAGAATATCCTATTGCCTCTGTATAAATCCATAGTACACCCATATCTTGAATACTGCATGCAGATGTGGTCGCCCCATCTCAAAAAAGATACGTTGGAATTGGAAAAGGTTCAGAAAATGGCAACAAAAATGATGAGGGGTATGGAACGGCTGCCATATGAGGAGAGATTAATAAGACTGGGATTTTCAGCTTGGAAAAGAGGCGAATAAGGGGGGATATGCTAGAGGTCTATAAAATCACGAGTGATGTAGAGAAAGTAAATAAGGAAGTGTTATTTACTCCTCCTCATAACAAGAACTAGGGATCACCAAATGAAATTAATAGGCAGCAGGTTTAAAAGGAAAAAAATACAGTATTTCTCCACCCAACGCACAGTCAACCTGTGGAACTCCTTGCCAGAGGATGTTGTGAAGGCCAAGACACTCATAGCGTTCAAGAAGGAACTAGATAAGTTCATGGAGGATAGGTCCATCAATGGTTATTAGCCAGGATGGGCAGGAATGGTGTCCCTGGCCTCTGTTTGCCAGAAGCTGGGAATGGATGACAGGGGATGGATCACTTGATGATGACCTGTTCTGTTCACTCCCTCTGGGGCCCCTGGCACTGGCCGCTGTCGGAAGACAGGACGCTGGGCTAGATGGACCTTGGGTCTGACCCAGTCTGGCCGTTCTCTTGTAGAGTTTGCCATGCCAATAAAGTCCATTGCCAGCCAGGCTTTGAAATGTGCAGTGCAATATACAGCCTGCAGAGGGCAGCACAACAGCAGGACTGAGCCATTAGAGCCCGGGCGACAGGTTTGGGTTCCAGGAGCGGGGCTGGGCTGGGCTTAGCTCGCTCAGGCCGGATCCTCTGCAGACACAGCGGGGCCAGCCCCATGGCTCGGCTGGGATCGGCCCACCGCATGGGCGGGCGGGTTGAAGGCTGACATCTGTGCAGGGAAGGGCGAGTCAGCCCATGGCTTGGGGACAGGATTCAGGGCGGCCCAGGTTTGTGCAGCGCCCGGTGGGACGCGGCGGCGTAGCTAGGGACGGAAATCTGGGTGGACCCCGATTTATGGCGGACGGGCAATGACCAAAGTTCTGTCGTCCCGGCCACCGATTTCTATTGTGAGTGCGTTAAACCAATTAGCCGCCGAATACATTAGCTAGAGGCGCCCGTACATCTTCTGACCATGTTTTCAGTCGACAAAAAATAGATTCGGCGGGAATCTGCGGTAAATGTACTTAGAAGCACAGAGCCAGCAGTGCCGCCAAACCAGCAAGAACAGAGTTACTTTAAATTGTAACCAATTCGTAAACTAAACGAAAGTCAGTGAATTACGACAGTGACAGCGTCCTCTTGTCTCCACTCCGCCTGTCTACAGGACACGGCCTCAGGGTTTGCCGGTCAACATGGGAGTTACAGTGTGGTGATGCGGAGAGCGCACGGGTCTCTTTCAAACAGGCGAGCCAGCGTATTCCGGTGACTCGTCACACGGCTGTTTTAATCTCGCGTCTGTCTCCTGTACTGCCGGCTGCTGGGAGCAGGAGGAAAAGGCAGAGGTTTTAGGGGGTTGCCGCTTGCCCATCTGTCTCCCCGGGGGCACTGTTTTATTAGCGCGGATATTTTTTCCCCATGGTTGATTTGTGCTTAATTTGTTGGACGAACACTGAACCGTCAGCTTCACCCAGCTCAGGACCGCACAAGGCCCATGCTGAGGTGAGCCCGTCGCTATAGCCAGGTGGATCTGAGTATGGCAAGTTGGTGGAAGGGGCTGGGATGGTGACACATGTGGAGGGAAGCAGACAGGGTTAATGTCACTGCTCAGCGCCACTGTCTTGCGGGGACTTTAGTGCTGCTGGGAGATGCTGCCAGCCCAGGGCCTCTCTGTCCTGAGCCAGGCAGTGCCCGCTCCCCCCAGCCCTGTTGGAGGCTATGGGAGGGGAGGGCACCTGGGGTATGAGGCGCTGGCCTGGCCCCAGCCCCATTCAGACTCAGCCGCCCTGCAGAGGTTGCTGGGGATAGGCAGCACCAATCGGGCCCAATCCAGCCCCAGGAAGTGGTGGGAGCCGGATCAAGCCCAGGGCTGAGTCAGTGGTGACCCCAGGAGTCCTTCCTGTCCTTCACTCCACCGCCTGGAGCCTGGCCTGGCCTCACTTGCCCAGAGCCCCCGGGGACCTGTGCTGTGCTGCTGGGGCCCAGGGGGGCCACTGTCCCTTGGCTTCTGCTGGCAACGAGGCGGGTGAGGCCTCATGAATCCGCTGCCTTGGGCTTCTGGGGAGAGCCGGTGTCCACAGGGACAGGCGAGAGCTGGACCCAGGCTCAGCTGCCCCAGAGCTGGATGGGGCATGCACTGCACAGGGTGCACAGGGAGAGAGCGGGGCTCGGTCCCAGCTGCCCCCCGGGAGCTCCCCCTACCTATTGGCCCCAGGCCTGAGCTCCCGCCTGCAGGGTGCACAGCTCGAAAATAAATAAACAAATAGAAAAAAAGAGCCCATGAATAACGTTTACTTACACTAGGCTGCCAGCTGGGAGGGCCTGGGGGCTCAGCCGTCTGGCGGCGATGTCTGGGCAGCGAGAGAGAGACGCCCACCCCTCGCCTCCCGGAGAAGCCACAAGGGCTGGGCAGAGACATGAGTGCTGCAGAGCCTGGGGAAGCCAGTGCAGAGCAAGAGCACTGGAGGGGAGCAGGGGCCGGCTGTGGGGCAGGGAGCCTGGGGGCTTGTTTCCAGGAGAGGGGGAGGGCAGGGATGGGACAGGCTCCCCCTCTTGCCCTTGCCTCCCTCCCATGCCCAGCCCCACTGCTCCCCTTTCCCCCCAGGCTGGCTGGACTCCAGCAAGGGAGTGTTCCCCAGTGGCTGGGAAGGGCTGCCGGGACCCAGCACGAAATCCCAGCGGTGCTGCCCAGTGACTGACCTAGGGGCTGGGGAGCGGAGCCAGGGCAGAAGGCAGAGCGCAGGGAGGAACTGGCTGGCAGGGGGCTCAGGGGAAAGGCATCTGCGCAGTGGGGAGCCCGCTCCCGCCCTGCCCCCAGGGTCAGGCCTCGGCACCCCACGAATGCACCCTGTGTCCTCACACTGGCCGGCAGGGGGAGGTGGGTTCCTGCGCAGCTCTCAGCACTGCCAGGGCCGCAGGAACTCCCCAGGCAGGCGGGAAGGGACCCCCCAGCGAGCACATCTGGTAGGTCAGCGGGATGCCCGCACCTGGGACACCCCAGCTCTGACGCAGCATGAGCCCCGAAAGGTGCCCCAAGGACGAGCAGCAGCCCCGAGTCCCTCCTGGCCAGAGGGAGCCCGGGAAGCTGGGGAGAGGGTCCTTGGAGAGTCGGGCTCTGCTGGGCTCCCACGTGGGGGCTCAGGTCCTACTGCACTCTGCTCCTCCCTTCTGCCCTACGGGTGCCCAGCAAAGGGGGCAGGGAGAGAGTGGGGCGATGCCTTCCCAAGCGCCACCCTCATGCTCCTCACAGGAGATTGGGCAGGGCTCCCTACTGTCTGGGGGCTGCTGGGGTTTGGGGTTGGCTCTCAGTGGGGTTTGGGGTTGGCTCTCTCCCCATAATAACAGAAGGGGGAGGGCCAAAGAGAAAGCAGGATCCTGAGACTGACAGTCCCCAGGGCCAATAGGGAGAGGACAATGCTACAGGTCAGTGCAACTGACAGGGCAGGCAAGCCAATGAGGGAGCCTGGAGCCCGGGGGCCTGTCCCCCATGTGAGCCAGAGGAGGGCAGAGCTAAGGGGAAAGCAGCAGCTGAGCTGGGCAGGAGGCAGAGCAGCAGCCGCGGCTGGAACCAGAGGGGTGCAAGAAGCAGCCGAGAAGGGGGCAGAGCCGCAGCGCTGAGCCAGAGGAGGTGGCCAGGGGGAGGAGCCAGGAGCTGGGGCAGCTGCACCGACAGGAAGTATCCAGCGCTAATAAAACGGTGCCCCCGGGGAGACAGATGGGCAAGTGGCAATCCCCTAAAACCTCTGCCTTTTCCTTAAGCAAAGCAAGCTGTGGGCTCAGAGCCGGGGTAGCGGATGCCGGCTGTGCCAAGCACAGTGAGCGGCCGGGGAGACGAGGGGGCCCTGGGCAGAGGGCCCTGCCCAGGGAGACGTCGACAAACAAGACACCTTGCAGCCGGACGCGGAGGGGGGATGTGACCCCGACGGGGGGCTGATGCTGGGGAGAAGGGCCCTACCCCCCAGCGCCTGAGGGTGTGCGGCCACCACCAGGGCAGGTGTCCGACCCTCGGTATCAGCACAGCCAGGGCCTGGGCAGGGGCCTGGGACGGGTGAGGAACAGCCTGCAAACTCTTCTTACATCCTGGAGCTGGCTGGTCGCGGTGTCCCGTTGCCCGCATTGTTTCTTCAACCTTTCCCGTCTTTCCTTATTTTTCTGACTGTTGCTGGTTTGAACTTAATGCCAAGATCAATGGGTAAAGGAAGCGGCCAGTGCAGAGAGAGGACCCCGGAGCGGGGACCCCCTGTCCCAAGTGACCCCCGACAAGCCTGGGGGGTCCAGCCCCCCAGGAATCCTGGACCCAGCCTTGTCAGGGTTACAAGGACCCCACCCGGGAGAGTCCTCGAGGTCAGGTAGGCCTCCGGGTGAAAGGAGTGGGAGCGAGGACTCAGTGCCTTTTGCCAGCCGATTCCATCAGGGCACTGCAGGAGCCAGGAAAGTTCCCCACAACAGCGGGGCCAGCCCCTGGCTCACAGGTGTGTGTGAGAGGATCCCCCAACTCACAGGTATGTAACCCTCCCTCGCCTTCCTCTCTTGCTTCACTCAGCAGTGACCCAGGTAACAACCCTGCCACTTAAACCACCATCACTGGGCAGCTGAGTTCACAGCCCCCAGGAGCAGCTTCCCCTCTCGGACCTGCTCCAGCCGCGCGGCACGAGGGTTGGCCACCTGAATGTCTTTAACGCAAGCTGAGATGCTGGAGCACAAGACGGCAATCTCCAAAGATGCTGCCCACCTGCCAGGCTGCCCCAGCAGCCCCCTGACTGGCTCCCAGCAGGCGGAAGGGCCAGTCCCCTCACTAGTGTCTGTCTGTGTACGGGAAAGAGGGGTGTGCTGGGCGCTGGCTTGGCAAATGATGCCTGTTTATATAGCCCCGGTATTCCCCCATTGCTACCTCCCTGGCTCGTCTCTCTGCGGGGCTCAGTAACCCGGGGAGTTTCTCTGCCTTTCTCGCGTTGCCCTCACTCAGAGCTCTTGGGGGTTGCCTGGCTCGGGAGCCCCACCGCTCCGAGGGGGTTGAATCAGGGGAAGGGGAGCTGCAGGACACATCTGGATTGCTACTCTGCCTCCGCCCAGGGCCAAGAGGCCCCCTGGAACCCAATCCGGCTCCACAATCTCCTGAGTCATTCCCCAGCAGGATCCTTCCCCAGAACAATGGCCCATTGAGCGACTGCGGCCCCGTGGCAAAGAGCCCCTTGTTCTGCCAGCCCCAGCCCCAGGGGAGGAATGTCGCTAAGTGCAGGGCTGTCGATCTCACGCGGGGACGTTGCCAAGGTGCTGTCAAGCTGCACCTGCCAGCTCAGCCAACAATCAGGTGGCTCTGCCTTTTTAATCAGGCTCCCTGCTCTTAGACTATCGGCTGCCTGCCCCCTGCAGCCGTTTCCCTCCCCGCTGCCCTGAGGGGGAAGCCAGGCAGACGAGGGAAGCTCACGCCGTGAGACAAGGGCAGAGCTGGGCCTTGAACCCAGGCCTCGGGACGCCGAAGCCCCCCCACCCTCTGCAGGGAGGAAGGACGTTCGTGTGACGCCCAAACAGCCGCACTAGAGCGATCCACGGATCAGTGCAGCCAGCGCCAGGCCAGCCCCCGGGAGGTCACCGGCGCCCCTGGCCAAGCCGGGCGAGGCCCACCCCATACTCGGCTGCGACACCGCAAGAAAGGCCACGTGCAGCAGGCAGCAGTGCTCTCCCCTTGGTTTCTGACCCATTGGCCCTGCGTGATGCCAGGGCAGGCTGGGAAATGTGGAAACCCAGGCCCTGGGCGAGCCATAAGGGGCCCACGGTGGGTCCGTCTGGAGGGTGCATAGCACTGCTGTGGGGCGCCCTCAACTGGTGCCACTCCCCCCTCTGGCCACACCAGCAGAGGGGAGATGTGGGGGCTGGGCTGGGCAGGCGAGAAATTCCAGGAAGAGGGAAGCATGTGCCAGTCTCTTATCCCGGTCCCAATGTCCATCTTGGGACCCTCCTTCTCCAGGCTTAGGGAGGGGCTGGAGTGGAGGTGGGCGAGGCAGCCAGGTGGCCTCTGAGCCGGCTCAAGCCAGGTGCAGAAGCCGGCAGTGAGCTACCCACGGGTCTCTCTGCAGCTGCCAGATACGCAGCCCTTCTCAGGAGGGCTCTGGCTAGCGATGGAGGTTTCTATGCTGCCCTGCTTTGAAGGGGACACTGGCCCCATCCCACAGGCAGGACTCTGTGATCCAGGAGGAGAGGCCAGGCCCCAGAAGCAGCTGTTCCACTTCCTTTGGAAAGAGCTGAGGGTGCTGGGTTGGGGTTATCCCCATCTTGCAGGTGGGGAAACTGAGGCAAAGAGCAGGGAAGAGATTTGCCTGTGACTGCACGGCTGGGAACAGAACCCAAGAGTCCTTACTCCCAGCCCCTACTCTAAGCAGAGATCCCACCACTCCCTGCCTAGAGCTGGGAATGGACCGCAGTGTTTGTGCAATAGGCAGGAGGGAGGGAGCTGGGCTCTGCTGGGCGTGCTGGGCAGGGAAATGCTGGCAGGCCCGCTGAGATGGGAAGGGCCGTGCTGCTGGCGTTGGGTGAGGCTTGGCCACAAGTGCACCCACAGGGTACATCGAGGATTGATGGGGCAGCACCATGCAGGCAGGAGTGGCCAACCCAAGGTTTCGGGGGGGGAGGATTTGCTCCTTCCACCACCCCCGCCCCCGCATCCTCTCCTGCTCCCTCCCAGGGTGCAGGCAGCCTGCTAGCACTGCACATGGTGTGAGGCGAGCCAGACGCCCGTCGGCCTCCTTGTCCCCCATGGGCCAGGCCTGCGGTGACCCTGTGTGCCAATCCCCCAGCTCCCTGCGCACATGGCCAGAGGCGAGAGCTGATGCTCGGGAAAGGTTTATGAGCCAGGCGGGGAGCCCGGCTGCCTTTTATCTGTTACAAGCCAGGCCCCGATGACGCCGGCTCTGCTGCCTGTTGGAAAGCACCCTGCAGAGAGACTGGGGCTGTGAGTCATGGGGCCAGGGCCCTGCCAGCCCCCACCCCATGGGTAGGGGAGGGGTCCTGCAGGCAGCTCCCAGGGCGATGGGGGCGGACAGCCCAGGGCACTGGGAACCCAGCCATCTGGCTGGGCCCTGGGACTGTAGCTGCCGCAGCCGGGAGTGGCAAAGCAGAGCTGGGACCAGGAGACCAGGGCCCCACTCCCCGCACCCGCAGCCTCAGCCCCCGCCTACCCTGCGGGCTTGGGCCCTGGGCAAGGATTTTGGGGTGAAGTCACTCTGGGACACGTGGGCGGAAGGATGCTCTGTGGCTGGCGGACAGCGGCGGGGTGCCAGGACTCCTGGATTCAGTTCCCAGCTCTACCCCCGAGTTGCTGCGTGACCATGGGTGAGGCTCGTGGACCTGGATTAGTGGCTCTGAGCCCACGGAGAGGGGCTGTGAAGCAGCAACAGTGCCTGGGGAGAGTGGGGCTGACTGAGCCTGACCCCCTTTGAGGAGGCACAGGCAGGACTGGGAGCTCTGACTCCCCCAAGCGGCTCACAGCCACTGGCTGGGGTGAGGGGAGTGGCCCTGCCTTTGGCTACCGGGAGACTAGGGCACTGCTTGCACCCCCTGCTAGGATTGTGGCTGGAGCCTGTGCTCTCCCCTTGTGCACCTGCACAGACTCCCCTCCTCCTGCCTCAGTTTCCCCCGTAAAGTGGGGTGATGGGTCCTGACCCCCCGCCAGCAGGCTCTGAGGATGCATTCATTGTCTCCCTGGGGCTCACGCACAGCACTGAGGTGCTGAGCAAAGATCCTTCTTCATGGGGGGGCTGGCACTGCCTGTCTGGGAGATGGGAGATGTCACCGCAGGGGATTTTATTCCCTCCCTCCCTTTGGAGAGCCGTGCTCCTGGGCCTCCCCCCTGAGAAAGGGGTAGCCAGGCATAAAGGCACGTTGGAAGGAACACGCTGGGCTCCAATTCACTGCGATCGCTCAGGACAGGGTCCTGGGTGCCACAGGGGGCAGCTCCATGACCCCTGCTCGGGGTGCAGCTGCGGTCAAGAGAGCTGACAAGCAGTAGCCAAAGCAGGGACTGCCTCTCTGACCCTCTTCTCTGCTGCATTCCCCTTCCTTTTCTTCCCCTTTATCTGATCCCCCACCCCCACAACATCAAGGAACTCCCATGCAGTTTGCTGCCCCGGCATTGTTCACTGTGCCGGTGTGTATGGCCGGCCTGTTATCTTGTCTGTACAGCGCTTTGCACGATGGGGCCTATTCTCTCCCCATAGGCACAACTGTAACACACACGATTAATAATAAATAGGGCTGTCAATTAATCGCAGTTAACTCACGCGATTAGCTCCAAAAAATGAATTGCGATTAATCTCACTTATTACGACAGGATACCAACTGAAATGTATTAAATATTTGTGGATGTTTTTCTACATTCTTCAATATTGATTTCAGTCAATCACAACACAGAATACAAAGTGTCCAGTGCTCACTTCATATTATTTTTATTATTTTTGCCCTCATTCTGTCATAGATTTCATGTTCTAGCAGTCTCAGATGATGACCTGGCACATGTTTGTTTTGAGAACACTTTCACAGCAGATTTCACAAAACGCAAAGAAGGTACCAATTTTAGATTTCTAAAAATAGCTACAGCACTCAACACAAGGTTTAAGAATCTGAAGCGCCGTCCAGAATCTGAGAGGGATGGAGTGTGGAGCATGCTTTCAGAAGTCTTAAAAAAGCAACAGTCTGATGCGGAAACTACAGAACCCGGAACCACCAAAAAAGAAAACCAGCTTTCTGCTGGTGGGATCTGACTCAGATGATGAAAATGAACATGTGTTGGTCTGCTGCTTTGGATCGTTATCGAGCAGAACCCGTCGTCAGCATGGACGCATGTCCCCTAGAATGGTGGTTGAAGCATGGAAGGACATATGAATCTTTAGCGCATCTGGCACATAAATATCTTGTGACGCCGGCTACAAAAGTGCCATGCAAACGCCTGTTCGCACTTTCAGGTGACACTGTAAACAAGAAGCGGGCAGCATTATCTCCTGCAAATGTAACCAACCTTGTTTGTCTGAGCGATTGGCTGCCCAAGAAGTAGGACTGAGAGGACTTGCAGGCTCTAAAGTTTTACATTGTTTCGTTTTTGAAAGCATTTTTTGTACATAATTGTACATTTGTAAGTTCAACTTTCATGATAAAGAGATTGTACTGCAATACTTGTATTAGATTAATTGAAAAATACTATTTTTTTATTTTTACAGTGCAAATATTTGTAATAAAAATAAATATAAAGTGAGCACTGTGCACTTTGTATTCTGGTTGTAACTGAAATTAATATATTTGAAAATGTAGAAAACATCCAAAATATTTAAAATAAATATTATTCTATTGTTGTTTAACAGCTCAATTAATTTTTTTAATCACTCGACAGCCCTAATAATAAACAACAACAACATGTCCGAGTGCTAAGGAACAGGCTGGAGAATGGTCCAACCCCATTACACGTTGATGGGTCCCCCTCCCCTGGTAGCCGGGCTCCGGGCTGGTCTCACATAGAACTAGAGGGGGCTCAGAGAGGGGCAGCGAGAATGAGTATGGCTCTGGAAACACTCTCCTATGGAGAGAGATTGAAAAGATTTGAATCGCTGAGGTCCTTGGGGTGGGGCTAGCATTCAAGTACAGAAAAGGTTGTTACAAGGAGGAGGGAGAAAAATTGTTCTCTTCACCTCGGAGGCTGGGACAAGCAGCAGTGGGCTTAAATTGCAGCAAGGGAGGGTTAGGTTGGACATTAGGAAAAACTTCCTAACTGTCAGGGTGGTTAAGCACTGGAATAAATTGCCCAGGGAGGTTGTGGAATCTCAGTCATTGGAGATGTTTAAGAACAGGTTAGACAAACGTGTCAGGGATGGGCTAGATAATACTTAGTCCTGCTGTGAGTCCTGGGGACTGGTCTAGACAATCTCTCAAGGTCCCTTCCAGTCCTACGGTTCTATGATTCTATGTTTGTGCAGCCCCTAACACCTAGCCACCTGGGCTGTGGTTTCTAGGTGCTCCCATAACAGCTACGGGGAAGTCCTAAGAAGAAGACTGGGATAGTTACCGTACAAAGGAGCTGCACAGAGGAGCCATGATGATAGCCTAGAGCATACTGACAAGGGACGGTCGATGGAACTAAAAGGCCTGCCACCCAAAGCCGACCAAAGGAAGCAATTTCCTGCACAGACGGCAGAGCTCACTGCCGAGTGGTCAGAGTTCATTCAAAAACACAGGGAGATCAAACCTCGTGCTTCCTGGCTGACATTGCGGTTTGGAAGGAGAGACTTTGGTGGGGCCAATTAACCTGTCTGTCCTCCAGGGGGTTCTTAATCTGCAGCGCCTGCTGCTGCCCCACTCAGAGGCAGGACAGCGGGCCAGAGGGACCCTGGGGCTTGCCCCAGTCTAGCCAATGTCCCCTGCAAGTCAGGCTGCAGCAGAAACTTGGAAACGAAATGCAGCAGGTGGATGGCTGTGTACTGAGCCAGACAGCGCCGGGGAGAGACGGGGAGGAGTGACGGGCCTGTGATCTGCAGGGGGCCAGCCTAGATCATCATCATGGAGCTGTCCGGCTGTAAAGTCTCTGCCGGCTGGGAATGGAGCCAGGCCACCTCTGCAGCGCTCAAGGGGTGGCTTGTGCTCAGCACCGTGGGGCCCAGACAAAGCTGAGCTGACTGGAGATAGCCCAATGAAAGGCCACATTGTCCCAGCCACATGACATGGGCTGTTCTGCACCAACGCCTGCTTTCCCCCTTAAACGGGAGTGGGGCAGGAACAGAGGAGCAGGAACAGAGGAGCAGGTCCAGCTCCCGTCCTGCTGCGTTCGCAGGGCTCAGCGGCAGCCCCTGGAGAGCCCCAGTCTGGGAAGAGTCGTTCCAGGGGGGACCCCCTTGCAATCACCTCGCGAGCTGCCAAGCCTTAGCCCCACCTCCAGCCAGCCTCCTCAGCCAGCAAGGAGCCTCCCTCAGCAAAGCGGGCCCTGCCAGGGCTCCTCCCTGGCCAGAGAGCGGTGCTGAGCCGGCCAGGCCACCGCTGGGAGTCCCCTCCCCTGGGCAAGCTGCGTGGAGCCGGGCAGGGGTCCCCTCCCCATGGGGAGGGTCATTGAGAAGGGTGCGGCAGAACGATCCCCGGGGTCTGAGCAGCCCTCCCGTCTCCCTGATCCCAGCCCACCCGGTTACAGGCTCACACGCCACTGGGGGGAGTGGCTGATGGGCTCCCAGCAATGGCTGAAGCTCAGGGGTGTACGCGTCTCCTTTTGGATCTATCAGTGTAAGGGAGCGGGACATAGGCCGTCTGGCCTAGCGGTCACAGCGGTCACCCGTCAAGGGTGGCCACGCGGCGGTGGTCAGCGATCAGAGGCCAGAGTCATGGCTAGAGCTGGGATTGATGGGCCAGAGGCAGGGTCAGCATCAGACCGGGGTCGGAACCAGTGGTCACTACCGGGCTGGAGTCGGAGCCAGGGGCAGGCTGGAGAGCAGAAAGTGAGGCAAGCTCCAGGCAGGCCAGAAGTCCACATGGATGGCCAGACAACTACCTGGGTCCTGCTCCAGGGTTAAACCTTGAGCATGGGCCAATCGGCCGGGGGCAGGGTGCTGTGACTCTGGTCCCTGTGGGCGGTACGTCCTGTAGTGCCTAATCTTCAGAGCGCTCCTTGGGCATGGCTCCCCGGTGCTGAAGTGCGTCTGGCAGTTGCCCTACAGACCTAGGTTCTCACTCCACTGCCCGCTCCGAGGGTGCCCTTCCCCCAGGCGGCTGCTGGGCCTGGATAGTCTCAATGAGACCTTTTTACCAGGCCGTGGGCAGCAGGTTCCCCGGAGCCCTTGTCGGGGCCATAGCCCTAAAGTGCAGCCTCCCCCTCTGCAGCTTAGAGTCGAGGATAGTGGGGGCTATATATTCCTCATGCCTGTGAACCTGGGCGGGCGGGGGCAGCTGGAAGGGGTCCTCCGGGTAAGGCTTCAGGAGGGATACATGGAAAACAGGATGTATCTAAAGGAATCGAGGGACCTGCAGTGTGAAGTCAACAGGGTTGTTTTGCTGACAAATCCAGAATGGTCCAAGGAACTGGTGGGTCCACTTGTAGTCCTTGTTCATGTCTTCAAGGTGGTCCGTAAGCTTCTCCTGGATGTAACGACTCCATTGGATCCAGTAGGTGGCTGCTGGGTTCAGGGAGGCTGCTGGCGAGGCCAGGTGGAACCTCTAATTTTCCAAAAAGGGGCTCTGCCCCGTGGAAGCATGGCCAGCGTTGTGGTATGAGAACTCAGCCTCAGGCAGCAGAGCGAGCCAGCTCTCTTGGTGGTAATTGACAAAGTACCCTAGGTATTGCTCTAGCGCTTGGGTCACCCGCTCGGTCTGCCCACGCCTCTGGGGGTGGTATGCGGAGGAAGAAAAAAGCACAAACATTCAGTAACTGGATCATTTCATGCCAAATGTGTGAGACAAAATCTAGGCCCCTTGTCTGAGGTGATACAGTCCGGAAGCCCGTGAAGATGGATAACATGGAGCATGAGGAAATGAACCGTTGTTTCAGCAGAGAGCAGGCAGTCCCAGAGGGTGAATTGCACCATTTTGGTCAGTTAGTCTACAACAGTCAAGACCACAGGGAGTTTGACTATGAAATCCAGGGGGATCGAGGCCCAGGGTCTAGATGGGGTCTCCACAAGTGTTAGAGTGCCAAGAGGCTTGACGCGGGGTATCTTGGTGCATTCACACAGGTCACAAGAGTCCTGGACTTGGGCTGGAATGTGGGTGTGACATTACGCTCCATACTCTTCATAGAAATATCGCTATGGTATGAATATGACATAACTAAGATATGTTTTATGGAAGATGGGTCATGTGAGGTATCATTGGAAAGGTTACGATTTACTGAATGTGATTGTCCAATTTGTATGCATGTGTCATTTCTGTATCTAAAGTTAGGAATATGGACTATGTAACAATTTTGACTGTGTCTACTTTGGAAACAGACAGCAGGCCATCAGCCTTGATGGGCCATTAGGAGGAGAACAACAGAACTTTGAAAATGCTGATCGCACTCCTTCCTGAGAAGTTTACTGGGATGCTGCATTGACACAGTGGGGCCAGGTGACTGTCACCTGGTACTGGACAATGTCTTAACTTGCTGGTACTTTTCCCCTGTGAGGGGATAGCCAGGGGCTTAATCTTAACTCTTCTCCATTGCTGCCCAGGAAGGGAGATTGCTAAAAACACCTGGACCAAAAGGCAGTGTTGAGTCCAGGCTGAGACAGGGGTCCAGTCTGTAGAGAGAAATAACTGGAACTGTAAGCGACAGAAACTCTGCAACTTGCCTAAAACAACACTGAGGGTGAGAAATTACATTTTGTAACCTCAGGTTTCAGAGTAGCAGCCGTGTTAGTCCATATTCGCAAAAAGAAAAGGAGGACTTGTGGCACCTTAGAGACTAACCAATTTATTTGAACATGAGCTTTCGTGAGCTACAGCTCACTTCATCGGATGCATTCAGCTGTAGCTCACGAAAGCTCATGCTCAAATAAATTGGTTAGTCTCTAAGGTGCCACAAGTCCTCCTTTTCTTTTTGTAACCTGTTGCTTGAGTGTATTAAGTATAGTTTGCGTGTTTTGTTTTATTTGCTCAGTAATCTGCTTTGTTCTGTTTGCTATCCCTTATAATCACTTAAAATCTGCCTTTTGTCGTTAATACATTTGTTTTTGTTTATTATAAAACCCAGTTTGTGCAATTTATAACTGGGGGGGGGGGCAAGAACTTGTGCATGTCTTCCTCCCTATTGAGAGGGGGAGTGAATTTATGAGCTTACGTTGTATAGATTTCTCCACAGCGCAAGACAATAGTGTGACGAAGTGGGACTCTTCTTAATGTTTCCTCTGAATAGTATGGGGGTGCCTCAGTTTCCCCTAGGCAGTTCTTAAGTATCTAGGTGGTGGGGTAAGGGTGTATGATCATTGCAGAGCCCTAGAGGGCAGGTGTGGGCAGGGGTCTGGACACAGAGAATGGCCGACACCCTGTTTCCTGGCAACTGATGGCCTGGGCCCTTCCCCCCTGGGAGGTGAGAGCTAAAGGGTTAGAGAACAAAGGAATCAGGTGACCACCTGGCCCGGGAAAGGAACAAAGCCCAGAGGAGGAGGGGCTGGAGGGAGTTTCAGTTTGGGGCTGGCTGGGACATGGAGTGAAGTGCAGACGTGGTTGTCTGGCTCACTGCCCCCCAAAATGGACCCAGCTGAGGGGTCCCGTTCTCTGCACCTGCAAGCTCTGTTTTAGACCATGTTCCTGTCGTCTAATAAACCTTCTGTTTTACTGGCTGGCTGAGAGTCACGTCTGACTGCGGAGTTGGGGTGCAGGACCCTCTGGCTTCCCCAGGAGCCCCACCTGAGTGGACTCGCTGGGGGGAAGCGCACGGAGGGGCAGAGGATGCTGAATGCTCCGAGGTCAGACCCAGGAAGGTGGAAGCTGTGTGAGCTGTGTGTCCTGAAGACAGGCTGCTCACAGAAAGGCGACTACCCCAGAGTCCTGACTGTCTTCATGGGGAGCAGTTCCAGAGCATCGCCCAGGGACTCTGTGACAACTGGTGGCAGCGGTGGGATGTACTGCACCCCGTGGATGGCACTTCCTGCAGTAAGTGACTGGGGAGCAGTAACACGAAGGGGGATTGCCGAGGACCAGGCCTGCTGAAGGCTCGGAGAGGAGCGGTTTCGGGGGGCGGTTAACCCCTGGGAGTGTGTGACCAGTGAGAAGGACTGTGCAGTAATGGGGTCCCCCTGGGGACTGCAGTGAGCAGTCTCAGGGGCGGAGGAGCCTGCAGCTTGGCCCGGGGAGAGAGAAGGACTTTTGCAGTAACAGGGTTCCCCTGGGGATTGCAGTGAGCAGTCCAAGGGGCGGAGGAGTCTGCAGCTCGACCCTGGCAAAGAGGTGGTGACCTCGAGAAGGGCTGGCACACTAGGGGTTCTCCCTGGAAACCGTGGGGAGCTGAGAACACACGGGCCTGTGAGTCCACAACAACTTGGGAGGAGCGGAGTGATGGTCTGTCACCGTCTCCTTAAGAAGGACATTGTAACCCTGTGCAGAAAGAGAGGGTTGAGCGTTGGAAAGTTCACCAAAGCACAGTTAATCGTGCAGCTGGAGGAGGATGACCGCTCGAAGGAACAGATTCCTGACCCCAAATGGGGCTACAGCAGGATCTGGGAGCTGCTGGAGTGGCAGCCAGGCATCCCCAAGACTCCTGTCCCCGACCAGACGGGGGTCTTCACGATCGGGTTCCCCATCGGTGGATCGGAGACGGATGGGATTGGAGCTGAGTCCTAGAGAGCCAGAGGACTGTGAGAGACAGCGAGAGCCCGAGAAAGAGCTGCAGAAGCAGCAGCAGCATGAACTGGCGTTGGGGGAGCGGAGAGGCCTAGGGGACCCCCCCGGGGTGAGTGGGGATAGACCCCGGGGGGCCAGTTCCGCAGGGAACCTCGAGACTAAATTGCTGCCCCTGGTTAAGGAGGGGGGGGGTGGATGCCACCTCACTGCCTTTGAGCAGGCTGGCGATTTGAACCAAGGGGACCCTGTGGAAAAGCCCCGGTGTCTAGCTCCCTTGCTGGATCCCAAGGCCATAGACTCCGTCAGCCAGATGGTTGGGGATGTGGACTCCTGGTCCCAACCTATATGTCTGTGTGGAGTTTCCTGGGGCCAGGCCCCTCGGACCCCCAGTGGGAGCGGAAGGTGATGGTCAATGGGGAGACATTCTTGGGGTGGCCAAAGGGCATGGGCTGCATAAACCTTCCCACATGCGGCCTGCGAGTGCTATCGACCACCCCCGACCTAAGGGAGGGCGTGAAACTGGAAGGGCCTGGTGTAACTCCTACCAAGGAAGGCTGGGGCATCCATGGGAACGTTGGTGGCTTCGAACTTCCCCAGGTCACCGGCTAAAGTGACCCCGCTCAGTTCGATCTCGAAGGGGGGAGAGATGTGACGAAGTGGGACTCTTCTTAATGTTTCCTCTGAATAGTATGGGGGTGCCTCAGTTTCCCCTAGGCAGTTCTTAAGTATCTAGGTGGTGGGGTAAGGGTGTATGATCATTGCAGAGCCCTAGAGGGCAGGTGTGGGCAGGGGTCTGGACACAGAGAATGGCCGACACCCTGTTTCCTGGCAACTGATGGCCTGGGCCCTTCCCCCCTGGGAGGTGAGAGCTAAAGGGTTAGAGAACAAAGGAATCAGGTGACCACCTGGCCCGGGAAAGGAACAAAGCCCAGAGGAGGAGGGGCTGGAGGGAGTTTCAGTTTGGGGCTGGCTGGGACATGGAGTGAAGTGCAGACGTGGTTGTCTGGCTCACTGCCCCCCAAAATGGACCCAGCTGAGGGGTCCCGTTCTCTGCACCTGCAAGCTCTGTTTTAGACCATGTTCCTGTCGTCTAATAAACCTTCTGTTTTACTGGCTGGCTGAGAGTCACGTCTGACTGCGGAGTTGGGGTGCAGGACCCTCTGGCTTCCCCAGGAGCCCCACCTGAGTGGACTCGCTGGGGGGAAGCGCACGGAGGGGCAGAGGATGCTGAATGCTCCGAGGTCAGACCCAGGAAGGTGGAAGCTGTGTGAGCTGTGTGTCCTGAAGACAGGCTGCTCACAGAAAGGCGACTACCCCAGAGTCCTGACTGTCTTCATGGGGAGCAGTTCCAGAGCATCGCCCAGGGACTCTGTGACAAATAGTATTTTGGGTGGACTTTTCAGAGGGGAGCTTCACTTGAGCGTTGGGCCATTTCCTCGCTGAGTCTTCTCGTAGAGAGCTGCTTGCAGACGCTGTGTGATTCTACAGCTGGTGCGTCCCTACCTCTGTGTGTGTGCGTGTGTGTGTGTGTGTGTGAGCTGCCAGAGGCCGGAGAGCTTAATTCAGCAAAACTGGGAGAGGGAGCCCAGGCTAGCGGAGCAGGCAGGCTCAGTGAAACCCCAGTACATCAGGTGGCATCCATCAGCCTGGTTAGGGGACAGGATGTGCCAGTGTCCCGCAGAGCCAGGCTACCTGGCCGAGACACGGCCCCGACAAGCGGGCGACGAGGAGGGAGATGGCAGAAATTCTCCTAGCCCCTCTCAATGGGGTGCGGCCAGCGCTGGGCCCTCGGGGTTGCAGCCTGGGGAGCTCCCTGGCTGCTCCAGGGTTCCCAGGGACCAGAGGTTGCCAAGTGCCTTGTCACTGTCTGTGCTCGGTGAGGAGGTCGCGTGTGTCTCAGCCGGACTCAGCCTTCACCGCAGCAATACGCACCCTTGTCACCTGGAGGTCGGGTCACTGCTGGGCCCACTCCCCGGGGCTGGCCCAGCCAATCAGCGCCGCTAGCCAGCGCACAGCAGCCGTGTGTGAAGGGGCAGGTCCTGGCACGAGGCCTCAGCCCTGCACCGGGGGGTCTGCCTGGCTGCCAGGCCATTTCCAAGGGGAGTTTCTGGGGCAGGTTTGGACCTAGGAATCCCTAGCTGGGTTGGGCCCTACATCTCCCATGTGGGGTTGCAGCAGGGACCCTCCTGAGAGGAACCCGTGTCAGCAGCTCCGGGCTAGTCAGGAGGGGTTCAGGGGGTCTCGGTGATGGCTCTGTAACTCGTCTTGCCAGAGCCTGGATTTGCTGAGCTACGGGCCCCTGCCAGGCTCGCTGGCTCTCCACGGCTTTGGGGGAGGGAGAGGCCAGCCTGGAGGGAGTCCTGGGGGGGCAGCTGACGGGACCTGAGGCTAGTCACAGGGCTGGGGGGCAGAACAGAGGCCATGCATGGGGGGCTGGGAAAGGGGGGGATGGAACGGAGCCTCGCACACTGGCTGCATGTAGGCCCGACCTGGGGTGTCCTCAGCAGCTTCATGCCCAGGCCAGTGCAGGGAGGGGGCATGGAGGGGCAGGGTGGCCTGGAAAAGGGCCAGCCCTAGAGGAACAAAGGGCTCACAGAGGCCAGGTGATATTCAAGGAGCTGCAATCTCCAGAGGGCCCTGGCACATCCCCCTGAGTCACTCCCTGCTGGGACTCTCTAATCCAGGGGCTCACGGGGAACAATGGCCCATTGAGCTGCTGTCCAGCCATGAAGGAGCCTTTGTTCCTCCCGCAGCACCTTCTGCTCACAAGGGCCAGCAGCGGCAGGGGGGGGCATCCAGGCTAGCGAGCCCAGGGGCTGCAGCCCTCCTGCTGCCATCGCTCTGGCCAGCTCCCCGACGCCCGCGCCTGGCTTCCTGTGTCCGTCCCAGGCTCTGCCAGTCGGTCTGTGCCCAGGCTGTGTGCCTGCCCCCCCCCCCCCCGCCGAGCCGTGCACATGGCCCCATCCCTCGCCCAGCCGCGCTGAGCTAGGGAAAGCCAACCGGGCGCCCCAGGGAGCAGCGTCTGGGTCATTTCCCTGGGGGAGCGGGGGTGCTTGGGGGCGGGAACTGCCCGGCTTAGTGAGTAGGCACCAGGCCCTAGGACCCTTTCCCTCCAGGGCACCTGCTCCCACCCTGGCAGTGGCTGCTATCTCATCGCCCCAGTGGCCCCCCCTCAGGCCTCTCTCTGACTGCCCCCCTTGCCCCAGCTTTCCTTTTGGAACAGGGAGGGGTGGGGGGTATTTTCTGCACCCAGGGTTAGTGTCTGCAGTGCTGTAGCCTTTGTCCCTGCTGCCCTCCGCCAACGAGCGCCCAGCCCCCCGCTGTGACCCTGGGCGCAGGTGGGCTCCGGGCACTGCTGCGGGGAGAGGACGGGGCATGCGAGAGACCCCAGACAGGGGAGGAGAGGGGTCCGGCCCTGAGGCAGGACTGGATCGCACCATGGGGCAGCTGCCCTCAGACACCAGCCCCTCGGAGTCTGGGACGAGAGGCTGCCCTGGCCCCTTGGTGTTGATGGGGCATTGCTCCCTTGCGGGCTGTGCTGTGGGGAGCAAGCCGTGATCAAAGCCCGCCACTGATCAGGGAGCCACGAATGGTCTGTCACCTCAGCTGGGGGGGTGGGGCGGGGGGGGCCTCTGCCTGCCTTGTGCACCAGTGCCCCACGCCTGCTCCCACAGGGAGGTGCTCCAGGATTTTTCATCCCACGCCCCCCCCAGCCCCTTAGCATACAACGGAATAGCCCACTGCACCCTGGGAAACCTGAACCCCCCGACCCCCCCGGCCCATCCAGGGAAAAGGAGCCCGGCAGAAAGGTCTGTGGTGCCCGCCGGACAGGGGCACCGGCTCTGCGCACTGGCTGGGCCCCTGTTCTGAGGCTAGCTGGCTGAGTCGTCGTGCTGAGCCCCACACCCCCTTCTTTAACCCCGCCGTGCCTGCAGGGATGCCCTGGCTGTGTCTGGCACCCCGCTGAGGCCCCCCCCCCCCCCCCCCGCAGCACCGGGGCAGGGCGCTCTGTGCCAGGCCAGGCAGGAGAGCAGCTCGCCGGGAGTCTCAGAGCCAGGGGGACGGGGCAGGGAGCCCTCTGTGCAGTCCGGTGCCCTCTGCCAGGTCCTGCCCATCCCTGCAACCCTGAGCACAGGCGGGCCGGGGCAGGGGCAAAGCAGCAGCTCAGGTGATGCCCCAGCCCCCCCTGCCCGCCCCCAGGAGCTGCAATGTAAGACCGTGATGCGGGGATTGGCTGGCCGGCAGCCAGCTGGCTCCTCCCAGCGCCAGGCCCTTATAATGGCCCGTCTGTCGCCTTCCATGCAGGTCGGTGGGTGTTGGTGTCCGAGGCTCCTGCAGATCCTCCTGTGATCCCCAAGGGTCCCTCACCAGCCCACCGCCACGCCGTGGGGAAACATGCAGCCGCTTTGCAGGTGAGTGGCCCCTTCCTTCGCTGCGCCAGGGCCGTGGAGAGCTGGGAGGCAGTGCAGGGGGTGCCCCGGGGCTCTGCCTGGGGACAAACTGCTGGGCACGTCTCACCGGTAATCGCCCCCTGGACAGCGACACCGCTTCACCCTGGCATGCCTGCCATCTTGGACTCCCCTGACACCAGCCCCGGGGGGCGGCTCAGACACTCCCCCCAACACACACACCCAGCAGGTTGGCCAGGACACACTAGGCTCCCCTCGTGGCCAGAGCTTATCACCAGCTTTTGCCCATTTCCAGCTCCCAAAAGAATTGCTGCCTTGGAGGGGCAGCCAGCCTCCCAGGCTGGTCAGCGGCTGCAGGGAGGGGAGAGTTTGCCCCCTTGTTCCGGCAGCAGTGTGAGGCGAGAGGGTCTCACGGTGCAGCTCGGGAACAAGGGGCTGCTCGGGGAGCTGAGAGGGCAGCGGGCAGAGAACGGCCATGAGGAAATCCCGGTCCCCGCAGCATAGATTTGCCTGTGGAACTCCCTGCTGCTGAGGCTCAGTTTGCCAGGCCTTGGAGTGGGTCTGTGAGCAGGGTCCGGGTGGGGGCTGGAGGAGTGGTCGTTCCCACCAGGAGATGCCTCCCTTCACCCAGCTGGGACCTGCGGAGGCATCGGGGTGCTGGAGGCGGAGTGCTGCAGGGGCGCCGACCGGTGGCTCACGGGCAGGCACCCGCGGAGCTGCAGGGCATCCAGCCCTGGGGTCTGGAGACGGAGGGGAGCCACCAGCCAGCCTGTCTGCCAGAGGTCGGGGCAGGGTCCTGTCGTGTCCCAGCCCCAGGCCTTGATGCTTCCCCGACTCCCTGAAGCTCCTCGCTTTGCAGGCCTGTCCCAGGGCAGGGTAGGCCCTGCAGCTGGCGGCTCCAGGGCCCTCCCATCTCAGCCCTCGGCTGGGGCCCTGCAGCCTCTGCCCCCTTCTTGACCCACGGGCAGACTCTAGTCTAGAGCAGGGGTCTGGCTGGGCTTGGGGTGCCCTGGAGCAGGCTGGGCAGTCGGTGTCTGGCCAGCCTCCTGGGGCAGACTCCTTGGCCTCCCCACTTCCTCTGCCCTGGGACCCAATCCCCTGCCCAGCTGGCACGTTGCTGGGGCAGGCATGATGGAGTCTCCCATGGTCACTGCCAGCCTCTGCCCTGAGCGGGGTGAGGAGCTAATGGGGGTGGGGGGCAGCCCAGCGAGCCTCGGGGCGCTCTGGCATCAGAACAGCCTCTGAGTGCCAGCCACACGGGAGAAGCACCAGCCTCCTGCCCTGGGGCGGCGTGGGAGCAGCAGGGGCCAGGCCTCGAGCCTGGCAGCTCTGGGCTCCGTGCTCGCCTCACTGGGGAGACGCACACGGCTCGGTGAGCAGGAGCTGCAGAGGAGAAGGGTCTTGCGCCGACAGCAGCCAGAGGGGCCGACTCGGGGCAAGGGCAGGGTGCGGGGAGCAGGGAATGGGCTCCAGGACAGGCTGGGGTCCACAGATTTTCCATGTGGTCTTGTAGGAGTGCCCGGAATGGGGGGGCAGCATGGAGGAGGGGGGATGATGGCAGCAGGACCCTGCACCTGCCAGAGTGTAAAGTGCTGGGACCTGGGGTGGCCAAACAGGGGTGTGTGTGACTGGTTGGGGGGAGGAGGGGGAATTTTTTGGCTGGTGGAGGTGACCGATTGGCTGTGGGGAGGGGGGCTGAGGAGCTGGCATTGCAGGGGGAGGGGAGCACTGTGGGGGGAGGGTGCCGAGGAGCTGGCGGAGGGTGCGGGGTGGGGGGCGCTGCACTATTTAAAATGCTGATTCCTTACTAAGTTCCAGGGTTTGCAGGTTATCCCTGCCCAGGCGGGACGCTCCCCTCCTGCTCCCACAGGTCTCTGCCCCCTTCCCCTGCCTGGCACCTGCGGGTGGGGGAGGAGGCCCGTCTAAGGGGGTGACCCCGTTCTCCCATTGCAGGGTGCTGGCTGTCGCTGGGGCCGTGGTGCTGCTCCTGGCCATTGTGGCTGCTGATGGTAAGTGGGGAGGGGGGTGCTGAGGGCCCCCGCTGTAACACATTGGGCCCAGCTGCAACCGTCCAGCCTGGGGCTGGGGAAGGCCCCGGTGGGGCTCTGGGGCCAGCGCCCGCCCCATCCCCCAGCTCTCTAGCGCCCCGTGTCCTGAGGGCACCCACAACCCTCCCTGCAGGGACCCCTCATGCACCACGAGCCCCGTGCAGCGGGACAGGGCAGCCGGGCGGTGCCCACACCGCAGTGCCGAGGACCCTGCCCGCAGGGGCCAGGGTGGCATCGTCCTCCCCAGAGACTAGCCCCCCACCCTTCGGGGACAGGCCAGGGGCCCTTAGCGCTCACGACCCTGTCTGCGTGACGGCACTTCTCCGTGAGCACCTCCCGCGGCACCGTGCCCGGCACCATGCTTCCGAGCCAGCCCCGACGGCATGGGGAGCGCTGAGCCCCTGCCCTGCTGCCTGCAGCCCCTGGCGCCCCCCACAGGTCAGCACTGAGAGGGGAGAGTACCCCTACTGAGCCCCCCCACCACCCTGCTGCCTGCAGCCCCTGGCGTTTCCTTAGGGCTCACCCATCCCTGCCGGGTCTGTGTCCCTGGCACTTCTGACAGTCTGGAGGGGAGGGCCAGGGGCAGGGGCAGGGGCAGTCTTGGGGTCCGGCTGCAGCTCCCTGGATTTCCCTCCATGCACAAAGGAGGTTTCAGTGACGTCTCTGTGTCTCCCGCCACCCCCCCTCTCCTCCCCGCGGGCCCCGAAGAGCCCACCAGCTCTCCAGACACAACGCCCCCTGCCGATGGCCAGGAACCAGGTACGGCGGGGTGGGGAATGCGGGGCACCGCTGCCGGCTCTGGGGCATGGAGGGCACTGTAGAGGCTGCCGGCAGCTGGGGGCAGGGGGCGGGATGAATGGTAGTGGGCTGGCTGGGCATGGGTGCCAAGGGGCTGTACTGGGAACCCTCCAGGGCAGGGCACCAGATGGCACTGGGCTCTGGCACTCAAGCCAGGAAGTGCTGGCACGCGATCCTGGGTCCAACTCCTGGCAGTGCCCCAGCTCACTCTCTGCCCTGGGGCCCATTCCTGCCCCCTCTGTGCCTCAGTTTCCCCCTCTACAGCCCTGGGGCGGGTGGGGCTGGGGCGGGTGGGGGCCGGGCGCCGACCTTGCTCCCTTCTTGACTCTTCCAGAGCCTGTCAGCCATGGCAAACTGGAGGTGCTGGGAGACAGTAAGCAAAGGCCCCCCCGGCTGGCTCCCCGCTGGGCCGGGGCTCAGGGGATGCCGCTGGCAGGAGAGGTCCTTGCCCGGCCCTGAGAGTGGGAACTGGGCAGGGCTCGCCCCAGGCTTGAGGGCACGAGGTGGCCGGGCTGTTTTGAGGGGGGCCCTGGGGTGCTTGTGCCCAGCCCCCAAGCCTCCAGTGCCCCCACGGCTCAGCCCAGGTCTGCTGGGAGCCGGGCCCTGTCCTGGCAATGGGACCTCGCCCGGCTTCCTGATCCCTGCTCCGGACCCAGCGCCGCAGGGCTGGTACAGGCCAGCTCTGAGCCCCGGGCTCCCTGGCCTGCTCAGGGCTGGGCCAAGGGGCTAACAGCAGGGGCACCAGCTACAAAGCCCCGGGGTGCCCAGCAGGGCCCCCTTGGCATTTATCTCACTAGCCCCAAGGCTACAAGTGGACCCCTGAGGGCTCAGAGTGGGTGGGCCCTTCCCCAAGGCCTGTGGGGCTGCGAGCGACAGGCCGAAACCCCAGAGGAAGCCGAGAACAGCCCTGGCTCCCCCCAGCTGCAAGGAGCCTTGAGGCCCCTCTGGGGGCAGCAATGGGATGGAGGGCAAGTGAAAGGCCAAGGGCCCTGCAGCCCCAGGGCACATATTTCTGCTGAGACCCTGCCCCACAGGCCTCTCCAGCCCCTGCCCTGGGGCTCTCTCCCGGAGCCCCTTTTGGGGTCTGCCCCACTGAGATGCCAGGCCCAGCTCCCGTCCACACGGGGACACCCAGCACCAGCTGCTGCAGGGGCCTCGTGGGCAGCAGGGTCAGCGCAGAGGGAGCCGCCCACGGCCCTGGCTCTGCAGAGGGCCCCCCTCACCCCTCCCATCTCTCCCCATTGCAGGTGAGCTCAGCACCCCTCTGAGGTAGGGCCTGGGGACCCCAGGGGCGCACGCAGGCTGGAGCTCAGGCTCCTGGGCAGAGAGACCCGCGCTCTGTTCCCAGCTCCGGGCAGGATGCAGGGGGACTGGACTCAGGCTTCCTGGGTTCTACTCCTACCCCCAGAAGGGGAGTGGGGCTGGGGTTAGACCAGGGGCGGGGCTGGGGGTCAGGACACCAGGGTTCTTTTTTCAGCTCTGCCACTGGTTCATGACGCAGCCTTGGGCAAGTAATTTAAACCAAAAAGGTCAAATGTGGTGACTGAAGCCAAGCCCCTACCCCCATCAGGGGGCGGGGGACTGCAATGGGGGGTTCTGGGCTTGGCCTCTCTGGACATCAGGGGCTCATCTGTCTTCACACGTCCACCCTAAGGAACCGAGGTGGGAACCCTGCCGGCCACAGCGTCCATGAGCCCTGAAATGGGGAAAATGCCCAGCCTGCTGCAGGCTTTGCCCTTGTGGCTCCCAGCTTCACTCCTCCCCCCGAGCCCTTCCGGTGCCCCTCAGTTCCAACCCGCAGCCCCCTGCCCTTCCAGCCCTGGGCTCCCCACATCCCTGCCAGTGCCTCTCACTCCCGCCCCACAGCCCCGACCTCTGTCCCCCCTGGGCAGAAGCTGCGGGTCTGGGTGCCCTGTGGGGTGGGTCTGTGTTGTGCCCCGGGGCTCCACAGAGACTGTGTCACTGGTGACAGGAGGCTGCCAGCCTTGGGGGTGACTGCCCGTCTCCATCCCCTCCCGCCACCGTGAGAGACGTTCCCCGGGGAGCTTCCTCTGGCTTTGCCCCATTCCCCTGCCCGCTGAGCACTGCCCTCACCTCTCCATCCTCGCAGGGGTGACCCTGGTAAGCCTCGGGGGAGCCGAGCGGTTGCTCACTGACGACGCGCACCCAGGCGGCCTGGACGGGGACTCTGCCAGCCTCGACGCCCTCAACAGCGGGACCTTTAACCTGGACCCCTTGGCTGGGGACGCCCAAAGCGGTAACATGCCCGCCCCGCGCGAGGCTGCCAGGGGTGGCCCGGAGCCCCCTGGCCCTGGCAATGTCCAATGGGCCAAGGGCATTATGGGGAAGCATCAGGTGCTGGCCACTGGCCCTGGCAGGGGGTGGGCTACTGGGTGGGCTGTCCCAATGGCCAGCGCTGGCAGGGCAGATGGCCCCCACAAGCCCACGCCCCGATTCCCTCCCAGCAGGGGAGGCTGGGGCTGGGCTGGTGGGTTCAGCCATGGGCACCTGGAGGCCTTTGGGATTTGGCCCGAGGCCTGGCCAGGCCAGCTCTGACGTGTTGCTTTTCTTTTCCTCCTTTCAGGTCCTGCGGGGGACCTGCCTGCCCAGTCCAACGAGTCGCAAGAGAGTAAGAGCCCCAAAAGGCCTCCCCTCCCGCGAGCCAGCCCCGGCCTGGCTGAGCCCCTGAGCAGAGCGTGCCCCACGGCCAGACGCTCGCCCCCCGCACACTCAGTAACAAATCACTAAGTGGCCCGTGCTGCACCGAGCAGCCCAGGAGCTGCCGGACCCGTCGGCCGCAAAAGTGGCCCCTGATCTGCTGTGGGCAGGTTCCCCTGGGGCTGGGCGCGGTGGCTGGGCACAACACACAGGGCAGGTTTGCTCCAGCATCCAGGAGAGCAGGAGACAGCCGGGCCCCAGCGGGGGAGCCCAGGGGAGAGGGGGAGGGGCAAGGAGGGGGGACCCTGGTCCCGTCAGGGGAGCCCTGGGGAGAGGGGAGGGATCCTGCAGCTGAGCGAGTGCCCCGGGCTGCTGCTTCCGGCCCGCGTGGCTCGGGTCAGGGGGCTCGGGGCACATGCTCCGGGACGGCCCCCGGGGCCTGGGCTAACCCTGCGTGTTTCCCATCGTTTCCAGGTGTGGACCACGACACCGACTCGGAGGAGGCTGTTGCATCTTAAGGTACCAGGAGAAGCGGGGGGGGTGAGGGGGGGCGAACCCTCTGGCCAGGCACAGGGAGGGGCCAGGCCCTGCGCTCGCTCGTGAGCCCGAAGCCAGGGGTTTCTGAGCACGGCCGGGGCAGAGGCTGCAGCCCCTGTTACGGCACGGCCAGTGCCCCCCATCCTGGGGATCGCCCAGCTCCAGGGGGGCGCGTGCTGGGGGAGACGCAGCCGACCTGGCTGCTGCGGGAGGAGCGGGCGACGTGGCTCTGCCTGTGCCACGTGACAGAACCGTGGCGGGAGCAGCAGGTCGCGTGTCCTGCGGCCACCAGCAGGGGCCGTAAAGCTCCCCTGGGGCTGGGCTGGGCTGAGAGCCGCGGTCCGGGCCTGGCGCTGACGGGTCACCCGGGCTTGTGTCTCCCCAGGGATGTGAGGCGCGGGGGTCCCACGCTGGAGCTGCGATGGAGCCCCGATGGACAGCAGCTTCCTGCCTTCCGCCAAGCTTTCTCGTCCCCCGCCCCCCAGCCACGGCACTGCCTGGGTATCGCTCTGCCCCTGCCCCGCTGTCCTGGCTGCTGTTACAGCTCCAGCCGGGAGCCTTCGCATGTCCTGGGGCTCTCAAGGCTGCTTAGAACAAGGCTGCTTCCCCTCCTGCCCCCCACGCCCCACCGTGCAGCCCCTCGGCTGGGGGAAACCAGCCCTGACGCCCCGCAAGCCGCACGGAGCAACCCCTGCTGGGGGTCTGACCCAGCCCCCAAGCCGGGAGAAGGGCCTGAGACCCCCTCTTGGCCCAGCCTGCAGCTCCCGCTCTCCAAGAGCTGCTCCTAGGCCTGTGCCCGGCTGAGCAGCCACGGGCAGCGAGATCAGCCCAGCGCGGGGTGCGGCTCAGCACCCAGCCTGCCTGCCCCGCCCCGCCCACACACAGCCAGCCTCAGCCAGCAGCGCCCCGGGGCCGAACGCCGGGTCCCAGCGGGGCGGCACCGTGGCCAAGGCATTGCGGCTGCGGCGGGCAGGGCAAGCGCACGGGCTCCAGGCAGCTCATCTGCTCCAGCCCCCGACGCTCCCCGGGGAGGTGCTGGCTCTGCAGGAGCGCCCAGCCACGGCAGTCCCACGGCCCAGCCTCTCCCAGCAGGAATCCCTGGGGCGCCAGGGGGTGCCCCTCTACTGAAGGTGCCAGTCGGGTGCTGGTGAGCCCCAGCAAGTGACTTCCCACCATGGATCCGGCCGGGGCCCCTGGCAGGAAGCTGGCTGCCTGGCGTTATCATAGAGATGGGCACTGGCCAGGCCCTGGGGAGAAATTGTGGACACTGCCAGGGGCCTCACCTAGTGCCCCGGGGAGACCTGGAACTGTCCTGCTGCTCTCTGGCCCTCCTGGAGAAGGGGCACCTCCTACATCTGCTTGGCGAGGGGCAGGAGACCTTGTTGTCTGGGCTTCGCGGGGTGCTGGCCCGGCCCGTGACAGCCTGCAGGAGAGGCACCTGCTGGCCCCAGCCGCGTGGACCCCCAGGCTGGAGCTGCTAACCGCTCTGGCCGCTCTGCTGCTGCCCCTGGGAGAGCTCCCAGCACTGCGCGTCCCCTGTATCCCTGCCATGCTTCCCCTGCCAATAAAACCCTTCAGCAACCGTGTGTGTGTCCCGGCCGGGAGACGGGCGGAAGGGCTCCCTCCCCCATGGTCAAAGGGGTAGAGAACCCGGCCTGCGGGGCCAGGTTAAAACCTGGGCACGTTTCGTCTGGAGAAAAGCCCCCGGAGTGGGGAGCTGGGCCAGGGCGGGGGGGGGATCAGCTGCTCTTCGGGGCCACAGGAAGTAACGGGCTGAACCTGTGGCCAGGGAGGAGAACAGTTTTAACGCGAAGGGGAGCTGAGCCCTGAGCGCCGGACCAGGCTTCCAGGGAGGCTGTGGGGTCCCTGTCACTGGCTTTTTAAGACCAGGTTTTGCCAGCCCCCTGTCCAGGCTTGTTCCAGGTTTGGGTCTGTCAAGGCATCTTCACCAGGAGTGCCAAAGAGGGAGGGGCTGGATTTGATGACCTCTCAAGGGCCCTTCCAGCCCCCCATTTCTACAGTGCTCTGACCCCCGCCCCCCAGGCTAGGCAGACATCAGACCGGAGCGGGAAGGGAGGAGGCAGCCGAAAGCTCTGGGGCTGAGCGGGCCGGGGCATGGAGCAGCTCCATGGGGCCTGGGAGCATTAACAGGGTCCAGCAGCCCTGTGATGTGTGGGGGGCTGGGTGGGGCGCAGGCTTGTTTGGAGCAGCACATTGTCCAAGCCAAGGCCTGGCTGGGTGGGTCAGTAGCTCCAGGCCCCGGGCAGGCCGGCCCTGTGCCTTCAGCCGTCCCACACTCTAGAGCTGGCATGGGGCTTGCTGCCGGGGGACCTGCCGGGGGCAGCTGCAGCCCCTGGCCAAACACCTGGTGTGCGCTGGGGAGACTGCCTGGTTCCAGTGCCCAGAGATTACGCCGAGGGCGTGGGGCTGAGCGGAGGTCCCTGGGGGAGCCAGTCTCACCCACTGGGCTCTTTTCACATGACCAGCATGAGCTCTGGGGCTGGCTGGGCTCACACGACGAGAGGCACAGCCAGTCCCGGCGTGGCTAGGGACTCCTACAGCACCTAGGGGCAGAGCCGCTGTCTGCTCTTTGCCCCAAGCTCAGTGTAAGGTTCCCAGACGCTGAGCTGTGGGGCTGTCATGGAGTCGCTGGGCAATGCTTTGGAACTGCTCCCCATGAAGCCAGGCAGGACTCTGGCGAAGTCTCCTCTCTGGGAGCAGCCTGTCTGCAGGGCACACAGCTCACCCGGCTTCCCCCTTCCTGGGTCTGACCTCGGAGCATTCAGCATCCTCTGCCCCTCCGTGCGCTTCCCACAGCGAGTCCACCCAGACGGGGTCCTGGGGAAGCCAGAGGGTCCTGCCCCACAACTCCGCAGTCAGACGTGACTCTCAGCCAGCCAGTAAAACAGAAGGTTTATTAGACGACAGGAACATGGTCTAAAACAGAGTTCGTAGGTGCAGAGAACAGGACCCCTCAGCTGGGTCCATTTTGCGGGGCAGTGAGCCAGACAACCACGTCTGCCCTTCACTCCATGTCCCAGCGAGCCCCAAACTGAAACTCCCTCCAGCCTCTCCTCCTCTGCACTTTCTCCCTGTCCCGGGCCAGGAGGGCACCTGATTCCTTTGTTCTCCAACCCTTTAGCTCTCACCTTGCAGGGGGGAAGGACCCAGGCCATCAGTTGCCAGGAAACAGGGTGTCGGCCATTCTCTGTGTCCAGACTCCTGCACACACCTGCCCTCTAGGGCTCTGCAATGATCATACACCCTTACCCCACCACCTAGATACTTAAGAACTGCCTAGGGGAAACTGAGGCACCCCCACACTATTCAGAGGAAACATAAAGAACAGTCCCACTTCGTCACAGTGACCTGGGGAAGTTCAAAGCCACCAATTTTCCCATGAATGCCCCAGCATCTCTCCCATTCCTTGGTGGGAGTTTCACCAGGCCCTTCCAGTTTCACGCCCTCCCTTAGGTCAGGGGTGGTCGATAGCACTCACAGGCCACATGTGGGAAGGTTTATGAGGCCCGTGCTCTTTGGCCACCCCAAAACCCCAGGGGGTCAAACTGGGATTGGGTCTTCTCCCCAACAAGCTGGCCAAACACAGCCACTTGGTTTTCGGACTGTTTAACTTTCTTAACAGCTTTCACTTCATCTGAGACCTTCTCAAAGCTATCCACACTGGATCTTTCAACAGGACAGTCAGTGGATCCATTCACAACAGAAAATTTCGGGCTGTTAGGAACTGAAACTTTCTTGATTAAATCACTTTCACACTCTCCTTCAGTTGCAGTAAACTGCTTGCAAAGACTCCATGAGGATTCCTTTCCCTAGGGCTTTTCTATGCAACAGTTCACCCCTCACAGAAGTTCTGCTCTTATCCTCTTTACCGAGGGCTTGCTCTAGAGGAACACTTTCCTGAGCAACAACAGACTCTTTCTGGGTCTCCCTTACATCCAGAATTACCTCTGGCCATCCGGCGGATTCCTACACAATCCCCTTTCAGGCAAACTGACAGACTCCCTAGATAAAAGGTCAGAAGCATTCTCCTTCCCTTTGCCACACACAAGTTCAGGAATCTTTTCCTTCTTGCTATAGGTTTCCACTCCCTCAGTAGGTAACACAATCACATCACCTTCATGCTCTCCTTGTGCCCTGGCTAGGATCTCACCCTGATTAGACAGAGTTGCTGCACCCTTTCCAACAACACACTAGCAACAGGCAAAATACAAGCACCAGAATTGTCTGGTCTCTGGGATTTTACATAGACACTAACTGGATGCGACCTAGTTACAGGGCCATTCTCCCGAGCAGACCCAAACTTAGGACCCTTCCCTTCCTGGGCTTTAGCTGAATCCAGAACCAGCTCTAAGACAACTGCACGACCCTCAACCATCACAGGCTGAAAGGCCCCTTCTGTCTGCTCCACGGACACAGAAGAGCCAGACACACTTTCTCCTTTCCCAGACACCCAGCTTGGGATCTCATTCCCCTTGTCCCAGCACACAGGGCTGGTCACAGACAACTGCTTGGAGACCAGGGTAGCTCCCTCCATAGGCAAGTCAATACCCCTGACAGACACAGGCACGTTTCCTTCACTGTCCCAATTCTCCACCCAGCTAACAGGTAAGGTCCCGGGACTCTCATCTTCCACTCTCCTCGCCTTCCCATCCTGCTGACTAGACACAGCCATCAGATCACAAGGCTGCCTAGGCTCATCCAGACTTTCCTTACCCAGCACCTTGCCACTCCCCACAGATCCCCTGCCCTGCCTGTGTCTCCCCCCACTCAGCTGGGGTCTCAGCTCCCACTGTGCTCAGCGCTGCCCTTGCTGTCCCAGTGGGGGCAGGCGGGGAGCTTGCTGCTTTCCTCACGGCATCAGAGCCAGCGTGAGCCCCCTCTCCGGTGTGCAAGGGGGACGGGAATCATCTCTCTGTCCCACCCAGCCCCAGGGATCTGGATACAGGCGGGCAGGTAGCCTGAGCCTAGCTGCTCCTCCCTGCTGCCAGCCAGGTCACCTGCATTTTCACTGACCATTTCCCTCTCCACCGATTGGTTCCCTGGATTCAAATTCAAACCTTCGGCAGTTACCGGAGCAGGGCCTGGATCCTGTCCCAAAGAGACACAGTCACCGCACAATGGGGTCTCGCAGCTGGTGTCCTGGAGAACCCCAACAACCAGCCAGCCCCACCCCTCCTGGGTCTGCACAGGGATCTGGGCCATAGGCAGGGCGAGGGGCTTCGTCCCTGGGACCCTCCCCCAGCTCACCCAGCCCCTCAGCATCTGAGGCTGCACCACCCAGGGCCTGACACCAGTTCTCTCTGTCCCAGGATCTCACCACCCCAGGAATGTCTCCCCATTGACCATCACCTTCTGCTCCCACTGGGGGTCCGAGGGGCCTGGCCCCAGGAAACTCCACACAGACATATAGGTTGGGGTCAGGAGTGGGAGCCTGTCCACCTCCCCACCCATCTGGCTGACGGAGTCTATGGCCCTGGGACCCAGCAAGGGAGCTAGACACCGGGGCTTTTCCGCAGGGTCCGCCTGGTTCAAATCTCCAGCCTGCTCAAAGGCAGTGAGGTGGCATCCACATCCCCCCCTCCTTAACCAGGGGCAGCAATTTAGTCTCGAGGTTCCCTGCGGAACTGGCCCCCCGGGGTCTATCCCCACTCACCCCTGGGGGGTCCCCTATGTCTATCCGCTCCCCCACCGCCAGTTCATGCTGCTGCTGCTTCTGCAGCTCTTTCTCGGGCTCTCGCTGTCTCCCACGGTCCTCTTGCTCTCTCGGACTCAGCTCCAATCCCGTCCGTCTGCGATCCCCCGATGGGGAACCCGATCGTGAAGACCCTCGTCTGGTTGGGGACAGGAGTCTTGGCGATGCCTGGCTACCACTCCAGCTGCTCCCAGATCCTGCTATAGCCCCATTGGGGGTCAGGAATCTGTTCCTTAGAGCGGTCATCCTCCTCCAGCTGCACAATGAACTGTGCTTTGGTGAACTTCCCAATGCTCAACCCTCTCTTTCTGCACAGGGTTACAGTGTCCTTCTTAAGGAGACGGTGACAGGCCATCACTCCGCTCTTCCCAAGTTGTTGTGGACTCACAGGCCTGTGTGCTCTCAGCTCCCCACGGTTTCCAGGGAGAACCCCTAGTGTGCCAGCCCTTCTCGAGGTCACCACCTCTTTGCCAGGGTCGAGGTGCAGACTCCTCCGCCCCTTGGACTGCTCGCTGCAATCCCCAGGGAAACCCTATTACTGCAAAAGTCCTTCTCTCTCCCAGGGCCAAGCCACAGGCTCCTCCGCCCCGAGACTGCTCATCGCAGTCCCCAGGGGGACCTCATTACTGCTCAGTCCTTCTCACTGGTCACACACTCCTAGGGGTTAACCGCCCCCCAAAACCGCTGCTCTCTGAGCCTTCAGCACGCCTGGTCCTCATCAATCCCCCTTCGTTTTACTGCTCCCCAGTCACTTACTGCAGGAAGTGCCATCCATGGGATGCAGTACATCCCACCGCTGCCACCAGTTCTCCCGGCATCCATGGGCGATGCTCTGGAACTGCTCCCCATGAAGCCAGGCAGGACTCTGGTGAAGTCTCCTTTCTGTGAGCAGCCTGTCTCCAGGGCACACAGCTCACACAGCTTCCACCTTCCTGGGTCTGACCTCAGAGCATTCAGCCTCCTCTGCCCCTCCGTGCGCTTCCCACAGCAAGTCCGCTCAGGCGGAGTCCTGGGGAAGCCAGAGGGTCCTGCCTCCCAACTCTGCAGTCAGACGTGACTTTCAGCCAGCCAGTAAAGCAGAAGGTTTATTAGACTACAGGAATATGGTCTAAAACAGAACTTGCAGGTGCAGAGAACAGGCCCCCTCAGCTGGGTCCATTTTGGGGGGCAGTGAGCCAGACAACCACGTCTGCACTTCACTCCATGTCCCCAGCCAGCCCCAAACTGAAACTCCCTCCAGCCCCCCCTCCTCTGGGCTTTGTCCCTTTCCCAGGCCAGCAGGTCACCGGATTCCTTTGTTCTCCAACCCTTTAGCTCTCACCTTGCAGGGGGGAAGGGCCCAGGCCATCAGTTGCCAGGAAACAGGGTGTCGGCCATTCTCTGTGTCCAGACCCCTGCACACACCTGCCCTCTAGAGCTCTGCAATGATCATACACCCTTACCCCACCCCCTAGATACTTAAGAACTGCCTAGGGGAAACTGAGGCACCCCCACACTATTCAGAGGAAACATTAAGAACAGTCCCACTTCATCACAGGGACACGCGGCAGGAGCTGCTGACGTGCTGCCCCCCCGCAGGCTGTAAAGGGCTGGGCACGCCCGTAGGCCTGGGCTCGTCACGTTCCCCAGATTTCTCTAGGCCCCTTTGGAAATGAGATCGGCTGCGTTTGCCACTCAGACGGTTTCTATCTCCCGGGAGCTTCCTGACACTATCCCAGAAATATTATTAACCCGGCCCTGGCAGGGCCTCTCCGTTGTTTTCTCCTGACCAATGTTAACCACTGAGTCGAGTTTCCAGATTTCAAATGCCTGCGGAGCTGCTTTATTGGACATTAAGTTCTCCAGTGTCAGACTTGGGGAGCCGCCAGCTCTCCCGGGAACCCCCTCATCACCTTAGCAACCTCGGGTAAGAAGCTGGAGTCTCAGGCCCCAGCTCACTGCCACGGAGACCCCTCTCTCCCCGTATCGGCTGCACCTCATCAGCCAGCCCCCTCCCTCCTTGGCATTCCTGGGGAACGCGCCTTGACAGATCCCGTTACCGCCGGGCTCCCGTGGGTGCGCAGCGGAGAAACGCAGACGTTGCTCTGTGATGTGATAAATCACAGAGGGGGAAGTTTCCATGATTGTGCTGGACTCTGGCCAGACACTGACCTCATTAGCCGGGATGAGATCATGGCAGGCCGGCCCGTGTGTCACACACCATTAGTGTGATCGTTATCGGTGCGCCCAGCGCATCCAGGGGCCCTTTCGCTCCTTGCTCCGTGGGCAGATTACACCCGGCGTCGGGCTCTCCCATGGCAGCGTGAGGGCTGGGCCCCTGCTGGCATTTCTGCCAGTAGCGCGGAGACCGGCTGGCTCAGGCCTAGGGGCTGCAAGCGCATCTGAGAGCGTTGGCTGCTGCCCCTCGCCGGGCACCGCCTAGACCCTGCCCGGGGACCTGGGGTCAAACTGCATCACTTGTCTTTCGCTGGCCTAGTGCTGACACGTGCTAGCCAGAGAAGCAGCACTTGTCGTCCCCCACAGCCCAGGCGTGACTAGCCCGGGCAGCGGGCTGGCTGCGGGCTGCTCTTCCCCAGTGTAGGATGATAAACGGAACGGCAGCTGGATTCTCAGGATTTCTCTGGTGGACGCAGGTCAGGGGCCTGTGTGCTGGGAGATCCTGGCCTGGCTGGGTCACCACATGGATGGCTGAGCGCTGCTGGTGCTTTTCCCTGATGAAGCACAGAACCCGGGGGCGGGGGGGAGCCCTGGGATCTGGGTCCAAGCCCTGAAAGGAGAGCTGCCAAGGGCACTGTGCGCCCTGAAGCTACCCGCCTGTCTGAGCACTCACCTGGCCCCACCCTTGTTGTCCCCGAGCCCCTCACCGTCCGTAATGGGTTTATCCTCCCACCCCAGGGGCTGCGCTGTTATCCCCCTGGGCACGGCGCCCAGAGACCCAAGGGCACACAGGAAGTCTGGGGGAACTGAATCCAGGTCTCCCAAGTCCTAGGTTGGTGCTTTAACCACGGGCTCATCCTTCCTGGCTGCCGCCACGTCTGCCACTAGGGAACGGAGCCAACAGCTTCCTAGGAAAATGCCGAGCAAGGTGCCTCCGCCCTAACATACAGACGCCCCCTCACCTGCCTGCCGGGGGGGACCCCCACCCGGCAATACAAGTGGCCAGGAGAGAAGGCCTGTAACGCTGAAACCCTCCTGGCATCAGCACAGACCGCGGGGGCTGGAAACCTGCAAACACGAACAGGTCTGGAGTTGGCCTGCGAGGCCCCTCCTGACCATGTCCCCCACATGCCAGCGTCCCACGGCAGCACGTCCCCTGGCACCGGAGGGGTAAAGGGAGGGCTGGAGATCCTGCAGCCTGACAGCGGAGGAGTTAGCAGACTCCCCACTCACATAGAAGGGAACAGCACCCGTTGCCCCCTCCAAGGGAGCTGTGAATGAGCTCAGGCTCTGCCCTGCCCCTCACCCCGCGTTCTGTCCCCAGCGAGCGCCTGCAGACGGCGCAGCCCTGCCAGCCACGGTCCGACTTCCCAGCAAGGCAGGGCTGCGGAAGGGCCTCGCCTGAGACGCACCGTGACAGCCAGGGCCAGCCAAAGCTCAGCCCAGCAGCACCAGCCACGGGCACTTTTCATCCGAGAGACAAGGACTGTGGAGATTGTCCCGTCCTCATCCCCGGGGCCAGGCTGCGTGGCTTGGTCCTGACGTCCTTCGTGTGCCACCGACGTGTCCCGCCACGAGCTGGGGCTGGTGGCCCTGAGGCCAGCCCATTTACTCTTCTGCCGGCTCAGAAGCAACGCTGGGGGAACCGGAGGAGCTGTCTTTCTGACTGACAGAGACACGGAGCAAGGAGCTGACAGGGTGCCTTGCAGTGGAAACCACCGAGGGGCTAGCTGGCCCCATTGCGAGGAACTCACTCTCCTTGCCTAGAGTGTATCTGACATACTGATCCGCACAGGAGACATGAGGGTCCCTGTCCGCTCCAGCTTTACATACAGCTCCCTTGTGACCAGGAGGCCAGAGCGTCATCTGCTGTAGAGAGACACGGGGCCCAGGGGCTGCGATGGGGTGACTCCTGTTTTTTCCAGCTGGGCATCTGGCCCCGGCTCTCTCTTTAATCTTTTTTTTTTTTAAATTGTCATTCGCTCTTCTGCTTCCCCGCTGGGGACCCGAAGGCGACAGCGCTGTGTGGAGAGCTGCTGCAAAGCCCCACCAGGCCCCCGCCAGCCCCTCTGCGCAGGGGTGAGTTTCCCCCAAAGCACTGTCAAATGCACCGGGCGAAACACACTGGAAGAACAGAGAAAATACGGTTTCCCCCCCCAAAATGGCTTCCCACCGCAGCGCTCGGGCCTTAGGCGGAACAAGGCGGCACAGAATGTCCAGAAGAAACACGATCCAGCCGCTCACGGGGCCCCGTCACGTGTCACTAGAGATACAAGGCCTGGGACAGTCAGAGTTTAAGGCCAAAAGGGACCATTCGATCATCTAGTCCAGCAGGTCTCAAACTTCAGAGCACCACAACCCCCTTCTGACAACAAAAATTACTACAGGTTTCAGAGGAACAGCCGTGTTAGTCTGTATTCGCAAAAAGAAAAGGAGGACTTGTGGCACCTTAGAGACTAACCAATTTATTTGAGCATGAGCTTTCGTGAGCTCACGAAAGCTCATGCTCAAATAAATTGGTTAGTCTCTAAGGTGCCACAAGTCCTCCTTTTCTTTTTGAAAAATTACTACGTGACCCCGGGCGGGAGGGGGGCAGAGCCCGAACACCGCTGCCCTGGGTGGGGGGGGTGTGTGTGTGTGGGGCAGGGGGGCAGAGTCCAAGCACCGCTCCCATGTGAGGTGTGTGTGTGGGGGGAAGCGGGGGGGGCAGAACACGAACACCACTCCTGTGTGAGGTGTGTGTGGGGGTGGAGGGGAGCGGGGGGGGGGGGGCAGAGCCTGAGCACCTCTCCTGTGTGAGGTGTGCGGGGGGGGGGGGGCGGGGGGCAGAACACGAGCACCGCTCCAGTGTGAGGTGTGGGGGGGGGGGCGGGGGGGGCAGAACACGAGCACCGCTCCTGTGTGAGGAGTGTGTGTGTGTGTGTTGGGGGGGGCAGGGCGAGGGGGCAGAGCCCTGCCACCCCAGGCTCAAGTCCTCAGGCTTTGGCTTCAGCCCCAGGCCCCAGCAAGCCTAACTGGCCCTGGCGACCCCGTTAAAATGGGGTCCCGACCCCACACTTTGAGAACCGCTGATCTAGTCTGACCTCCTGTAGAGCCCAGGCCAAAGAATTCCACCGTTACCCCCGTATGACCCAGTAACTTGGGTTTGGCAACAGCACTGTCTGGACAGGCAGCCAGGCTGGCTGGGAAGACATTAAGCGATGGCAAATCCACCACTTCTCTTGGGAGCTTGCTCCAGTGGTTCATCCCACTCCCTGTCAGAAATGTATGCGAGACGTGTGGGTGAGGTCAGATCTTTTATTGGACCCACTTCTGTCGGTGAGAGAGACGCTGCACGCCACTCTTAAGCTGCTCTCACAAAAACAGAAGTGGGTCCAATAAAAGAGATGAGCTCACCCGCCTCGTCTCTAATACCCTGTGAACAACACGGCACCCAGACATGCACGCCTCATTTCCCGTCTGAATCCGCTCGGGTCTCACCTCTTGGACTGCAGTGTAATTTGTTAGGCCTCTTTCCCTCAGAGAAAAGAGCCTGTTAGTACCTGAAGATACTTATACATTGTAATAATCCAGTCACTTCTCAGCCTTCTCTTGGAGGAGCTAAACAGATCCAGCTGTAAGTCTCTCGCTGTCGGGCATTTTCGCCAGCCCTCAAATAATTCTTGTGGCTCATTTGTTCCCTCTCCTATTTTTCAACATTCTTTATAAAATGGAGCCCAGAACCCGAAGCAGGATTTTAGTATTAGTCTCACCAATATCGTACACAAAATCACCTCCCTGCTGCTCACGAATTCCCTGTCCGTGCATCCAAGGATCACATAAGAACAGCCAGACTGGGTCAGAGCACAGGTCCACCTAGCCCAGCGTCCTGTCTGCCGACAGTGGCCAATGCCAGGGGCCCCAGAGGCAATGACCAGAGCAGGGAATCATCAAGTGATCCCTCCCCTGTCACCCAATCCCAGCTTCTGGCAAACAGAGGCTTGGGACGCCACCCCTGCCCATCCTGGCTAATAGCCATTGATGGACCTACCCTCCATGAATTTATCTAGTTCTTTTTTGAGCCCTTTTTTGACACAGCATTGCACTGGGACCTCATATTGAGTTTTGTCCACTGTGACCCTAGATCCTGTGCAGAGTCGTTGCTTCCCAGAATACAGCACCCCCCCCCCGCAGGTCAGGCCTGCATCCTGTGATCCTAGATGTATAACTTCGCATTTGACAATAAACACATGGGTCTGAATGGGCCCAGCTTGCCAGGCAATCCAGATTGCGCTGTATGACTGTCCTGTCCTCATCCTTATTTACCTCTCTGCCAAGCTTTGCCATCCACGGATTTTATACACAGTGACTTTAGATTTTCTCCCAGGTCACTGATGACAGCATTGAACTGCATCAGTCCTAGAACCAGTCCCTGTGGAATCCAGTAGAAACAGCTCCATGTGATGATTCCCCATTGACAACTACTTTTGAGACCTATCAGCTAGCCAGTTCTTAATCTGTTTCGTGTGTCCTTTATTGATGTTGTATCGTGCTCATTTTTTAAGCAGAATGTCGTGTGGGTACTAAGTCAAAGGCCTTACAAAAAACTCTTAAATCTATTACAACTACAGTTACCTTTATCAACCAACCTTGTAATCACATCAAACAATGAAAGCAGGGTTGTTTGACAAGATCTGTTTTCTATAAAACCTTGTTGACTGGCATTAATTATATTCCTATCCTTTAATTCTTTATTGATTAAATCCTGTATCAGCTGATCCATTATTCTGCCCAGGATTGATGCCAGGCTAACTGGCCTCTAATTACCCAGGTCATCCTGCTTGCCCTTTTTGACTATTGGCACATTAGTACTCTTCCTGTCTCCTGCAATTTCCCTGCTACCCCCAAAATGAACATTAGCTGGCCAGAGATCTCCTTAGCCAGTTCCTTTAGGACTCTTGGGTGCAAGTTATCCTGCTGATTAAACAGTGTTCATTGCTAGCAGATGTCGCTTGTCATCCTCCTAAGTCACTAATGGATTGGAAAACACTTCATCATCCTCATGTGACCTGAATACAGCATCCTGCTTCTCTCCAAATGTAGAACAGAACTATCTGTTGAAATCTTCTTTCTTTTCTGCATTGTTCTAAACCATTTTGATTTTGTATGGCAGAGATGAAGTTGCCGTCTTCCCATCACAGCCTACAAACTCACAAGATGCCAGGTGACCAGTGCTGGAGGAGAGTGGGGAGCACCGACACATCAAGTAACAGAGTCCAATCCAAAGGGGACTGTTCTTTCCCAGTGAGGATGATCATTCCTTTGTCACACCCCTCAACACAAACAGCTCAGCAGGGCGGGGCCCTCTGCAGTCACATGTGTAGTATTTATAGTACAAAGGACTCTGAATTCATGTGTTCTCACTCAAACCCACACAAAGCTGGACTGGGGAGGGCCTGCGTGACGTTCCCTACAACACCAGCATTCTTCTTTTGCCTGACTCATTATGGTAATTTCACTTCATCCGGACAATTCTTTCTGCTTCCGACACACAGAGCTCCTCTTTTCACATCACAGACAGCACAGCTGGGAGGGGGACAGACACATGCCTAAGGACTGCTGGAAACCCTGCCGTGGACGTTGGGATTTCTCACATCGGAGATGGGATCCAAAACTTGGGAGAAGAAAATCAAGAAAGTAGGAAACAGCGCCAGAATGACTTCCTGCCAAGCGGGGGAAGCAAAGACCTGCCATAAATTACATGGGGAACAAGGGACATGGAGCCTGGCATTCTTGGGAGAAGGGAAGGGGCGACTCTGGTGGAGAGGCACGGCTGAGATCAGACAAGTCTGTGAGTGGGAAGCGTACCCATCCACTGAGTGGAAAAGGACAATAGCGATGCCCTGCTAGAGACACACTGGGTGGGGAGCACGTGCCATGCACGAGCAATGCAACTCGAACCCAAATGAGGGAGCAAGTTGGTAACACTGCACAGGGGAAGGCTGCCAGCCCCTCAAGACTGGCCCTCTGCTTACCCAGGAGAGCCAGTGTCACCATAAACCAGCTCGCTGGGAATACACAGGAGCAGGCTGTTGGAGAGGGAAGCGGACGGAATATGCAGGTAGTCAGGTAACACTCAGCTGCGGGCTTGAGGAGCTCCAGAGACACAAAGGGTCTGTCTGCCCTGCAATGAGACCCCTGTGGCTGGCCCGTACCAGCTTCCTTGGGCTTGTGGGGCTCAGGCCCAGGGGCTGTTTAACTGTGGTGTGGACTTTCGGGCCTGGACTGCAGCCCGAGCTCTGGGACCCTCCCACCTTGCAGGGTCCTACGGCCCCGACTCCAGCCCAAACCTCTTCTCTGCAGTTACAGAGCCCCTTAGGCCAGGTGAGCTGGCACGGCCAGCTGCGGGTGGCTACTTGCAGTGTAGACGTACCCAACGAGAACATGACGCTCCTTGGGATGCAGGGCTCTGATACACGTCACTCTGCTCTTTTTACTGGCAGCGCCAATGGGAATTGGACCAGGCCCACTGCACTGAGCACAACTCCCATTGCATGGCTCCCAGGGAGGTCACAGGGGATGTGGCAAGTGGACAGTGAGCTCTACGCTTTGGCCTGCATCTCTGCTAACCCAGGAGAGCCCTGCAGGGACCTCGCCTGCATCCAATGGCTGCCCCTCATTCATCCCTGGGTCCCTCACCCAGAGACACTGAAAGAGCCTGGTGCAGTGCATACACTGGACTGCTAACCCCAGTGCATTCTGGGACTCTACAGCACCTACCCCATAATTCTCAACTGTGTTACTGGGCACCGGACAATTCCCAATGGTGAGGCACTGCATTTTGGGATGGGTCCAAAGGACTGGCGAACTCAGTGCAGAGCAGTCCCTGTGGGAAGCAATGATCGTACATGGTACCAGCTCTGGACCTGACACACACCAGCTAGCAGATGTCGTAACCACTCATCATCACCCAGGCCTGAAGAACACCAGCGGCAGGTTGGCTCCAGGCCTTGTGCCTGTTACAACTCCAGGGGTCTGAAGCACTGGTTTCTTGCAACACTCGTTCACTTAGTGTATGCAGCCCTTGGTCTGATGTCAGCCAGGAAAACCCTGTGTATGAGCTGCTGCCTGCCAAAGTCCCACGAGTTAAAGCAGTCACAGCATCTTCTGTGCAAGCAACAGAGATACAAGTACCACCTACGATTAACCACAACATCAACTACCGACAGAGGACAGAGAGGGAGGGAAGTTTTGAACACACTCAACTTAACAATGCAATTTTTCTTTTATTGTTCTTATTAAAAAAGCACTCCTCAGAGGCGTGCAAGTGTCCAACACACGTCTGGCACATCGACATGGGCTGAGCTCCACACTCACCCCCAATGGGCTCTAAAACAGAAACATCCTTGAAAATTCAGCCCCTAAACCTGGGGTGGGATTTCAGCAGGGAAACCACAACACGGAATTTAAAGACACACCCCCCCAAAAAATAAACCCCAGATCGTCTATCACCCAAACCTGGAGCCATCCCCTGCTCTGCTGATATGTGCCAGAGAAAACGATTTTGGCATCTGCTGTTTTCTTTTGCAGAAGCTGGAAGCAGGAATGTCGGCTCTTATGGACACAGGTGGTAACAGCTCAAGCTACTGCTCTAAAGGCAGAGCACACGACACCTGGAGCCAGGTCCCACGCGTCAGTGTCCAGGGCTGCGAGGGCAGTTACAGTGGAGGCTGTGCAGCTCTCGGGGCTATGGCTAGGGCCTAGGACCTGCTCCGCTAGCTTTACTCCCCCAACACAGAGAGGACAAAAATAAAGCTTCCAACCACAGAAGAGCCGCCAGGTGAGAGGCCATTTGTTTTATAGATATTTGTATGTATATATATAGATATTTATATATACAGAGATAGATAGATAGAAGTGGGCGCTTCTTCTCTCATGTAAAAATCCAAAATACAGTTTTTACTATTAACAATCTGAAGTGTAAATGTACAAATTTTTACTGCTAAGCAAAAACAACCAAACCAAACCAAAAAACAACACAAAGAAAAGAAACACACACGGAGCAAGAGAAAGGAAAAGAGAAAGTTCGGCTTCTCCGTGGCTGGGTTGGGGGCGCCGAGGGGCCCTGCCACGCACACACAGAGCAGCAGGAGCGAACTGCATGGCAGAGACCACCAAGGGACCCAGCCCATCAGCGCCAGTTTGGGAAACTTGTATTTCTCTTTAAAAAACACCAAGTCCACCTCACTGGGGCGAGGGGGTATTCCCCGCCGCAAAACCACAATCCCTTCTACCTGCCGAGCGAGCCACCTGTTCCTGGGAGCATCGTGCAGCCCTGCCGCCCTGCCCCGTCGCCATGGCAAGGGCGAAGCACCTGTTGACCTTCGCAGACTGTTAGGACCTTGTGCAGGGCATGGCTGCCCCCCTCGCCTGGGGTGCAGAACGAAACACAATCTCACTTAGTGACTAGCTATTCTGTGACCACCCAGATCTCCTGCCTGCACTTCCAAGCCCTGGTGCCAGTCTAGCCTCTCTGGCCGGTCGGATGACAACCACAGCACAGGGGTCGACACTGCTCAGCCCCCGAAGGCTGCCAACCTGGAGGAGCACTATACTGGGTGGCTAGAATCTAAAGCAGATTTCAAAACACCTCATTAAGCACACACACAAATGAAATCCTCACAGTGTCGGGGGAAGCAAACATGGACCGAAGGGTGGTTAGAGCTTTCAATGTCTGTGCAAAGCAAGGAGGCTGGTGGCTGGATTTCCCTTTGCAGCATGTTCTTGAACTCAGCCTTAGGACACAGCAGGGTCCTTAGGTTTGGACTGCTCAGTCCCCGACAGGAGAGGGATGGTGGGGTCTTCGGAGTACTCCTCGCCATCGGTGAAATATGGCCCTTCCCCCAGCTCAAAGAAGATGGGCAGGTCTCCGCTCCCCATGTCGACAGCGCTCGAGTCCACCAGAAAGAGGGGCTGAGCTGTGTAATGCACCAGCTGCTTTCCTGCAAGAAGACGGCTAGCGTTAGGAGGGGGGATCTCAGGGCGGGAGGGAGGAGGGACTTGCAGGCCCAAGGCCAAACACTGTGGGGGAGGAGACATTCTAGTAGCCTCTTAGCAAAGAGCTGAGCACCGGGAGCACAGCATGAATGGGCTTTACCAACAGTCCCCCAAGAGGCAGCTCAGGGACACCCCCCTGTTACAGCTGGGACCCGGGCACACGGCCACTCAGCACGTCTCTGGCCGAGTGTGAATTAATGTGGAGGAGGGCCTGGTTCCCAGCTCAGACCCTAGAGCATGCTGTCTCTGGACTGGGGAGTAGGCATGCCAAGCATCTCCCAGAACACAGGGGGCTCATGGGCCTCGCCTTTCAGCAGTGTGAGCAGCACACAGAGGGGAATGCCGGTGGGGCTGGCGTGTCAGCAGGTAGCGAGCCAGGACCTGTCTCGCTTGTGCCATCAGAGGCCAGGAGAGGAGAGCTCCAGCTTCTGGGGAAAGGAAAGGGTGCACATGGCAAGCTCAGAAGGAAGCAGCCCTGCAGTCACAGGACAAGAGTCACCTGCAAGATTTAAAATGGGGAGAGAGATGGGAACTGGTTGGTGAAAACTCCTTGATGCCCCCTCAGAACCCACAGGTTTTCAGCTGAAGGGTACACACCTCCAGGGAAACATCCCCTGGCCCAGCTTGGGAAAGGGAAGGGGGATGCACAGGTTACCACCAGAGGCTGCATGCCCAGCTGGGGTGGTGGTGGTGAGAGGAGAGCCAAAAGCACTAAGAGTTACCGTCTTGGGGGCACAGGCCCCTGGGGAATACGGAGAATCAAGGGAGAGCCCCCGCCTAGATGTCTGGGGCCCCCACCAAGAATCCCAAGCCGCGCAGTGACAATATGCACACCTAGATTTAATCATCAGTGTTTCTTTGAGAGAAGAAAGAGAATTGCTGCTGCCTGGAGAGATCCTGCCACGGGGCCTTGAGCCCTCTGCTCACAGGTCACTAATGGGAGGGGCCTTCTTACCCATGTCTGTTGTGCTGGCTTCTGTCTCAGCAGGTTTCTGCTGTTCCTGGGACGAGAGGAGATCCTGGATCTGTAGGGAGACAAGTTGGGCTGCTAAGTGCACCGCACAAGTCAAACTCCTTTGCACAGGGAGCCGGGAGAGGGAAGGGGCCCCTGGCTACCTCAGGATAAATGCACAAACAGCTGTGGTTTGTAATCCGGAAGTGCCAGCAGGCGGGAGACGGGCATCAGCATTCAGAAGACTAAAATACACCGGGGACCTAGGGAATATCATCAGGGAGCTACTGCAGGCTCTGGTGGAGTCTGTTCAGCCTGCTCCAGTCTCCTGATGACCAAGGCTGCCTTGTAGAACTGCAAGGACCAGCTCTGCTTTTCATACAGGTGTGGTGCTGCAGTGCTCCCCTGGGTCTGAGCAGGGAGCCACATTGCATGCTGGGATCTGTAGTCTCCAGGGGCAGCCCTCAGAACATGCTTGCAACAGAACATGTTTTATGCAAAGTCTTATTGTTACCAGTACGAAAGGCAAGAGCACTCCTCATGTTGCTGGCTAATGGTCAGTGCGGCCTTTGGACACCTGCCCTGCAATAAGAACCAGACTGGACTGGGAAGGAGGAGAAGATTTGTAGGGTTGTAACAACAGGAGAGAAAGCCGTGGGAGATGGCAGAACGCCCTCGATGGTCCCAAACGTTCAAGTAACTGCCCCAGGGTGGTAAAGAAAACTGGGTCATTCTAAGGCTTGACACGTTCTCTGGGGGGGAATCACTACTAATCCCAGGACCAGACAGGCTGCTGTGTTTGGATCAGGGGTTCTTCAGCTTTTTCACAGTGTGGAAAACTGGTGAATGCAGGGACTGCCTCATGTGCCTGTCATGACTGCAGCAACTGCTTCCATGGAAAAGCCACCTTAGCTTAAATGTATATTTAGCTTCTTTTAACTCTATCTGGCAGCTGGCAGCCAGAAGAAGCTGGCCCCATGTGCACACACCCAGCTCTCTGGACTCAATCCCACCACACTTTGGGAACCTGTGCAGCTGAGTCTGTCCGCAGCACAGAGATGTAGAGCAGTGTTAAGGCAAAGTGAGGACAGGAGCAAATCAAATGTCCATCCCCGCGTCAGAGAAGAGAGAACTATGACATACACACTGCACATCAATCCGAACCACTTCGTTAGCTGAAGAGTTACGCTGTAAATTTTAGAGGAGCCCAGTTAAAAGCCCATCAAAAAATCTCACTTACAAATACGCGACAGCTTCCCTAAAAACCGAAAGGCTGGACAGCCTGGAAATGAACAGTTCAGGGATCCAACCCCACAGCCATATAATTCCTCACCATCCTGCCTGACTTGCCCTGCCCCCAAGAATCCTAGCCACATGCTGCCCTGGCCTCTGATCCCACCCGATCCAGGCCCCCACCTCTTTCTCTGCATAGCAGTCCTTGCAGCAGAGGCAGGACTCAACACAAGGTCCGTTTAAATAATTTACAGCATCAATGTTATAAACATGACCCAGGTCTTTGTAATCCTGCAACTCTCCCCCAGTAACACCCAGGGGCCCCGGTCCGAATCAGCCAGACACCTGGTGTTTGGGGTCAAGCCATTTTGGGGGTAGGAAACTAGGAAAATGTTCAGAGAGTGAATGATGGATATTTGTGAAATACCTTAATTGCAAAACCCCTTTTCTGAAGGTTACCAAACCTCCCAGACAAATTCTACCTGGCCTAGAAGAGCTCAGGGGATCTGGGCATTTTTTGGGGAAGTTGCCAGAAAGTTAAAAACGGATCTTATAGTTCTAAGTTGGGATCAGTCTGAACTATGGAGTGGCTACCACTGGCCCATTACATCCGGGTCAGCGTCTCTATAGCAGCATTGGGCCTGTGAGCATCTCAGGGCTGGGACCGGCCTGTTCCACACTGAGACAAGGGGCTGGGGGAACTATCTTCTAGTGGACCAGCTTCTACTGGGGAGAGAGACATGCCTTCGAGCTGCACAGAGCTCTTCTCCAGCACGGACACATTGCTGGTGCTGGGCAAGTACATACAATAATAAATAATACAATATGTCGTGGAAATCACTGGAGTTTGCCTTTCAAGGAAACCTCTTCTGAAGGTTTACAAAGAAGAAAGGAGGGTTTATGGAAACCACATGCCGTTCTATAGGCTTCAGTGCAACTCCGTGCTGAGGGAGCAGGGCCTGCATGAGAGATGAAATCTCAGCACCTACTTAGCGCAGCATGAATGATGAGGCAGATCTGCTCCCTGAATGAATTATTCAGAGGCAGCCTTGGTGCTAACGGGATGATTTCCGCCTGGTGGCGCCGCAAGCCCTCCCAGGGCTGAGAGAGACTCTCCCCCACATTGTGGCCCCTCCACGCTGGAGCTGGCCTGGACTCCCTTCAGAGCCTCTCAGGGCCTTCCTTTCACCAGGTGCAGGGGCTGCTGCTGAACAGCCTGAGGCACTTTGTTCTGGCAGCTGTGTGTGCATGGAGGGATGTTTAACAGCTACTCACACTCGCAAGGCTGCTGTCCAGGTCAGGAAGGTTCATGTCTGTAACCGTCATTGAAGGGCTAAACAGCTGCCAAAGGAAAGAATGATTAGTGCAGGGAAGGAAAACACCCCAGACATGCTGTGGAAATTCCGTGGCTGCTGCCCTGACGCACATGGTACCGCGGCCCACAGCTCGGTCCCTGCTCCGGGAGGGAGGGTTTGAGATACTCACATCCAGCAGAGCACTAGTGTCTACACTGAAGCCGTGCGTGGTCAGCATGGTTTGGAGGTTATCCAGGTTGGAATCAATGGTATCCAGATGGTCATTTAGCTCATTCCTGCGTCACAGAAAGGAGAACACAGACCAGGTCAAGGTTAGCAGACTTCTTCTGGGCTCACACAGGGGACTCTCTCACCCCAGAAACAAAAACTCTATGAAAACTGAGCAGGAAAGCAGAGTTTGGACTCCTGGCTAATTACACACATGTGCCAGCCTCCAATTCTGTCCTGGCCAGTGAGCTAGCTGATACACCACCGGAACAAGGCTCTCCCCCTCTCTCATTCAACCATCTTGCCTGAACCTTGAGATGTCACCAGGCCTGTTCCTGCTGAGAGGGGTACGGGTCAGCAACTGGGATGAGGAAGAAACAGTGGGTGTCTTATGACAACACATATGGTTAATATTCCCAGAATGCACCAGGACTCCTAACACCATTTAGGACAGGGCCTCACTATACTCGGCACCTCTACAGACGCATGCTTTGGACTCGTTCTTTGGCCCAGGTACCTCAGTATTGTCAGAGTCCTGCCATAGCTGATATGGGGCAAGTCGAGGGTAAAACCACTGCTGACATCAATCTGGGGGAAAGTGGTTCCAAGAGCCCTCTACCGGTCCGATAAAAGCCCTGACCGCGGAACGGCCTCTGGAAAAGTCTCATTCCATCATCACAAAAGCTACTTATTTGCCCCATGACACTGAAGGTAACTGGAGTCATTCCCACTCATCTGGGAAAGCAAATGTCTCAGCCTGTGTGCACCTCTGCATGGCTACCAGGCAGGTAGGGATGGATGTATACGTACAATGTGTTCAGCACAAGGTTACCACTGAAACCATACCAGGATCATAAGCTAACAGCAACAGCTCAGGATAACCGCTCAGTGCCAACCAGGCCAGGCGGACTGAGTGACAAACATGGCTGACTCTCTGGGCCCTGACTTGGGGGGCCCAAGTCACTCCTAGGAGGTAGGTTGTCCTGGGAGGACTAGAGTTGAACTGACACAGACCTGGGTCTGGTAGATTTTGCTGATCGTTACCTGGATAGCAAAAAGATAATAATCAAAGCTAAACTGGGAACAAAGGAGTAGGGGAGCTGGCTTCAATTCCTGAACATCTCCTGGGGCGGCTTCTTATTCTTGTTCCTTGATGTTCCTATCATTGATGTTCCTGGTGTTCTAGAGCAGCCGGAGCAAACAGATGGCATAAATCTGAATGTTTCCCAGACGCCTGGGTGCAGACTGGGATCACCGTCTCTAAGAAATACTCACAAACGAGACAATCCGCAACCTGACTCCTCTTCTCAGGGCTTGTGCCTTGGGAACACTGGGCTGTGCAAAAGCCCACTGAAGTTAGTGGAGTTCAACAGCAGTAGATGTGGCCCATCGTATCTTCATCTGTGGGCCACAGAAACCCAGAGCGTGAGCTTCCTTCCCAAGTGGACGGCACTCCATGTTGGGAGGGACGCATGGTGCTATTACGGCTCCTTGCACCAAGTAGCTGTATTTTGGGTTGATTCCTAGCCACACGCTGCTTGGAACCCAAGAAAAGCAAGGCCTGCCTGTTCAGGAGAGCCCTCCAAAAGTCTGCAAGGGAAGTCTCAGCTCTAGCATGCCGGAAGCAGACTTGAACATGTGGCTCCAGGTTCAATGAGCACCGCAGTCTCTTTCGTCCTGTGAGGAATCTCACCAGTTCCTGGAGATGGTGACGGACGAGGACTGAAAATGTGTGGTGGGTCATTAAACTTTCAGGTGTCTTTAGCCCAGGGGTTCTGACAACATGGAGCCAGTGCTTGTCTGGAGCTCATCTAAGGAGATGCACTCCTGGTGAATGAAGAGGAAGACAGCAGAGGAACACATATATATTGGGATAGTGCAAAGCAAACTCAGAAGGAGCAGTCATCAGTCACCTGCTCCACAGTGCCTGTGTCGGCAGCATGATGCTGTAAATGCCACGGAAAAGAGAGCGAAAAACTACACAACAGCTACTTCTCCCTTCTCTCTGGAAACCTACACCTGGCTAGGGTTTGTTTCTCCAACTCCTGTGCCCAGGAGTGTGCTGCAGAACAGAATACCTCCTTGTCCACTCCTAATATCTTTACAATTACCTCCCTTCAAGGAAAATAATGCTTCAAAGCTCTTGCAGCTAGAGTATCACCTGCTTGCAAAGAATGGTGACACAAACCACAGAACCAAGACTGAGGAGGACTTGTGGCACCTCAGAGACTAACAAATTTATTTGAGCACAAGCTTTCGTGGGCTAAAGCCCACTTCATCAGATGCATGCAGTGGGAAATACAGGAGGAAGATAGATAGATATATATACACACACACACACACACACAGAGAACGAGAAAAAATGGGTGTTGCCATACCAACTCTTAACGAGACCAATCGATTAAAGTGGGCTATTATCAGCAGGAGAAAAAAAACTTTTCTAGTGATAATCAGGATGGTCCATTTCAAACAGTTGACAAGAAGGTGTGAGTAACAGTAGGGGGAAAATTAGCATGGGGAAATAGTTTTTAGTTAGTGTAATAACTCATCCACTCCCAGTCTTTATTCAAGCCTAATTTAATGGTGTCCAGTTTGCAGATTAATTCCAGTTCTGCTGTTTCTCGTTGGAGTCTGTTTCTGAAGTTTTGTTCTTGAATAATTGTGACTTTCAGGTCTGTAATTGAGTGTCCAGGGAGGCTGAAGTGTTCTCCGACTGGTTTTTGAACGTTATAATTCTTGACGTCTGATTTGTGTCCATTTATTCTTTTGCACAGAGACAGTCCGGTTTGGCCAATGTACATGGCAGAGGGGCATTGCTGGCATATATTACATTGGTAGATGTGCAGGTGAACAAGCTTCTGAACGTGGCTGATGTGATTAGGTCCTATGATGGTGTCCCTTGAATAGATATGTGGACAGAGCTGGCAACGGGCTTTGTTGCAAGGATAGGTTCCTGGGTTAGTGTTTTTGTTGTGTGGTTGCTGGTGAGTATTTGCTTCAGGTTGGGGGCTGTCTGTAAGCAAGGACTGGCCTGGCTCCCAAGATCTGTGAGAGTGATGGGTCGTCCTTCAGGATAGGTTATAGATCCTTGATGATGCGCTGGAGAGATTTCAGTTGGGGGCGAAGGTGATGGCTAGTGGCATTCTGTTACTTTCTTTGTTGGGCCTGTCCTGTAGTAGATGACTTCTGGGTACTCTTCTGGCTCTGTCAATCTGTTTCTTCACTTCGACAGGCTAATTTCCCCCCTACTGTTACTCACACCTTCTTGTCAACTGTTTGAAATGGGCCATCCTGATTATCACTACAAACATTTTTTTTCTCCTGCTGATAATAACCCACCTTAATCGATTGGTCTAATTAAGAGTTGGTATGGCAACACCCATTTTTTCACGTTCTCTGTATATATCTATATAGATATATCTATATCTTCCTACTGTATTTTCCACTGCATGCATCTGATGAAGTGGGCTTTAGCCCACGAAAGCTCTTATGCTCAAATAAATTTGTTAGTCTCTAAGGTGCCACAAGTACTCCTCATTCTTTCTGCTGATACAGACTAACCCAAATAACCCAGCTAAGAAAATCTACCTGCAGAAATGATTATGCTGTCAGAATAACCACAGGCACTGACTGTAGGAACACTGCGAGGGGACGCAGGAAAAGCAGGGCACAGACAAGGACCAAGAACACATTCCTCTCTTAGTTTCCCTGTGTATACAACCAGGAGTCGCAAAGAGATTTTGCAGTTCTTCCAAGGCCCAGGCTCTGCAAATGCTCCACAGATAAGTCACTTACCTGTGTATGTTCCCCAAAGATCGTACTCTGCACAGATTTCCAGCCCAGTCCTGAGACCTTCAGTACGTAGTACCGGGAAAGTACTGCAGGATTTGAGGTATTTCCAGCAACCCCAGTTGGAAAGCAGCTTTGACTAGCATGGACTGGGGATGCCAAGAGTCACAAAGTGAGGATGGAATGAAGCTAACTATGACATTTGAACACAGCTAGTCTCTTTACTGCCAGGGGTCTTGGAGGGCAGACACACAGAGCAAGGAGTTGACCACGATCACACAACAAGTCAGTGGCAAAGCTAGGATTAGAATATTCAGGAGTTTCAAACAATTTCCAAACCCTTCCAAAGCAGCTTCTTAAAACCTCCCTGCAGCTCTTGGAGGAGAGAAAGGAATTCTGGCCCAGTGTTTTCTAACCTTGGTGATACTGCCTGGTTCCTAACATTGCTGACAGGTAAACCCCTCTTCCTGAACTCAGGCTCTAAGGTCGCTGAACTACACTCTCAAGCTGTCTCTGCCGCCAAATGCTCCGGGGCAGGGAGGGATAATGCGCAATGCACTCATACTCTTCTTCAATGTACTCTGGGTGGGAGTAAGAGGAGTCCATGACGACGCTTGCCTCCAAGGAAGATCAGAGGGAGGGCTGCGTATGTGGCCCTGAGAAGGATGGAGCTTTAAAAGTCTAGTAAGGTTTGCCCTGGTGTCTCTGTATCTTGCCAACTCGAGAGGGATGGTCTGAGGGAACTCAAAAGAGGCAAGGGAGAGAGACACATGCTGACCTCTGAGTATGGGAGGAAGGTCAGAAGACTCCTTTGACAGTGCTGAAATGGGACTAGTTCCTGTTCATGTCGGATCCTCTGGCAAAGAGGGTTCCTGATCCACACACCTGGCAAAAAGAGCAGTGTGCACTCTTCCTGGAAACTGAAAGCCAGAAGTAGCTGTGAGACACAGCATCTGTCATCACCGCGAGCGCTGAGTGCCTGGAACTGCAGGATTGCTGAGTGGAGACAGGGAATTCTGACATGAGGCAGAACACCCTGGAGGCTCAGGCTGGAGGCCATCTGACCCAGTAGTAAGAGCTATGAAACAACAGCTGCATTTTTGGAGAATGAACCAGACTAATATACAGTAGGTTTGTCTGTCCCCAGGTACATGAATCACTGTGCAGAGAAAGCAGTTAAAAGCTAATGTAAAGAAGAAGGGGAATGATTTCAGTGATACAGATTTATAAGCTTAAATGAACCATCAGAGGTTTCTTGAATGAAAGCTCTGGATATGCTTCACCAGTCACATTCTCCATTCACACACACTTTATAAAACAGTGCATCTTCACTGGAACCACTGCTAGGAGTCTCTTGTCTCTTTCTGTTCTGACTGCCAACTCTCTCATAAGAATAACAAACCTTTGCTGTATACCACACCTCACTGCAGCGCCAGCTCCTTGGCTCCCAGGGGCAGCCTGGCAGATAGAACACATGCTCTCATGAGAGACCCTGGCTGTCTGATTTTCCATCTGAGGAAGCGATGTGGGTTAGCGCATGCAGTGTGGTCTCTCTTTGTGTGGGCTGCCTTATAGTCTGAGAAGTAGCTATGTAAAAATAGCACCTTCTTATTCAACAGATCTGCCCTCTGTGGGCAGGTACGCGCATTGATGCTGGTGGTTCTACAAACTACAACCTGCGGGCTGGATCCGGCCCACAGGATTGCCAGCCCCATGGCACCACAGGGCTAAGACGGGCTCCCTGCCTGCCCTGGCCCTGCGCCGCTCCTGGAAGTGGCTGGCACCATGTCCATGCAGCCCCTGGGGAAGGGGGGCAGAGGGCAGGCAGGGAGCCCACCTTAGCCCTGTTATGCATCGCTGCCACCCCGGAGCCGCTCCAGGTAAGCGGCACCGGACGGGAGCTTGCACCCCAAACCCCTGCAGCACCCCTCCTGCACCCCAACCCCCTGCTCTGAGCCCCCTCCTGTACTCTGCACCCCTCCCTGCCCTCCTGCCCTGAGCTCCCTCCCGCACTCCGCACCCCCTCCCACACCCTGCACTCCCTCCCGCACACCAACCTCCTGCCCCAGCCCTACATTCATGGACCTGCATGCAATTTCCCCACCCAGATATGACCCTTGGGCCAAAAAGTTTGCCAATCCCTGTTCTACATACTATAGGAGAGCAAGTTGGGTTTATGTTCTGCCTCATGCACTGTCAGATTATAGAGTCGTCTGTCTTGCTACTGATGTAGGAAGCAGACAGAACGCAGCTTGACTCAGTCCCCACGGTGAGTTTGCAGGGCTGGCAGGGAGAAAAAACCTTTTTTGACTTGTAAACTGAGCAAGTTTGGATATGGACATCCCTGGGAGACAATTAAACATGTCAGCCCATTATGACAGCATCATGATCACTCTTTTTTTGCACTACACCTAGACTTTTATATGTGTTGTGCTCAACGAGCAGGTCCCTAATTTGCTTGTGTCTGCCACAAGACAAGACACTGTTTACTGCCACTGTTTCCTTTAAGTTGTGTAGTCTACTGTAGTAATGGGAACACATTTGCTAACCATAGCAAGGCTTTCTAGTGGAGCTGTAAAGCTTCAATGCCTGGTGCCTAGGTTCTCCGTAAACCACAGCTAACACATACTGCTTTAGCAATGAGCAGCTCTTAAAGCCAGGAGCCAAATCTTAGCTTCACCTTTAGACATTTGCCTCCTTCCAAACTTTAATTCTACTAATTACAAGCTGTCATCTACATATATTTTATTGTTAATAGCTTAAAAGTAAGACTCTGTTTGGGCACTGCACATTTCAATACAGGCTGGTATCTCCAATGCTTTGAACTTAAGAACCAAGAGAAAAATATCTGCATTACTTCTGGTCACTACAACAATTTCCCTCGCAGATGTTCCGCTCGCAGTAAGACAGGACAGACTGTGGCAATCTGTCTAACGTCACACCAAGGAGACTGTATCTCTCTTGCATCTACCCTACGGTCTCACTAACAACGCACCTTGGTACATGGTGATGGCTGCAGCGGAGAGTTTCATTGTTCCTTCACTATTATATGAAATCATTCAAGCCCTGGGCTCACACTGGATTCCAGTGAAATGATTCATTCTTTGTATGACTGAGTTTCACACAGGCAAGAGATGCCAGCTTGGCAGCTGTCAGGAATCAGGTCCTGCAGCAGAGCCAGACTCTGGGCACTCTAACAAGCACGTTCGAGCTATACCAGGCTGCCCGATTGGTGGGAAGAGTCAGCAGACCAGCTCTTAAGCCCAGCAGCAGCACCAGTTTGGCAGCTGCTCAAAGCATTTGCTCATGGCTGCGATACCGCCATGCCTGCTTGTTTCCAGCCATCACTCCTGGCTTGGACCCAACCTTGCTGCTGTCTTGCCTCACTCCAGGTAACCTGGCTCTGACTCTAGGCCCCCATTCCTAACTTCCTAAGAGCCTTGACTCTGGCACCTGACCTCCCACTTCTGCTCCGACCTTGGGTTCCTATTCCTGGGTACCGATGACTGCTCCAACCCCAAGGAACGACCACCCATGTCCCAGGCCCCAAGAGCAGCCCTTAAGGCTGTCTCTGTCATCCACGAAGAGGTAAGGGCATCAGCAACATCAGTACAGGCTTCCCCGCACCAACCTGCCAAGACCACCCAGAGGGATGAGGAGGGGGGTTAGTCTCCACGGCCCATTCAATACTTAGGCTCTATGATGAGCTGGCCAACAAGGCTGCCATTTAGTGCCAAGTTTGGTAGTGTTTTTTTGTGATATGGACTCCAAAGAACTGCTTAAAAGCTAGTTACAGGGAAAGCTGACCTCAAAGCAAGGACAGCTCTCTGTTTAGCACGGTGTTCCCCTGCTTTCTTGCCCAGAATTGCAATGCCTAGGGACATCAGGCTATTGAAATGCTAACCCTTGCTGTGATCTGCAATGAAGTGAGGAAGAGGAAGAACTGGGGAAAAGACGAGTGACTTCTGACATCTGCGGGGTGCGAGTCAAACTGAAAAATACAAAGAGAAGAGGAATGCTAGATTCAAAAGACTCAGAATCAGACACTTTCAGGAATGAAACATTTGTTACTTTCAAAGACCAGAACAGTTAATCAACCATGCTCTAGTGCTTTAGCTAAAGTGGCATGCACCCAAGTTATCGCAGGGCTTTCCCGAGCAGCCCAGCAACTCCAAGGCTGAGACAAAACTGTTATTGATGATAAAAAACAAATATGAACATTCCCCGCAAAAGAAAGCCAGAGGACAGCACAATTCCATCACAGCCATGCTCAGTTAGAAGGCTCTCAGTCAGACAACTACTTCTGAAGTGGGTTTGCTGTACCTTAGGGGTGGCTAAGGGCTGAAGTGGGGAATTCTAACGCATGGATCACAGCGTTTGCCATCTTTCAGATGGACCTGCAACAACCCTGAGAACACAGGGCCCAGCGTGTGATGCTCCATTTTAATCTGAATGGATGGTTGCTTGGGCCAAGATGGGCTGTAGCCTCCCTGGGATATAGCTCGACATCGGGGTGGGCAAACTTTTTGGGCCGAGGGCCACATCTGGGTGGGGAAATTGTATGCAGGGCTGGGGCAGGGGTACGGGAGGGAGTGTGGTGTGCGGGAGCGGGGTGCGGTGTGCAGGAACAGGCTCAGGGCAAGGGATTGGGGCAGAGGAGGGGTGCGGGGTGTATGAGGGGGCTCAGGGAAGGGAGTTGGGGTGCAGGAGGGGTGCGGGGTACGACAGGGGGCTCAGGGCAGGGAGTTGGGGTGCATGGGGGTGCAGTGTGCAGCAGGGGGCTTAGGGCAGGGGGTTGGAGTGCACGGGGGTGCAGGGTGCAGCAGGGGGCTCAGGGCAGGGAGTTGGGGGGCGGGGTGCAGGCTCCGGCCCGGCACTGCTTACCTAAAGCGGCTCTGGGGCGGCAGCAGTACGCACCGGGGCCAGGGCAGGATCTCTGCATGCCTGCCCTGGCCCCACGCAACGCCGGGAAGTGGCCAGCACCACGACCCTGGCGGGGAGAAGGGGGAGGGGAAGGCGCACGGAACAGGGCTCTGCGCGCTGCCCTTGCCACACCTCCAGGCACCTCCCCCAAAGCTCCCATTGGCCACAGTTCCCTGTTCCTGGCCAATGGGAGCTGTGGGGGAGGGGGGGACAACGCACGGAGCCCTCTGCCCCCCTGCTCCCCGCCCCCGGGGCCCCAGGGATGTGGTACCAGCTGTTTCTGACAGTGGTGCAATCCCGCGGGCCGGATCCAAAGCCCTGAGGGGCCGGATCCGGTCTGTGGGCCGTAGTTTGCCCACCCCTGCTCTACATTAATGATACACATGGCAGCATCTTTCTCCATTCAAAAGGCTTTGCTCTGGAGAAGTTGCTTTTGTGGCCCTCAGCTGGGCTAAGTTTGGGCTGAACTTCACTCTCAGCTTTCTCTTTATAACATGCATCGCAGCGTAGTCACCGGCAGCTGAAACATGGAGATGTGACATTCTTGTTCTCTGGGGTGACCTGCAGATTTCTACAAGTGTGATCTCTCGTGGGTTGCCTGTATCAAGAAGAGGCATCGCATGCTGGGACCTACAGTCTTGTGGGCTGCACCTCTCTACTAAAGATGAGGGCAAATGAAACTTGCTCCATGAAACAGAAACTAGCTGCTGCTGTAGGATTCCTGGTAAGCTGCCACTGCCTTATTCAATGCAGGAGTCTGAACACCCCTGCTGTACATTAAGGTCTCCTATCATCACTGCACCTTTGCCTTGACACATGCATCTCAGTACAACATGCGAACTCTTGGGAGCTTAAGAGAAGCCTCATGGAAAGGGTGCTGAGCTACTGCCTACCCTTGGTATAATGCAGGCGTTTCACTCGTGCATGCAGCTGTTTTGGTCTCTCAGGCTGAGGAGTGAGCACGGAATGGTGAACTCTGCCCACAGGACAGGACTCCAGGAGAGATGGCGTCACTTAGCACAGCATATTGAGCAGACTCTGAAGTAGGGTCTGACCTCCCCCTGGGGACATGCTAAACATCGTGTGGCCCATTTAATGCAGCCCATTCCCAACATTTGAGTTAGCAGCTCACCCGTTTCTATTCAGAATCTCAACCTGACTCGGGCACTGGCTTCAACACCTTCCCGCTGGGCATCCTGGCCATTTGCTGGAACCCTACTGAGACTCTGCTCACACAGCCTGGCGGGGGCTTGTGTGTAATTCTGGTACTAGGGAAAATGAGGCTCAGGTCTTGGTCTCGGAAGAAAACTCATCTGTCTGAGGTTATATAGCTCCGAAATAACAGCAGATGAGGTGTCTACTTACGCAGAGGAACTCAAACGCATACAGGGTGCAGGGAGGCATGGGAGCAAAGGCAAATGCCATCCAAACCCAGATACGTGTGGGGACTGCAAAATAAATGGCCCTCCCCTTTAATTATTTATATGTAGCTTGTTGGCTCTTTGGGACAGACCGTCTCTATTTATCTGTGTCCAGCACAATGGGGCACTGGCCTAGGGCACTGCCACGTTATTGCATGAGAGACAGTATTATTATCTTGGTAATAATAGTAAGAGTATTATCATCTTAAAAAACGAACATGACAGACGAGTTCTGAGTGATGGGGTGCTCTGGGATTCTTCACTGGCTGGGAACTCTTACTGGCCAGATTCCTTCATTTTGTCATGCTCCCTAATGGAGCTTCCCAGATGCAAACAGATGAGGTGAGCCAAGCGTTACCTGCAGGTTAATAACAAGTCAGAAAGGGAGAGGCCTAGAGGAAGAGGCAGCACGTGTTCCTCACTCAAATAACCCTAGGACGGCTGCGTGTCTCACTTGCCACTGAGGCAGAGTTCAGAGATGCTCTGTGTTCTTTGCCTGCCCCTTCAGAGCCTGCAGCCAAGTCTCAATGAGTCAGAAGCACTCAGCAGCTGTCAATCTCACTGCATGTCTAGCTCTTTTAAATGGTCATTTACAGCTTCTGTTGAGCCACCTGTCTGTGCTTGAAGACAGCTGGAACTGCCCGTTCTCTTTTGTGCCTAAACGGGTTGCTGAGTCCCAACAAGGATTCTAACCTAGTGCTCCCTAGCGACAAGTCTGCCCTCAGGCCAAGAAGTGGGGGAAAGCCTGCGTTTTCTGACTCCTTGCGATGCAGATGGTCTGAACATGGGCCTCAGAGTTCCACAATGCAGCTAAGAGCCCCTACGTCCTTATTATGGGGCGGGGGGGAAAGGTGAGGCAGCCTTGAGGGACTACAGAGCCCAACACACAATGCTACATCTTGAGTTCAGCAGCTTTCCACTACTACTAGGACAGGACACTGGATGCTGGGGATGCTCATCTCCTGACATCCCCTCTCCATTACAGAGCGTGGCTGCAACCAGTTCCAATTCACACAAGTTAAGTGCAGCCCTTAGACTCCTGGCAAGTGGCCAATGTGATCCTCAACTGGGCAAAATATGGCTGCTCCTGTCCTGTCCAAAGATGGAAGAGCCCACAGAAAGCATTATACATTACTGAGGCATCTGTAGGCACTCCATAATGTAAGGCTGAGTTTGATGTTTCAGTGGAAGTTGCATTTTAATCTGCTACGAGTGAACATGAAAAGAAATGTGATCCCCGCTCACTCTTGGGGCCAGGAACATGTTCTGCGAAAGCTTGAAGTGAATCAGTTCTGTAGTTTAGGGGCTTGAATCACTTATAAACTAACCGTTTAAAAACCCGTAAAGCTGGTTTTGACCCTGTTTTGGATCCCTCCCACTTATAAACGACTTCATGTCACAGTTCAGACTTCCAGGAGACACCGATCTAAGCGAAATTACAAACTCTTCCTCTTACCAGACATCCATTGCTAAGGCTTTACCATTCACAGACCAAGACAGACTCAAATTAGTGATGCATACATTGGAGAGTTTGTAAGTATGTTTGCAGGTCAAAATTAAAGTTGTTATTGGGACTTGTTAATACAGTTGTTAACCAAGATCTGAACTGTGAGAATAAGAAAATATTTATTTAAATCACTGGAATCAGCAGCCTTAACTCTAAGCTAACATTTTCTTGGTGGGGAGTAATTATTACTAATGAAAGCAGAACATTTGATTGATTTGGCCTTGAACTGCCTGACACCTGCCCAAGTTGACACCAGTCAGAATGACATCAAGATTGCCAGTTTCAGAAGACACAGCAGGAACCAGATTCACAGGGAAACGTTTAGCAGTGTCAGAAAATGATTACAGAAACCCATGTGTCTCTTGTATGAACCCTGACAAGAAGTGATATGTATACGAACAACCTGTATGGCCTTGTGCTTCAAGCAGACAGCAGGACAGAAGTCTTCATAATTTCCAGTGTATAGGGTACACTGAATTTGGGTTGAACTCTGTGAGATAAAGACTCAGAACTTCCGATCTCCTGCTCTGGATAACATTACTCTTTTGTTGCTTAGCTGGCCCATCAGTATGTGCTGGCAGAACAATGCCTGGAGGAACAGGAGACCTGGGCATGTTCAAAGAATGGCTGGACAAGTAGGAAGGTTGCAGGTTCACAACCTGCTGGGGAAGTGATTACAGCTTCCGTGCTACCTCTGCACTCCACATACACCTTTACAACAACAATCAGATTCTTTAAGGTTTCTTTTTTGGGCCTCCCTCATGTGGATCTAAAATACACTGAAGACTTGAAAGCACTGAAGAACCCAGAGCTCATCAGGTGACTAGAAATGATGTCTCACCTCAGGAGAGTGAGTCCCCATGACAGACCTGGACTGAGAGCTCTCTACCACCCTCTGGTGCTCTGAAACCAAATTTACTTTTTCAAAATTGCAGGTTTCAGAGTAACAGCCGTGTTAGTCTGTATTCGCAAAAAGAAAAGGAGGACTTGTGGCACCTTAGAGACTAACCAATTTATCTGAGCATGAGCTTCGTGAGCTACAGCTCACTTCATCGGATGCATGCCGTGGAAACGACGGTTTCCACGGTATGCATCCGATGAAGTGAGCTGTAGCTCACGAAAGCTCATGCTCAAATAAATTGGTTAGTCTCTAAGGTGCCACAAGTCCTCCTTTTCTTTTTGTGAATACAGACTAACACGGCCGCTACTCTGAAACCGGTGTTAAGTTTGTGAACTCTGCTTGGTAATGCAGGCAGGGGACCCCAAAGCCCAGCGAACTCTTGCCTAGCAATGATCCATCTGCCACCGAGCCCAGCGTGTCTAGTGGCAACCTGAATCCAGGCGTGGTAATGAGGCTGAGTGAGGGGCTAGAACTGGCCACGCATGGAGCAAGAGGAGCAATCCTGAGTGGCTATGCAAGGCTCCTTCCTCTAGCCACACAAAGCGGAGTTGTGACAAGCAAAGGCAGGAGCACAGGGTACCACAGCAGCAGGTGCCACAGGGCAGCCCACTGCGCACAGCGGCTCTCCTCTTTATATGGAGGTAAAGCCCAGAGAGACTTCAGTTCCCACCATGCACTTCTCCATCTTGAGCTGAGTGGCAGGAAGCTCGCCCTGCGTGCCTCAGCAGGCTCCCAAGAGGAAGTGGGAGCTGCGATCTACCTGGTTCTCTGCAGCTGAGGTCCTGCGGCCCTATGCTGGGTCGTCTGAGCCCTGCTGGCTTTACAGTGGCTGACTTGTACCCTGTCGGAATGGGCAATCTGAACAAAATGATTTTATTTAGCTAAATAACTCTACCCCTTTTTCTCTGGCGTTCCTGGTACTTGTACCCCCTGCCTGCCAGGGGTCACGTCGCCTGCACTGGGGGTTAAATCACTGTGTGGGGCCAGGTGACGGCCTGAACTCACTGCCCCTAGAAGAGCGGCAATAGGAAAGAAAAATAAACTCCACGTTGGCTATTTGCACCCAGGACAGCAATGGGATCTGCAGGGCGCTCAGAGACATGGCACTGCTGGTTTTCAGGAAGCCGGTGACTAGCAATTTAAACACTTCACGAGTGGAGCTGTGATGTGGCCAGCTGGGCCCAGGCACCCGCCGGAGTCCTGGAACGGTACTTACTTGTCGAGGCAGGCAACGCTGAGGCACTTTTCTGGGGGCTGAGGCTGCGTGATGCTGTCGCTGGCAGCGGTGCTGGGTTCGTTCTCCTGGAGGATGGAGTCAATGAAGGTGGAGGGAGACAGAGGGGTTTCAACAGCAGGAGGGTTCCCAGGGCTGGCCTCCTCTATCTGGGGGCTGGGGGTGGGACTGGGGGGCTCTTCTTTGATACGAACCAGAGGGCTGCTCCTTGGAGAAAGAGAAAGAGAATGGTCACCAAGGCAGCAATGGTCTGCCAGTCTCTGCTCTCCGCATGGCATGCAGAGGAGTCCCAGGGCCAGACACTGCCTCCCTCAGAGAGCTGGTCCCTGAAACAGGATTAGCCAGAACTAGGGTGGTGAACTAAGGCAAAGTGTTTTCCGCTGGTTGTGCCCTAGAGCAAAGCCCTGGGCATCAGTGCCACAGGCTGCCAGGTGCTCTCTTTCCAACCCCTACAGCTGTGCCTCTGGTAAGTGTACCAGTCTAAGACCAGGCCTAAACAGATTTAGTCGCAGAATAATTATTTTGGTTAGGGCTGTGATTATTTTCATAAATAGTTTCATTGGTACGACCCCGAGCACATATGGAGTTACACCAGTATAAAGGTGCCATATACCAGAACGGTTTATTCTCCTTCCCTCTGGGAGTAAGCTATAGGGATCGTAGTGGTATGTGTAGCCAAGGCTTGAGATCCACTCTCTCCCTAACAGCACTGTCGTTGCTTCTTGGATTCTGTGTTTTTACGCGAGGGATGATGGCTTCTCTGACCAGCCCTAATTCCGCAGCTGGAAATCCCTTTCCCTCACTGACTGAATTAGGGTGTGAGTGGTTCAAGTGGCCGCTCTGGAAGGAACAGCAGCGAGAAAAGAACAAATAAAAGGCCAATTAGGCAAACATATGGTCTATATTTAAGGGTGAGCGCTCCTGGCGGAGGCAGGGTGACCAGATGTCCCGATTTTATAGGGACAGTCCCGATTTTGGGGCTTTTTCTTATATAGGTACCTACTACCCCCCACCGCCGTCCTGATTTTTCACACTTGCTGTCTGGTCACCCTCGGCGGAGGTGTATGCGAGACTATAAATAACATTTCTGTGCGATTCAGCACTGCAGGGGAGGTGCCAGCACCAAGAATACAAGAGATGAACAAAGGAGTCAGCAGAGGAACAGGTGCTAAAGCACGGAGGACATTTCTTGCTGGGGAAGCTCAGGCCCCTGACATCTCACTGGGCAGGGGTGGCAGGGAATAGCAGCTTAGAGGCTGAGCTACAAGGGAACAGGCATGGAGGCATACAGGACTAAGAGCTGCCTCGGACACCTGCAGGCAGCGCTCAGTGGAATCAGGGAGCATCATACACACAGAGCTCAGGTCGGGATTTGGCTGAGTATCCAGGATGACTCTTGTGTGCCTTGTGGCAGGAGACAGCCTGACTTTTCTGGGCTGGGACCGGCTGGAAGCTTCTTGCTGTCCAAGGTCAGATACATTTGCTTCAGGTTCTCAGCCTCCCTGTCCTCCTGTATGGTGATGACCCAGCCACTGTCTCTCCGAGGAGGAGGAGTAACTTGGGAAGAAAGGCAACTGCTTTTTAACCCACGCCCTCCTACGCTGGGGGCTTGGACTGCCAAGGTGAGTCTTTACCCTGTCCCCATAGTCAGGAGTGTCACGGAGTGTGGGGGAGTCCAGGCCCTGCCCCCCTCTTCCTGGGATTCACTGAGACTCTCAGCCAGCCAGTAAAACAGAAGGTTTATTGGACAACAGGAACACAGTCCACAACAGAGCTTGTGGGTACAACCAGGACTCCTCAATCACGTCCTTCTGGGGGAGCAGGGAGCTTAGACCCCAGCCCTGGGGTTCCCTGCGTTCCTCTCCCCAGCCCCAAACTGAAACTAAACCCACCCAGCAGGCTCTCTCCTGCAGCCTCTGTCCACATTCCTGGGCAGAGGTGTTACCTCCCCCTCCCCCTCCCCCTCCTGGCTCAGGTGACAGGCTCTCAGGTCTCCCATCTCCAGGGCACATTCCCAGGTCAACACTCCCCCCTCCCTGCTGCGTCACACCGTCACAAGGAGTGCTGCTGATTCGTGCACTCTAGTCACTGAGCAAGCACGTCAGTGCTTCCCAGAGGCCTGAGAGGACAGCCCGATAACTGTTCCAGAACAGCAGGGTTCAGGCTGCATCGACACTGCAGAGCTTATGCTGGCCTAGCCCCCTCGCAGAGCTGCTGCGTAGAGCGACACCTGGAGCTCTCCTGCCAGTGGAGGAACACCACCTCCCCAGACAACGTTAGCTATGCCGGCAGAAGCACTCTTCTGTCGCCACAGCGGCGTCTGCGCTGGCGGATTCGCCAACACAGCTGCAGTGCTAGAGGTTGTGGTTTTTCCCACCCTGGTCCGACACAGCTTTGCCAGCATAAATTTGAAGTGTGGACCAGGACTCTGATTAGATCAAGGAAACAGGAGTGACTTTGGCATCTTCCATTAATCAAACAAAAGACTGAAACTAAAACAAGAATCTGTGGGGCAAGCAGTGTCCTGAGTAAGAAAGGCCCGAAGCACCTGGTCCAACTCCCAGCAGGGTCAGTGGGAACAGGCTCGAAGGGAATGCCTCCCTAACACAGCAGCTCCAAGGGTGACACCGGTTTCTTGCTGCAACTCCCTACTGCGAGAGACCCACACCCGAGCTGGTGTTCCACAATCCAAACTCATGCTCTTCACACAGATACCTTTCATCGAGACTGCCACTGGGGGAAGCTGAGGGGCTGGACTGGGCTAGTTCCGTCACATCGGAGATAATGGGACCAGAGTTGGCTGAAGAATCCGGGGAGTACAGATTGGAGCCGCTGTATGCCGGGGAAGAAGCCTGAAATAACAATCAGAGCATTAGTGAAGTCATGTGACAGGCACACATGAATAGTCCCATTACCAGGCACGCAGCCTGTGAGAGGGAGGTGCAAGAATTGCCACTGTGTGTAAGAGTACAGAGAGCTCACAGCCGATTGTGAAGACCAAGGCGGGGGTCCTATCTCAATAAAAGCCCGTGCTGGCAGTCTCCAGCATTAAAAAATCAGGACGTTGCCCTAAAAATCATTAAACTGACTTAAAAATCACGAGATCTTTGATGCACACAACATGTTGGGTTCCTTCTGGAGTTTGGGCCTTTAGAGTTCACACATTTTCCAGTTTTTCTCTGCAGCCGAGAGAGCTAAAAGCTTCCTTTTATGTTTCGATGCCAGCTGAGATTCTCACATATTCACCTGCCTCAGGGAGTTGGGGCTTTAAGAAATATCAACTATTGTGAGTCTTGCCACCAAACTGTGAGATAGCAACACTGAAAGGCAATCCCATGGAAGGAGGGATTTACTAGTGAGGAGACTGAGTGAACCTGGATCCCCTCGCAAGTGCAGGAGTCTCAGCCAGGGAGTAAGGATGTAGGGGCTTTTTACTTAAGGCACCTTTTCAGCTGCTAAATAAACTCCGGATCAAATGATGGACCAAATTCTAGCTGCCTGGTGCACACAGGCACACCCCAAAAAACTGGCAGGCAGAGGGGGATCTGCGGCTTGTGTCCTAATTCAACAGCTCTGGCGCTTACCACACCTACCCTGAGATGACCCATGAGCCCACTAACTCTCCTCCTTCATATCCCTTCTTGAGACCCCAAAGAAATCAGCCACTGCATGGTGGCTAGGCTGCGGGCAGTTGGGAAGGACCAGGAGTCATTATTTATCATGAGGGTATTTAATTAAAATAACCCAGATGTATAAAAACCCAAGCCTATTCAGCTTTCTCCCTCTCCCACTTGTCTTCTTAGACCGTAACCTGTTTGGAACCAGTGTCACCTCGACGTGTGTTCATACGGTGTCTAGTTCAATGGGGTCCCAGCTCTGGTCAGGGCTTCTCGACACCCTCATAATATGAATATCAAACAACAGCTTGTCATTCTGGTGGCCTCCTTATTAGGTGCTCAGATGCCTCTGTGTTGGTGGGAGCTGTGGAAGTGTTAGAGAGAATCACGTGGAGCAGGTATTCTGCAGACCCTCTGCCCCAGGAACTGCCCCGGGCAGTCCTTGGACCATGCGAGAGGTTTGTGTGCATATGCCTCCCGACTTGGCGATGGTCAATGAGCAAGCCACAGTGTGGATGGGAACAGTGTGAGTGAGGGCATTGCCACTCGGAACCTGAGTGCACGGTACAGGTGGCTCAGAAGAGCTGCTCACCCATCACTTCTGCTTTGAGTAGAAAGTCATAAACACTTGAGCTTGAGAGAAGATGGCCAGCTGTGTTTCTCATAATTGGGCCAATCCTGTAACGCTTGGAACAGCTCCTGCTGGCTTTGCTTAAGTGTTTGCTGAATGTAAGAATACGGACACATTTCAAAGGCGGTAACAGGGCTAGGAGGAGGTGGGAATGAGAACACAGAAACTCCCCATGGGGAGGGTGGGGGGCGGGGTGTCGAACTGCAGGGTACAGGGCTAGGAGGGGGTTGGAATGGGAACACACAAACTCCCCACGGGAGGGTCTAAGTGCAGGGTAGAATTTTGAATAGGGCTATGTTTTTGGTTCTGGGGTGGAAAACTGGGTCAGGTAACAAGCTACAAGGAGAGCTGCGTGAGTCTGAGTGGCTGCGTGCACACACACGAAGTTAGTGCAATAACTTTCCCCTCTGGGCCCTTGGGTTGTTCAGTGACACGAGCCTGGTGTTCAGTCTGCTGTCCCCATAATGCTGCAGGACATACATTATTATTCAGCTTCTCGGACACCTTTTATTTTGCTTTAACAACAGGAAAGAATGAATGGGACTCAATCCTGTGGAGGGTGGCAGGGGCAGGACTATGGGGTAGCGGAGCTGTTGGAAACTGATGCTAGTCTCTAACCACGGCTGTAACCCTCCCTTCCAGCAGTACAATGTTCACAGCACAGTACCAAGAAGTGGGCTGGTCGTAAATGCTGCCTGGCAGTTTTGCCCAAAGGATGTTTGCCATTTGGCTCCCTCATGCTAGACAGGTGGGGCCCAGACACAGGCCCTGAGCATAATTAGGGCAAACCCCATGGTGTGGGCACTCTGATTTAAAACAAACTGAAACAGGGCACCTCTGGAATCAAGAGTGGCCGCACCAGGGGATGCACCGATTTAACTAATTACACTATCCCAGAAGCAATCAAAGGCACAAGGTGATTGAGTTTTATCACAGCTCCCCGGAAAAGCAATCAACACCGAAGCCAATTAACTCTATCAGCAAATGAACTTGATTAGGGCTCTTCAGCTGCGAACAGACAGGAGGAAACCTCTAATTCCCACATAGAGCCCAACCCCACCACACGTTTAATGAGACCCTGCACTCCAGGACAAAGGGCAGTTAATTACGCTCAGAAATTCAGTGCACTGTCATACCAATTAGGTGTCAATCATGTGTGAATGTGAATAGGCTAAAAGGGGAATCCAAATACACAGGATCCTGTCTCTCTTTCTCTGGCTGGGGTGGGAGGGGGGGCTGCAGCAGAAGCAATGTACATAGCTCTAGGCCTGGAAAGAAGGGAATGATGGGGGTGGGGGCACTGCCCATTCAAAAGAGAATTAAGGACCATGATTGGTGGATTTGGGATGTTACTGCATGGCAAGCTGGTATGCTGGAGAGCCATACCCTGCTTACCCCGCAGTAACATGGGTAGGCAAGTTTCAGAGTAGCAGCCGTGTTAGTCAGTATTCACAAAAAGAAAAGGAGGACTAGTGGCACCTTAGAGACTAACCAATTTATTTGAGCATAAGCTTTCGTGAGCTACAGCTGAATGCATCCGATGAAGTGAGCTGTAGCTCACGAAAACTCATGCTCAAATAAACTGGTTAGTCTCTAAGGTGCCACTAGTACTCCTTTTCTTTATGGGTATGCAAGTCCACTGAAGAGAACCCTGTCCAGTACGCCTTGGCCAGAGGATGATAGATGGAAAGCAGGACATCAAAGGGATGGATGGATGAAAAGTGGATGGGAAAGGAGAGACAAGAATTAGGGACTTTCAGGAATCCAACAGCAAATTAAAGGCCCATCCAGAAAATAAGCAATGACGAAGCTTCCCATGTGCTGGCTCCTGATGGGTCCCTCTGGGGGACCTGCCTGCGGTGCACCATGGAGCCAGGTAGCTGGCCAAAGCGCCTGGCATCCAAACTCAGCAACAGAAGTCAAGGCCTGAAACAAGTGTCCTGTGTTGAAAGCTACCTGTGTGGGCTTTGGATGGGTGACATTCCCCTCTCACACCGGAACGAGGAGATCGAGGGATGTAATCGTTCCCCTCTATTTGACATTGGTGAGGCCTCATCTGGAGTACTGTGTCCAGTTTTGGGCCCCACACTACAAGAAGGATGTGGAAAAATTGGAAAACATCCAGCGGAGGGCAACAAAAATGATTAGGGGACTGGAACACATGACTTATGAGGAGAGGCTGAGGGAACTGGGATTGTTTAGTCTGCGGAAGAGAAGACTGAGGGGGGATTTGATAGCTGCTTTCAACTACCTGAAAGGGAGTTCCAAAGAGGATGGATCTAGACTGTTCTCAGTGGTAGCAGATGACAGAACAAGGAGTAATGGTCTCAAGTGGCAGTGGGGGAGATTTAGGTTGGATATCAGGAAAAACTTTTTCACTAGGAGGGTGGTAAAGCACTGGAATGGCTTCCTTAGGGAGGTGGTGGAATCTCCTTCCTTTGAAGTTTTTAAGATCAGGCTTGATAAAGTCCTGGCTGGGATGATTTAGTTGGGGATTGGTCCTGCTTTGAGCAGGGGGTTGGACTAGATGACCTCCTGAGGTCCCTTTGGAAAGGTTACTGCATGCTCTGGGATCGAAAGGGTTTAATATCATATAGCCCTACTGATCGAGTACCAGGGACTGAGCACAGCTGCCTACTGCTTTTGCTCCACTCCTCACACTCCAGTCCAGGTCACCCCTGCGGCCCCCCTCATGAACGCCTCAGTTCTGACCCATGGAACCCCCCTATTCCAGGCCTGGTCGTCACCAAGGCTCTACAATGCTCTCAATCCTGACGGCTGGTGTCCAGAGGACAAACCCCAGCTATGCGAGTGCGTGACGAGTTGGAAATGGGAGCAAACATTCAGCAGGGAATTGTTTGATACCAAATGCACTTAGTTTGTGACAAAAAACAAAGGTGAACCCAGGTCAGCAGAGATGAACGAGGCAACCCACCGCTAGGTGTTGATGAACTCGGTTGGTGTCAGTTTGCACGGCACATGTTCACTCCTGCCATGTTCTGCTTCTGAGTTAGCTACAGACTAAAACCCCCTCTCGGTAGGCTACAAAGCACACCCGTCACTTTGCTCTCCTGCCAAATAACACAAAAATCTCCTGAGCAAACTGCAGCGTAAAGAAGAGGCCAGCTGGAGGCGCCACAGATGACCCCTCCTTCCCCACACAGCTCTGCCCTCGTCCCCTCTCTCCAGGACCAGGTGCGCACAGAGCACTTACTGCGTATGGGGATGAACCGTGGACATGCTCCAAAGAGTACTGTCGACTGTATTTAGGCATGGAATGTGCTGAACCGCTGTCGTTCAACATCAGGGGGCTGCAAGAGAAACCCAACACCCATAAGAGCATTACAGGACTCCAGGTGCTGCATCTCCCTGAGAACACAGGGTCAGACATTAGCCAGGTGACCCACGGACCCAGCATACATCTGGCTGCCCTGGGCATGGAAACCCTGTGACTGGCAGTGGAGTGTGGGGCCTAAGTACAGTACTGCAGAGCAGGGAAGATAAGGGCATGCAGCAAATCCAATGCATCACACGGTGGCTCTCCACAAATAGCAAAGCAAGTGGTTTGCCATTATTATCAGTCTTCTGAATGCCGCTCTCTGAGTCCTCAGGGTAGCTAGCACCTTATACGCCGAGAGGTCCCGATTTGTGTGCCTGTGGTAAGACTTTACCCTCTTTAGATGACCATAAACAGCAACACCTCCAAGCGAGTACGGAGGAGCACTGGGGAGCATGCACAGCCCCTTCAGCTCTACTTTGGGAGCAGTGATGCTGTAAGGGGAACTGGGCCTCTCTGCAGCTCCAAATCTAGCTGGGAAAAGTCACGTGTACAATTCAGAACATAAGGAGTGAAATGCTTTGCAAATGAACACCATGTCGCAGGGGCCCTCGCTAGTTTCCTTCACCCAGGCCTGCTGGGCAAAGCTTCAAAGCACCCTGCCCTCTGAGCACACCCTTGCAGCTTCTGAACACATCTTCATGGAGTCTCACATCAGCAACGCTGGCGCCCTGCTCTGCTTCAGCTCCGTTCCACCGTCCTACTGCTCCTAGGACAGCTCAACTGGTGCCACCCACCACCCTGTTCACTTCTGCCGGCACTTCGTATCCTCTCAGAGCGTGAGCTCCTTGGGGCTCTCCCTGCGTGGTCAGAAAGCACTCAGCGTACCTTGGGCACTACTGCTGAATAAAGAATCATCATTTGAGGCTTGTAAGACCACAGCCGTTATCAGCTTTTTACTTTGCAGCCTCATTGGTTACAGCAGTTGATGAGTGAAACGGGTTCAGGAGGGATTCTGTGTGGCTTGGTTTGCAAACCCCGCTGGATTAGTAGCAGAGGCTTGGTTAGCTCCCTGGGGTGGGTGGCATTGTGAGCTGCCCTCTAGCTGTGAAGTGTGGCTGGATGCTGACTCGATGCCAGGGACTCTTGTCCAGTTCTACCACACTGGGAAACATGCTCCAGAAGTGACAGAGGGGTGGGATCACGGAGGAATCCCTTCCCAGTCACTGTTCTGAAGCACTCTCCTGCCTTTCCCACAGGGAATCTGTATCTCAATGTCTGAACATAGACTTACATCTTTCTCTTCACCCCGAGGATACGGTTTGACTGCACCAATGAAATCAAGAACTGGATAAGCTGTGGGGAGAAAAAAGAACTCCTGTTATCACAATGCATACAGTAGCCTGCGAAAGACGATAAAATCAATAGCTAAGATCCCTTGCCAAGGGGTTCAAAGCAGTGTCAGAAGAGGACAAGCTGGAAATGGGGCAGACTGCTGAGTACTTGTGATGGTCTGTAGAATGACACTGGGGTTGCAGGGGAAAATACACCAGCAGTCAATTCAATTCCACTTTATAACATGCCAGGCAAGGACTTGTCTTCTGGTCACGGGCTGCTGATATTCATGGTGCCTCAGAATCTACTCGTCCGAACTAGAACTAGTACCTCTGCTGTTCCAGTTCCCTTCTCTGGCCCCGAGACAGCCCACTGCAACACCAGGCAACCCTACTGCTGAGGGTAGCTCGGGTCCTTCTGTGTTTTCAGGGAGCGGGGAGCTGGCTAGATTTACCTTATTGACGACTTTCTGCTGCTGGGCATGTTTCTGCCTCAAGCTGGCCACTTCCCTCCACAATGCCTCATTCTCACTGCAAGGAAGGAGAAAGCCATCAGACTGCAAAGCGCTGCTTTTGGGGCAGAACAAGCTGATCCTGGGGAAGTGCTGGGAAAGCTGTAGCAGGACTGCAGGTATCTCCAGATACCAGCTCATTTACAAGCTCTTGGGGACATGGGAGGAACTTTTTTTTCTTCACTAATTTTGCTCTGCCATTTGTTACTTGCAGTGAAACTACAGTGACGCTAGACTCGCACATGTGGGCAAATAGATATATTCGTATTTTAAAATGTCTGCACTTTTTGTTTAGCTGTTCCCATCCCTGTAGCATGTGCTCATCTCAAAAAAGAAGCAGTGGAAACAGAAGGGTTCACAAACGGGTGATATAAGCAATCAGAGGCCTAAAGAGACTTACACACAAAGGCTATGTCTACACTGGTAACTGAAGGACAAAACTTTTGTCTTTCAGAGGTGTTAACCCTCCCGCCCCGAAAGACAAAAGTTTTGCCGCGACAAGTGCCAGTGTAAACAGTGCATTGGCAGCAGGAGTGATCTCCTGCCAACAACACAAACGCCACTCGTTGGGGGTAGAAGTATTTTGTCAGCAGCAGAGCTGACAAACAGTGGTTACACTGCGTGACTTTTAGTGGCCCGGTTCTGGCGACAGTCATGCCACTAAAAGCTGTGTAGTGCAGATATAGCCAAAGAGACCATAGAAAGACTGGGAGACTTTGGGAAGGACAGGAATAAGGGGGGGACACAATAAAGCTCTATAGAAAATTGAGGGAGATAGGGAAGGTAAATCATGGGCTCCTATTTGTACTTTACTGTAATACAAGAACAAAGGGACTCAGTGAAATTGAAAGATGGCAAATATAACACTGATAAGAGGAACATACTACTTGTATCACACAGCTTGTGCAACTCAATGCCACAAACTATCTCAGAGGCAAGGAGCTTAGTAAGATTTACCGAAGGATTAGACATTTTACAGTACACAGGTAACGAGAACAGACCCAGTTTTATCAGACAGTTAATTAAATCTGTACAGGCTTCGAGGCCAGGACAAGGGACTTAAACCTATTACACAGCACATAACAGCTTCTCTTAGAACTAAAGTCAGGAGAACACAACATTTCCAGCAAACACAGTGTGACCTAAAATGCAGTTCAGAAGTCTAAGGAGCTCATTCTCTCAGTATGTGAGGAGACTCTATGTGTTCGGGGTGGGGTGATCAGGGTGACTGACCCAGGAATGGCTGCTGCCTGTCACATTAAACTTCCCTTGCCAGTGGAGCAGTTGCAGGTCTTTCAGGTACGGGTCAGCTGTGTGCTGGAATTGTCAGACCTTTAGTGCAGGAGCCCTCCAGTCCAGGCCCCCAATACGTCTACACTGCAATAAAAGACCCAGGGCACAGCTGCGCCTGCTGCAGAAGATCTCAGAGCCTGGACTCCAGCCTGAGCCCGAATACCTACAATGCAGTTTTTAGCCCCAGAGCCCAAGCCCAAGTCAGCTGACCAGGGCTCTCAGACTTGGTGCTGGGTTTTTTTTTAATCGCAGTGTTGACTTACCCACAGAGCGTCTGTGAACAGCTTCTGGAAAGGGTCTGTAAAGAGCCCACATTTTCCTTGACACAGCACATTTGAGGGGGTGAAAACACAGGGAATAATCTGACTGTGGCAGCTAGACCCAAACCCGCGCAGGAAGCAGCTTCTGGGGTTTGCTCAGCTCTTAGCATTGGCATCTTTCCTATTCTCGGAGCCTGAAAGTCAAGGGAAGAACCTGCAATCCCACTTTGAGTGCTGAGCTTCAAATGTTCAGACAGCTTGAACCAAGGACACATTCCAGGAATGGTTCCTGCCCACAATGCCTGAGACACATCTAAGCAATGCAATGAAGGCTAAGGTCCTACAGGCCAAAACTAGTGAGAAATAATGAAAGATGGGGGAAAAGAGTGAGAAACAGCTAGAGAAAGGCTCACAAACAGTTAAAATGATTTGAAAGCAGGAGAAAGTGCTTTAATCCTTTCTTTAGCACAGTCTTTTATGAGGCAATTAAATCCTGGTGAAGAGTTTATAAGGGCCAGTTTTAAACATTTCATTTCAGGGGTTATTAAAAGATCTTAGAAGTGTTTTATTTCTACAATATTTTATAGAACTACATAAACTCAGCCCCTCTCTGCACCTGGAACTTTTAAAACACTGCTCCCCGGGGAGCACTCCAGCCTTGGGTCACATGCTTTGTATTTAAGACCACTGGGTAAGGAGCTCAGGGGTAGCATTTCGAATTCAAGGACGGCTTGCGTGTCCCAGGGCTATCTGTACAAGGGAGTTGTGACTCAGCTCCATGACAGAGTTAGACAGAGCGGTGCCATCCGGACCTTTACAAAGGGAGGAAGTTACTGTGCGCAGTAACAATGGTTCTTAGAGACGTGTGTCCCTACGGGGGCTCCACTGTTGGTGTGCGTGCGCCCCCACGCTGCTGACTGGAGAATTTCAATAGCAGCCTGTCCCGCCCGCATGGTTCCCCGCCTGCCACAAGGCTAGCCAGCATGTGAAGGCATTCCCACCTCAGTTCCTTCTCAACTGAAGACTCCAACAGTGGAACTCCAAAGAAGAGGGGAGGAGGGTGGGTCATGGAGCACCCATAGGGACACACATCTCTAAGAACCATCATTTGGGCACAAGGTGAGTAACTTCTTCTTCTTCTTCCTGTCCCTATGGGTGGCTCCACTGTCGGTGACTCCCGAGCAGTGCTGACCACTGGAGGCTGGGACGTCTGACTCAAGTCTGATGTAGAGGACAGTACTGTGGCACTGAATTGGGTGTCTGTAGCCGAATCCCCCAGAATGGCATTGTGTTCTGAAAAGGTATGCACAGATGCCCAGGTAGCTGCTCTGCAGAGCTCAGTTATAGAAATACCCTTGGAGAAGGCAATTGGTAAGGAGACTGATCTCGTGGAATGCATGCATATCAAAGATGAGGGTGCTACTGCATGGAGTTGGCAGCAGAGTTTAATACAGCCAGAGACCCAGCTGGAGAGCCACTGTGCTGAGATCGCTGCATCTTTCAATCTATCTGCAACAGAGAGGAAGAGTCTCAGAGATTTTCTAAAGGCCTTTCTTTGTTCTATCCAAATATAAGGCCAAGGCTCTTCTCACGTGGAGCGTACGGAGGATGGCCTCCCTGTTGTGCTCACGAGGTTTGGGATAAACTGTGGGAAGCTCAATAAGTTGATTCATGTGAAATGCAGAAGTCACTTTAGGGCCAAACTTCAGATGCGGTCTGAGTGTGACCTTGTCAAGGAAGAACACAATAAAAGGGGGATGTGCCATCAAGGCTGCCATCTGCCCTACCCTTCTGGCTGAAGTGATGGTGAAGTGGAATGGCGCCTTCATGGAAAGGTAAGTTAGTGAACAAGTGGCCATGGGTTCAAATGGTGGTCTAGTCAACCTTTTAAACCTTAGATTGAGGTCCCATTGGAGAGTGGGGGCCTGGGTTGTGGGAAGAGGTTTGCTATGCCTGTAAGAAACCTCTTCATAGTTGTGTGGGAAAAGACTGAGTAGCCATCTACCTGTTGGTGGAAGGTTGCGACTGTTGCTAAATGAACCTTCAGTGAGCTAACAGAGAGACCCGCTTGTCTCTGTTTGGCTTGTATACTGAATGTAACCATGCTTGAAGGCATCTCATGCATAATCTGGCACGAGGAATAACAGATGGGCCCACAGCCATGTGTCCCAGAAGCTGGATGCAATGCTTGGCCGAAGTTTGGGGGCTGGCTTGCACTTGTCTCTATCAACATGGAAAGATTGAGAAATCTGTGATGTGGGAGGAGTGCCTTTGCCTGAGTTGAGGTCAGCTCCTATGAATTCTAGTCTCTGCACCGGTATTAAGGTCAATTTTTGTTCGTTGATCTGTAGACCCAGATTCAGAAACAGGTCCCATTTCTGAGTGACCCGTTGAGCCTCTTTGAAGGACCGTGCTGTGAGAAGGCAATTGTTTAGGTAAGGATAAATCATTATGCCCTGAGAGCATAAGTGGGCTGATATTACCGAGAGGACCTTGGAGAACACCCTGGGGGCCGATGAGAGGCCAAAAAGGAGTGCTCTGTACTGGTAGTGGTCCTGGCCCAGCGTGAATCTGAGGTAATGCCTGTGACTTGGTATGATAGAAGTGCGGAAGTATGTCCTGAAGGTTGAGGGCCGAGAACAAATCTCTTTCTTCTATTGCAGGGATGATCGTTGATAGGGTGACCATCTTGAATTTTTGCACTTTGTTGAGCACTCTGAGGTCCAATATGGGTCTCCAACCTTCGTTTTTCTTTGGTATCAAAAAGTAAAGAGTAGAAGCCTTTGCCTCTGCGATGTACCAGCACCGGCTCTATAGTTCCTATGCTGAGATGGTTACCTCTTGACATAGTAGACTATTGTGAGAAGGGTCGCTGATGAGGGATGGGGAAGGGTGTTTGGGAGGGGGATGGGAGAAGAAGTGGATGGCATATCCATTCTAGATCATTTTCAACACCCACTTGTCGGAGGTTATCTATCGCCAGGTGATGCGGAATTGGGTAAGGCAGTCTCTAAAGGGGGGAGTGGGGTTTCCCAGTGTAAGGTAGCAAGGAGAGCGGCACCTTGACCAACCCATCAAAACTGCCACTTCGAGATTGAGGGCTGAAACGAAGTCAGTTGCGGTCCTGATTGCTTTCGCTTGGGGAACTTAGATTTCTTTCTCTGTAGCTCATAAGATCTCTATGATGAGTACTGAGAGGTGTACTGCAATGACCGGGGCTTAAACTGTGGCGGAGGGCTGTATTTTCTCTTGTAGGCCACCGTGTATATCCCTAGGGATTGAAGAGTCGCCCCAAAATCCTTCAACATGTGCAGGGACGGGTCTTTCTTTTTGGCGAACAGCTTTGTTCCCTCAAAGGAAAGGTCTGCCACCGTGGTTTGGACCTCTTTAGGGAAGCCAGACAAATGCAGTCGCAAAGCCCTTCTCAATCACAGCCATAGAAATTGAACATGCCACCATGTCTGCTGCGTCTCATGAGGATTGGAGAGACTTTTTGCCATCAGCTGGCCCTCTTAATTATGGCCCTAAATTGGTCTTTGTGGGAGTTCAGGAGCTGATCAATAAAAGAACCTAGTTTCACATAGTTCTGGTAGTTATATTTGGCTAACAAGGCCTGGTAATTTGCTACCCAGAACTGAAGAGTGGCTGATGAATATGCTTTTCTGCCAAACAGGTCCAAATGTTTCCTGTCTCAGTCACACGGGGTGGATTTAAACTGGTATTGGCAGCTCCTAGAATTAACCGCATCCACAAGGATGGAATTTGTAGGTAGGCGGGAAAGTAAGAATTCTTTGCCCTTTGCCAGCACATAATACTTTTTATCCACCTGCTTGCATTTCAGTGGAATGGACGCAGGGGTCTGCCACATAACTCTGGCAGGATCCAGGAGTGCCTCACTAACTGGGAGGGCCACTCTGGCAGAGGTGAAAGAGTGTAGAATGTCCACCAGTATGTGGTGCGGCTCAGTCACTTGGTGCAGCTGTATTTGCAGGGCTTCTGCCACCCCCTGAGCTAAGTCCTGGAATGACTTAAAATCATCCGCCATGGATGGCAGAGGGGACATCACCGCCTCATCAGATGAGGGCGATGAAAGATGGGCATGAGAAGTGTCTTCCTTCTCTGCCTCAGTTTCCATTTCCCCAATAGCTCAGGAGGTTCCGACACCTTTGACACTGCAGATGAAGGAGGCTGCCTCCTTGCCTGTTGGTATGCCACACCACGGGGCTGGGAAGCTTGTTGCCTTTGGGCCTGCCATAGGTCCCAGTACGGCCATTGAGGGTTGGAGGCTGGTGGCTGGTACCATGGCTGCCCAAACCATGGAGGTTAAGGGGTGGGCAGGTGGTACACCTGGAGTCCATGGTGAAATTGGGACCCATATGGTGGGTAGGATGAACGGTGGGAACCCAAGTCCTCTCGTGCACTATCTGACTCTGATGAGGAGAAACGTGGTATGTGGCATGGAGATGTCACTGAGTCTAATGCTCTGGGAGAACTTGGCACCGGAACCCCGGTACTGAATAGGGGCGAGTCTGGTGCGTCGGATACGGAGAGAACCGTTGCGCACTGTCGTCTGCACTGGCTGATTTCCATCTGTGCCAGTGGCTGTCGGTGCTGAGAGGCTGGTACTGATGGAATTGGAGACGCAGACCTAGTCATGTGGTCCGTCGGTGCTGGTGCCCATGACCAGGTTGATGTAGCCTTCCCCGGGACGGATCTTCTATGCTTTTCATGCCCCTGAGGTACCGGTACTTCTTTGCCTGTACCCATCAAGTCTTTGGGCAGAGCGACTTGCTCTGTCAGCTCGGTACGTCACATGCCTTGGGTACCAACTCCAGAAGCTTTGGCACCATCAGTACCAATGACACCCACAGAGCAGGAGATCGTTTACAGCTTGATTGTGGCTCTCTATGGGGTCTCACAGCCCTTTTCTTAGCGGTCTTGAGTGAGTGGCTCGTCTTCTTGGGATCACCTGCCTTCAACATAGAAGGTTGCGGTGACAGCTCTCGCTGGGACTCAGGAGGTTGAAGGGCTGATTCCATGAGCAGGAATTCTCTCTGTCCTTCCTGGACATGGGTTTTAACTGCTGGGACCAACCACACTTCTGTGGATTGAGCTTTCCCCCCCAGGCAGCGAATGCACTGTGAATGTCCCTCCATCACTAGGATGGATTCTTTGCAGTTAAGGCATTTTTTGAAGCCTGGAGAGCCAGGCATACCCTTGTCCAGGTCCCCCCACAGTGGGGTTGGAGAAAGGCAAACCCCTTCTTCTCTTTTCTTTTTTGGCACGGCCAACTAAAACATAGTACAAAAAAGAAAAAAAGGCTTCAAATAGAGCTAAAATTTGCAAAACTATAGGGAGTTAATGATCTGTGAACAGAGTCTCTAGCTGGGGCAACTGAGAAGGAATTTGCAAAAAGAAAAGGAGTACTTGTGGCACCTTAGAGACTAACCAATTTATTTGCGCATAAGCTTTCGTGAGCTACAGCGAAACCTGAGAAGGAACTGAGGAGGGAATGCCTAGCCCCATCGCAGGCAGGGAGCCACGCATGTGCAGGTGGGACAGACTGCTATTGAAATTCTCTGATCAGCAGCGTGGGGGCACACACACACAGACCTACAGTGGAGCACACTTAGGGACACTACTTGAAGAATAAGCAACTCTCTAGCTCTTTTACCAAACTGAACTGCTTGTCCCTTGTGTACCCTCTATGTCTAAAGGCAGGAGCTACTGCAGCCAATGAACAAGTAACGTGAAACATGTTCGCATTCAGAGAAGCTGGCTAGAATTATCTGGGTCTTCCTCAAAAAGAACATATAATGTCCACAAACACATCAGCCCTTCTCAGCTGGAAGGAAAGTGCAGTGTGTGTAAACTGGTGCCACATAAGGGGATCAGATATGATGGTGATGGGCACCAGAACAAAACCCTGAGACACACACAGATTTTTACACAGCGGGTCTGAGAACCAATTCCCCCCAGAAACAGATTCTCTTCCCATATGTTTGTGCTTGGGCTTACTCCCATCTCACAGAGATCTGATGGTCATAGCATAGAGACAGACATGCACGTCTAGTCAGAAAAACTTGGCATCTTTATACAGAAGCCCAGCTCTCCAGCCCCTCCAAGGATACGTCTACACTGCAGCTGGGAGCAAGCCTCCCAGCCCAGGCAGGCAGACCTGTGTTGGCAGAACTTGAGCTGGTGTGCTAAAAATAGCAGTGTGGCTAGTACAGCACCAGAGGAGTTTCAGGGTAGCCAAGAACACAGCCAACCCTGTGGCCAGCACAAGTCTCCGCCCATGCTGCAACATTCACACAGCTATTTTTGGCATGCTAGCTCTCCCAGCTGCAGAGTAGACATGCCTCAAGAGGCCTGTGATCATCTTCCAAGCGAGACCTCAGCCAGTCACGGCCAATGATGTTTGTTATCTCTTGCAGCCAGAGGAGGCAGTCATTTGTTATTAAGGGCTCACAAGGATCCTCAGGAGAACAGTCCCTCCTATTTGAAGTCTTCCTAGTGCAATTTTAATTATCAGGATGCATTTGGGACAATGATTCATTTATCCTTCCTTCAGTTAAAACTGCTTTGGGTAAAAAAACCCTAAGATTAGCTTTATGGCTAGCAATTACTTGAATTAATTAACCCATAACTGACATTTCCCATCAAATATGTTTTTTTAAACAAAATGCAGTGTTGCCAACTCACACTTTTATCATGACTCTCCTCAATTCCGGTGTTTTTCATAAAGCCCAGCTTCTGGAGACAGGTGATTAGATGAGAACCTCAGCTTTCATTTTTATTATTTTAAAAGGAAGGTTCTAATCCCTCTTGGTTGCACAGAAAAGCTTGAAAAATTCAACTCTAAATGGTCAAAAACCAGAAGGCAAAGAAAAAGAACCTAATCTGTATTCTTTTTCAAAACCCCTGGATTTGGAGCTGTAGAACACTTGGGGATCGCAATACTGAAAACACCATTTTCAATGGTGACATGTGGCTGGGACCATATCCTGGTGTGGTTTACCCTGCAGGGTTTATATTTTAGTCTCTGCTGTGTTCTTTTTCTATCTTTTGACAACCCCTCTCCATGTAAATAACTTTTTCAGGATGCACGTTGGAATCTTATATGCAAATGTAACAAGGAATAAAATTCTCACAGACTGGGTGCAGAGACATACAATAGTATTAGCCAGCACATTACACTAAATTCAAAAATAATATTGAGATTTTTATTATGCAAATCGTAAATCAGAATTGAGGGTGTTGTCACAGCATTGTTAACTATGTTCTCGTGAGTATTTCAGTGATATTTCATCTCATTATAAGGTCACAGAACAGACACGCAGTACTAAAGTGCACCTGGAACATACACCTACAATTGTAGAAGAGCATACCTCCTTCATATTCGTATAGTCTATCGGTTGTCGGATAGTATGCCACATTGTCCACAGCTGCTTGACCCCGAGGAAGATCCTAACCATAATGGGTACGTGCAGGGGCAGTGTTAAACTGATGACTGCCAGCGTCCTGGCCCAATTCCGACTTGGGTAACCACGTTTTTCCTACCTAAATACTCCCAGCGGCTTCATTTAGAGCCAGTGCTCCTCCCAAGCTGTCCTACTGCTGCGTGCTGTTATGCAGCCACATAGCAGTAGTTCGGGAAATGACTCCCGTGTCGCAATGTGTGTGCACGTACAATCTATATACCCACTCGTGGTTTGCGTTTATCGGTACAAGTTTGGGATGGCTGTATTGCTCATGGGTGACAAAATGTGGAACTCTCTCTCCGTTGCTTGATAACCATCTGACTTCCCCTGCATTTAAATCCTTCCTCCATTCTTCAAGGTCTTTATACTGCACCCATCACCATGCCTTGCTCAGACAGTATAATCATTAAAACACAAACTATACTTTACGTTCAGGTTAGAGCCTCAGACAATGTACCTTGCATGTCTTATGTCAGTAGGACATAAGATTGTATCCAACTTAGACTGCAAGCTTCTCATTGGGCCAGGGACTGTATTGTCTGCCATGTTCTGTACTGCAGCGAACACTTATCAGAGCTCAATATGTCATAATGGGTGGGACCACTCCTCTCCAGATCTCTCTGCCTACGGAAAAACAGAGGTGACAGCCGCTCAAGTCACCCTCCTCTGACTGCACGGCAGGTACTCTGCAGGTCCAGCTTCTATACTGAAGGAGAAGGAAGGCTGGAGGGCATAATCATGCAAGCCAAGCTCCTTACAGAGATTTCTTATTTCAGAGTCTCCTCCCAAGCTCGGGGGAAGCCCAGCTCCTTTAGCACCAGGAAGCATTTATTTCTGAGACCTAAACTGGTTCATGTTTCTGGACCTTAAAGCTGCCAATCCTTAAGCTCATGCCAATATCATTTTGGGGGGAAAGTCCTTACTTGGAGGAAAAAGGAATGGCTGCGAATGGCTTTTTTTGTTTTGTTTTATTAAAGTTGAGGTTTGGAATGTTAGTGACTGCCCTGAACAAGATAGATTAGTAGGCAGAGTGCAGGAGAAATAGCTGAGGATGCAAGACAAATGCCATTTGTCACAGGTCCAGCAGCAGTTCAGGAAGCAGCATTATGAAACGTCCCAGCATGACAGGATTCCCAAAAGACTGATCAGCTTCAGCAGTGCTGCCGGTAGTGCACCTACCCCAGGAGAAGGTTTTTTGACACTTAGCACTGTCTAGACTAGCATGCAGAAAGGGGATATGAGGCTGAGGGACTAATCTATTGGGCAGATACAGGCACCTTATCAAGTCTCATTCTACGACATGTGTTGACTAAGACTCAAATCTGCTTCCTTTAAGTGAATGGTAAACACACATCCATTAAAACAACAATGAACCAAGCACAGAAATAAGCACCCATGGGGGGGAGGGGAAGGAGGAGGAGAAGTGAAAATACAGGAGCTTACAAGAAAGGGGACATGGTTCTCCCACCAGGAAACACTAGCCCTTACTTCTGTATTCTTTTCCTTTCTCCCACATACCTCAAATTTGTACATAGTGCCCACATAGTACACATTTGTACATAGTGCACAGTCCTGGGTGCTATCCCAATATAAAGATTTCCTAGAATGTTAATACAACCTGCCACATAAATTTGTGAGAGACCTTACTTAGTCACCTAGAGGGTAGATTCCATGGTCAGTAGCTGAAGGGATAACAGATGAGTGTTATCTGCAGCTAGAAACTTATCTTCACTATCAGTAACCTGCACAGGTAGAAAAAATAAGGTTGTGTCCTTGTCTATGATGTGTAAAGGTGGCCTGAAAAGCCCCCCCCCCCCCCCGGCAAACTCCAACAGTTTGTGCTCGTTGTTTTTTTCCATTCAGAAATATGGGGCAAGTCTTATTTTCTTTTTGTGATGGTGGACTTCCTGTATAAGTCAGATTGTCTATTAGAAGGTTAACAAAGAGAGGTTTTCATGCAAGTGTGTTTGTGAAACAGGTATTTAAACATATTCAATGGTCTAAATATAAATCCCTCCCCTTTTTCATTAAGGTTTCACTTCTTCAGCATTCATACGACTTCAGGTTCTCCAGTCATCCATAGAATGCTCTCTGGGAAACAAGGGGTAATAACATTTTTGGACATAAGCAGCTATGCAGACTCCTAAGTCACTCAGGCACTTTTGAAAAATTCTACCTGAGATTCAAACACAAAAAGCAAGCGGTATTCATTTTTGTTAAAGCAGTGAGTCAGGCCTCTGTTATAGCATAAATAAAACAAGCCCATTTTTATAGGTCAGCTTTCACACTGCTACTGCCGAAGCAACCCCTTCATCGGAGCAATATCTGAAGATTACAACATGGGAGAACTGAGTGACAGTAAGTATGTGCCAGTGGGTGTAGAGACCTCTCTCTAAAGATCACAATCCCGTAGTAGAGGGAAAGTGTAGTGAAGGAATTAAAGGAAATTTTTATATTCAACTCAGTCATTACCTAACCTCCTTAGAAATGAAATATTGGAAGCTTAAGCAATGAGCTACTAATTTGGACAGATACAAAGCCCCCTTCCCCTCATAAGCATTTTATACCACTCACTCACTAAATACATGTGGCAAGTTAGAATTCTCAGAAATATTAACAGTAACTTATGTTACTTATCATATGATGAAAGAAAGCCAGATATTAGCTATTAATTCAATGAGGGAGTGTGGGAAGGATTTTTGGGAGAAAGCTAAAATGATCTGTTCCAGAGAGAAAACAAAGTTTTTGCTCAGACTGCTGTGGCAAGATCCCTTGGAAGAACCATGGGCTGAACTAGATAAGCTTATGGAGGATAAGTCCATCAATGGCGATTAGCCAGGATGGGCAGGGATGGTGTCCCTAGCCTCTGTTTGCCAGAAGCTGGGAATGGGCAACAGGGGAAGGATCACTTCATGATTCCCTGTTCTGTTCATTCTCTCTGGGGCCCCTGGCACTGGCCACTGTTGGCAGACAGGAGACTGGGCTGGATGGACCACGGGTCTGACTCAGTCTGGCCGGTCTCATGTTCTAGAAATTGTCCAGGAAGATCTTGGTTGTAGGAAGACTTCAGAGAGTGGTGTAACTCTCCCCTCCTTATTGCTTCTACCCACCCGCAAGCTAGGGTGAAACACGTGTCCCAGCCCCTTGAGGCAGCAGCCCAATTGGAGCTACAAACACTGAAAGTTTGTAGTTCTTCAGAACCGATTCAAGCAATGGCCCTTTTCAGTTTGAGAGAGTTTCTGGCCCACCGAGATAAGCTGAATTTGTTTTCTCTGCTGAACAGGTCTCCTTCAGGGTGATTGTAATGATGCTGAATTGATTCATCTTTAAGACATGTGTCTCCAGAAGCTTCAGGTAGGCACAGCGCATCCTGTTAGATAGTAGAAATACCTTTTCTTTTCATCTATTTTAATATAAGAGGAAAGGTTCTGTTCTTAATTAACCCGTTTAGCTTAACACTAAGGTAAGCTTTTATAGCTATAGTTCACATTGTCAGTTAACAATGAGGTTTCATTCACCCCTAGAACTCACCCTAGGGCTGGTCTACATTGGGAACTGACATCAGCATAGCTAAGTCTGAAGGTGTGAAAATCTAGAGCCCTGAGCCACACACCTCTGCTGACCTAACCCAGGCTGTAGACAGCACTAGATCAACGGAAGAATTCTTCCACCAAACTAGCTCCTGGCTCTTAAGGAGGTAGATTAACTACAGCAATAGGAAAAGCTCTCCTGTTGGGGTAAGTAGTGTCTGCACTGAAGCACTACACCAAGAATTTTAACTTGCCCCATGTATTTAGCTGCAGTGCTTTAAGTGTAGGCATATCCCTAGTGACCTGGTGGATTCTCCATCGCTTGAAGTCTTTAAAGCACGACTGATCTCTTGTTAAGAGATTGAGAAACACAAATCAGAAGTTAAGGGCTTGATACAAAAAAGTTATGGGTGACGTTCTTGGGCCTGTGTATGGCACAAGGAACAGAACCAGTATTTATTGTGGTTTGGTTCTGATTCAGTTGCACTCAGTGTGTTTGAGTTCAGTGTTGGTTTAAGCCACCAAAAAACAAACCAACCAACCCACGCAGTTGGGTTAGTGGGTCGAGCCAATTCAAATCAAACTTCCATCTTAGTGGAAGTAAATTCAATAAAACAAACTCACTTGAAACTTTTGATTTTTGACCATTTAACTAACTTCACATGACTTTTCCTAGTGTGCGTATGTTGTAAAACAAACTATTTTATGAACAATTTGTCTGAGTGCACTACAATACCATCTTCTAATATGGGCCCCCTCATATTGAACCAAGTGAAAGGATAAATTTGAATTTGGCGCATTGGCCCTGCCTCACGTGGGGCAACTGGAGGGAGGAGCTACCCAGGGGTTGGGGATGGGTGGCAGAGACCTGTCTAATAGGGAGAAAGATTGTGGAGCCATTATCTTTCTGCTGCAGGTTGAAGAGTTGTTAACTTCTGAGACCAGGGAGCATTCTACCTTCTCCCCCATGGATCTCAGAAATGTCTCATCTGTCTCTGGGGGCCCCTGCTGCCTCATGGGGGGTGTAGGCAGCTGCGAAGCTTCCCCTCTCCTGCCCTACTTTTGTGGGCCGGCCTCCCTTCTATTCGCATTATACTAGGGCAGGCCTGACAGCAGTCATATGCTTACTTGTTACTGCGTTGCCTTGCTTTATGAGGAAAATAAGGTCACAGTAGTTTAAAATATTGAGCTTAAAAAATACTGAACCTTTCTTTTAACTGGGAACTCATGTTTTCTTCAGGTCACTTCCAGGTCCCTGGGTAGGGCTAAATCAAGGTTCCGGTTCTAGTACAAATCTCTGTTTGCGCCAGTGCTCTGGCTCTGGTTCTGAAGGCATTCAGACTCACTCACCTTCCTAGCCCCTTCAGGCCTCAATCTTTGATTCATAGAATTTAAAACCAGAAAGGCCATTACATTTCACCTCCTTACTCCTGTTTTGAGCCCAGTAACTTGAGTTTTGACTATGAGTTTGCATGGACACAGTATGATTCAACTAAGCAAATGAGGGACTGTTAGGGGGCAGTGTTAATTTGAACAGGACACTGCTCAAGGTTGCCACTCATTGATCAGCAGCAGGGGGACCTACGCATCAATAGCTGAAGCCATAATTCCTGCCATTCTAACTGAAAGTCAGCAACTGACTCTGTTGTTCTGTTCTGTACCAGGACTGGCAGCAAGGGAAGATTACCACTGCTCTGACTACACAGGCTTAGAGCCTTCAGCCTCCTGCTACCCTGACTGAATCACAGAGTGGCTCACTGATGAAAGCTGGTTTATATAAAAGCAACAGCCCAACAACTGAATCTGAAGAACAGTGGTGTATTGTATCCTCCTTTTCACTACAATGTCAGAGGCTTTGGCAGCACTATGTACTAGGGGCCTGCTAACAAGGCCTCAGGCAGTTGTACAGCATGTGTAATTAAGATAAGCATCTAAAGCAGTCCATTCTAGTGAGCAGGAATAGAGAGTTCCTTTGGCAGTTCTAATGGAGCAGCAGGTTACACTCAGCATGGTGGTAGACAGTATTTCAGATCTGGAAGACTGTATTCCAATGAGATTGGATTTGGTTTCTTAAAAGATATGGGCAGCATAGTGGGAAAAATGGAGGATCAGAGGTGACTAAACAGGGCTGGATGTGGTACCTGGCCACACCTACTCACTGTTCCTCACCTGAGCAGAAGGATGCTGCAGAGCAACATGAAGTACACTCCACAAGAGAACAAGTTTGCAACTCTGGAAATTCCAGCCAGGCCAGGAGGAAAGCCCAAGGTATGATCACTGATAAACACTCAGGTCAGCCCCTGCTCCAGAACAGTCTGAAATGTGAATCAGCGAAGGGAACGAGTGAAATAGGATGAGCCTCAGTACAAGAGGGCAGCTTGGAGGTAGCTTGCACCCTGCACCCAATGCGGCCCACCCCAGATCAGGAAGTGCGTCTGCGACACACCCACGATCAAGAACTTCCAGTGCAAAGGAGGAAGTTGCACAAAAGGATAGAAAATTGCTCACGCTACAAGCCGAAGTAAAAAGATGTCAGTTGGGTTTAGTTATTTTAACATCAGTATCAGGCCACAGGTGGTAACTAATTTCAGGTTCAGATCACCGCACTCTAAAAACAAGTACTCCACAGGTCTTTAACCTGTAGTTTGGAACGGCCAATAAAACTGACTTCAGATGATCTCAAGCAGTGACTAAGCTCATAAAAAGCAGCAGTGCAGATAATACACAGATCCCACATTATACACAGTGTTATACGCCATCAAAGCAATTTTAAAAATCAAGCTGATGTTTGACTCTGAGCCAACGTAGCTCCCTCAAGACTGGACTGACATGCAGAGGCCATGGTGAGAGAATTAATGTTTTGGCCCCAGCGGCTGGAACAGCTGGATCCTATGCAGCACTCGCACAGGGAGGCCATAAAACACATTACAGTTGTCTAATTTGGAGGTCATGAAAGCATGGACCACAGTCCTAGCATCAGGCTAGACTAGCCAGAGTCCAGCCAAGAAGACTGGAGTAGTTAAGAGAGCACATACAAACCCCATGCCTGCAATTAAGACTACTCGAGAACCACACTGTGCACCACAGCGACTGGGGGAGGAAACCAAATCCCCTTTTTCTGCCACCATGCAAACCTGAGAGGTGAGCAGCTTCCACACATGCAGATCTCCTCCCACCCAGCTTGTGGGAAGAGAAGATAACCATGCATGTGCATAAAACTGGACTTAGCGCTAACTGGGGGAACCCCTTTTCCTGTTCACAGAAAACTTTAGCTGCCCATTCTCTGAAACGGCGGATGTCCCAACTAATGATGCTGACAGCGTATCTGCATTAGGCAGGCTTTAATTTAGTTCCCAATGAAACCTAGAAAGGATGAGGGGAGGGAAGGGGGGAACAGGCTGGGCAATCACCTGGGTAATACCATCACCTCCACCTCTCCGCACCAGCCAGGGCTGGGGGATATCTTGTGATAACAGATGGGCCTCGCTTCATGCGCAACCTGGGAAAAGGGGCTCTGGAGAGGCTGATGCCAGCAGTGATGCAGTTGTGCTCAGATTACCTCAGCACATGAAGAAATGGAGGATGGAATCCCTGCTAATGGAATGCAGCTGGTAGGCAAGAAAGACAGCGTCATCCACACAAGTATGCTCAAACGCTAGCTCTTGCGGTCCTTTGCAGCATGGGGACCCTCTGCTGCATAATGAAACCAAGAGAACCACGTGCTTCAAAATTTACTGTGCCTCTTCCAGAAACAAGACAGTGATGTCTTATTTCCAGACCATAGCCGTATACACATACTGATTTAACTCCTTTGTTGCATTGTCACATCTGTTAAATAAAAGCAATTTGGAAACTGAAGGTAAAATGGAAAACAGGCAGATCTCTCCACAGATGCAGCAGTGGGCCAGAATCTCCCCTGTCAGAGCTGGGCAATATAGGCTTACAGGAACATCATTTGAATAGGTTTTGACCAATTGCGAGATATTTGCAAGGGCAGGAGGTAAGAGTTCCATTTGACTGGCAGATTAAAGCTACTCTCCTGCAGTATGAAGGGGAGGCCTGTGGAGACTAGAGGCTCCTGCATTTAATTCTCTACTTGATCCAGGCAGGCTGCTGGCTCATGACAGATAATGCAGGCTGCTTCAGTCCCCATAGGCCCCACACCTCTGCATTATAAGCAAAAGACTGCACTCTGGCCACCCTGACTGCAGACAGCAAAAGCTGGAATAGGATTAATTGACTTGTAGACAGCAATGCCTCACTCCAGAGTTGCCTGCAGGCAGCAGAGGAAGCATCCAATGTGTTTGGTTTAACTCATGAGGGGTTCATGTTTTGTAATAGAGAACTGGCTTTCAGGAGCTGCTGTTCCAGCTTTCCAGCAGGGCCACAGGCAGGCAAGGAGGAATCTGGGTTACTTCCTGAAGCTACTTGCATCTGTTCAAGTACCAAGAGTAAATAAAAGCTATCAAAAGTGTATCCTGGAAACAGAGCCCTCTTTGGTCAGCTTCCTCATTACTGCCTTGGGAAACCCCTACCAAGGAGCTGGGGTGAGGGCCCATCTTTACTATTATTCCCCAAGGGCAAGGTCAACTTAACCGTGCTTGGCTTGTACTTAGCATTACTACACTACCGGCACCCCTAAGTTAGTACTGCGTGGACCTACAGCAACCTGGCTAACAAGTACTGATCATAGTCTCTTTGTGCAGCAACATGTGGAAGAGGTTTGCATGAGGCCCAGGTCTGTGCTTTGGGGCAGTGGAATTCCTTGTTGAAAACTGCTCTCTTGATCCTTGCAGCACAAAACAGGGAGCAGAAGGGGAGAAAAGCAGATACTTCTTGAAAATCGGCCCTACTTTCACTACAGAAGGCTGGATTTCTAATGAAATGGCCCAGAAAGTCCTGATCTCCAGGGTTTTCACTCTGACATTTCTAACATGGCAAAAGCAGCTTCCATTCATGACGGGCACTCTGATACCGTGACAAAAAGTGCTGTACAATGACCCAGACCGATAACCCAGGATTTGTACATTGCAAATTAACTAGCGCACAGCCCACAGTCTGCTCTGTCCATGACGCCAGCTGTGTGCCCTACTCATTTGTTTGTCCCATAAGCACCTTCTCCTCTTTCTATGCTCCTCTACACATAGAACACTCTCCTCCTCCCATTCACCACCCTCTCCTGCTGCAAGTTCCTCATGAAAACACTCACTACTCCCGTGATACCTGCAGTGAGTCAGTAATCACGCTCATTCCTCTCTTCCCTGGAGATTTCCTTTTATACATAAGCAGGAAGGGAAACACAACAAGGTGTGCACATGCCTTAATTGAATACTGGCATGGTCCCATCACTGTTACCCTCATCCTTCCTCTCCCCACTAGCTGACAGACACTTTTTGGGGCAGAGATCACGTGTGCCTTCTGTGAAGAACCCAATCCATTGACGAACACTGTAAAATAAAAGATTAGGGTGCTTGCACAGGATTTGTTTGCAAATAATAAAAAAAGTCCTCCTCCCCCCAGGTCTGCTGCTCAGAAAAACAGAGCAAGTTCCAGTTGGATTTCAACACAATTAAATGGAAATGGGTTCAAAATAGCAGTACAAGGATAGGGGGGGTGGGAGGGGATTTTTTTATAGGTATAAACCCATTTTTTACTCCTACCACCAGTTTACAAATGGAGGGGCTTCAGTTTAAGACACCATGCCCATCTCACTGGAAAGAGGTGTTGGTTAACCACTGACCCACTGGTCCTAGACAGACCTTTTGCCCAATCCTCAGGAATGGGCACAAGATTACAAGCTCATAAAGTATAGTGTAAAACACGGAAAATATCTAGCCAGAAAGTTCACACAAGATCCTCTTCCAGATTTTATGCCTTTGCTAGATAGACTGGGCTTCATTTTTCCCCATTCCTATTAAGCCGATATTCAGAGCAAAACTGTTTCTCTAAGAACTACTCAGGAGTGGTAGAGAGAAAACAGGGTTATAAAGTTCTACCTTTTACTCTAATTTTAAATTTAGAACTAGGAAAGTTGCTCAGCTACTCAACTCCCAAAAGATTTCAAGCAGCTTAGTGCCAGAAAGTGGAAGGCTTCCATGAACGAGGTTTTCTTAGACTGACTAAAAGCTTGGCTATCACCTAGTTGGCTTCATTATGTCCTGCCTCAGCTTTTCTCTCACCTAACACTGATGGATTCAATCTTTTCAACAAATGTTCTAATGCAAAACTATCCTCTTAGGGCCATGTCAAATAATAATATATATTATGTTGCTTTTGGAAACCTGAAATGATAAAGAAAGTTACGCGGGTCAAAATTATCTGGTATGATTTACTGGCGGTTTTGCATATGGTAAACGAATTCTGGTGAAGAGGAATCATACAGCAAAGGCCAAGTTCTGGTGTCTGAGTAGATTTATTTTTATCAAGAGAAATTTTAACTTTTAAATTCTGTTAGCAACTGGGGCCTTGTAAAAGTGGCAGGCCTTGTAAACAGAGTCTGGTCAGCAGGAAGTGCTCTCAGCGTTCCATGGCAAAGCTTCACGCGCCAAGCCAAAGCAAATGCAGTCCCTGAAGGATGCAGGGGGAAGCCGATAAAAACAGGTGCAGACACCATGGCTAGCCCATTGCTTTCAACAATCTGTTTATAATTAAACTTTTGGATACACTTCAGCTCCCACTGGACAAAAGCAGAGCCAATGAATCACTAGGAAGTGACAACTTCTCTGCCTCACCTTCCTGCTTTGTGTTTTGCATGAGGGTAGTAGCACTTAGTAAAGCAAACTGGAGAGAGTGTGTGTGGGGTACGGTCTGAGCATGGCCCATGCCTAGGAGAGGGAGACTGGTACTAGTCCTCAGGTATGGCCCTTCCCCTTCCTCCCAGCAAAGGAGCCTGTCAGCAAGAACAATCACAAGATCCAGGGAGGATTTCTCCATTCCTAACTCAAGACTGCTGGGTTTGCTTCTCCACGCTGCTCCTACTAAATCAACAATCAAACTTTGTTTGTCAGGGTTGTAGCATTAATGTGAAACCGTTTCAGTATCTTCTTTTCCAAAACAGCTGCTGACCAGATGCCAATTATACATCACCCTAGTCTACAGAGGGAGCATGCATACAAATGAAAAGGTGTTCCCGTGCATGACTGTGGCCAGGGTAAGAAGTTACAAAATAATGACACCTTCTTTACAGCCACTTTCTTTAGAGGCCTGCTGATAACTCCTACATACACTCCTGTGTTACAGAATTGTTTGTTGTTTGAGACACTAGCTGGTCTGGAGCCAGGAAGGAACATTTTCAGATGAGGAACACTTCAACCCCAGGCTGCGTATGGCACTTTGTAAGAGCCAGCAGCTTTTTAATTTTAGCTGTCAATGTAAAACCAAAACAAGTTCCAGCCTAAAGATCCCAGAAGAAAGATTTTGGCTTGCAAAACCTTCTAAAACTGGAACTAAGGATCCAGGAGAAACAAAAACAGAGGGAGGAGGAATGGAGGCCAATAGAAACTGGAGCAATTCAACACTAGCCACTTTGTCTAATTTTAGTTTATGTATTGGTCACTCATTAGCCTAATTTGAAATACCTCAAGATAACAACCTAGCCACAGGGATAGGGTTAAAACTAGGGCTGTCAATTAATCGCAGTTAACTCACATGATTAACTAAAAAAAATTAATCGCGATTAATCACACTTGCACTGTTAAACAATAGAATACCAATTGAAATGTATTAAATACTTTGATGTTTTTCTACATTTTCAAATATATTGATTTCAATCAATCACAACACAGAATACAAAATGTACAGTGCTCACTTCATATTATTTCCGATTACAAGTATTTGCACTGTAAAAATGATAAAAGAAGTTGTATTTTCAGTTCACCTCATACAAGTACTGTAGTGCAATCTCTTTATTGTGAAAGTGCAACTTACAAATGTAGATTTCTTTGTTACATAAACTGCACTCAAAAAATAGAACAATGTAAACCTTTAGAGCCTACAAGTCCACTCAGTCCTTCTCCTGGTTCAGCCAATCACTAAGACAAACAAGTTTGTTTACATTTACGGGACATGAAGCTGCCCACTTCTTATTTACAATGTCACCTGAAAGTGAGAACAGGCGTTTGCATGGTACTGTTGTAGTGGCATTGCAAGGTATTTACGTGCCAGATGCGCTAGAGATTCATATGCCCCTTCATGCTTCAGCTTCCATTCCAGAGAACTTGCTTCCATACTGATGATGCTTATTAAAAAAAATGCATTAATTAAATTTGTGACTGAACTCCTTGGGGAAGAATTGTATGTTTCCTGCTCTGTTCTACCCGCATTCTGCCATATATTTCATGTCACAGCAATCTCGAATGATGACCCAGCACATTGTTCATTTTAAGAACGCTTTCACTGCTGATTTGACAAAATGCGAAGAAGGGACTGATGTGACATTTCTAAAGATAGCTACATCACTCAACCCAAGGTTTAAGAATCTGAAGTGCCCTTCCAAAATCTGAGAGGGATGAGGTGTGGAACATACTTTAAGAGGTCTTAAGAGAGCAACACTCTGATGCGGAAACTACAGAACTGAATCACCAAAAAAGAAAATCAACCTTCTGCTGGTGGCACCCGACTCAGATAATGAAAATGAACATGCGTCAGTCAGCACTGCTTTGGCTCATTATTGAACAGAACATGTCATCGGCATGGACTCTTGTCCTCTGGGATGGTAGTTGAAGCATGAAGGGACATATGAATGTTTAGCGCATCTAGTACATAAATATCTTGACACACCAGCTATAACAGTGACATGCAAATACCTGTTGTCACTTTCAGGTGACACTGTAAACAAGAAGCGGGGAACATTATCTCCTTCAAATGTAAACACACTTGTCTGAGCGACTGGCTGAACAAGCACTAGGAGTGAGTGGACATGTAAGCTCTAAAGTTTTAGATTTTGTTTTTTGAGTGAAATTATGTAACAAAAAAATCTACATTTGTAAATTGCACTACATTTGTATTACATTAACTGAAAATTTTTTGTTTTTTACTGTGCAAGTATTTGTAATAAATATGAAGTGAGCACTGTACATTTTGTATTCTAGTATGGTAATTGAAATCAATATATTTGAAAACGTAGAAAACATCAAAAACTATTTAAATAAATGGTATTCTATTAACAGTGCAATTAATCACAATTAATTTTTTAAATTACATTATTAATTTTTTTAATCGCTTGACAGCCCGAGTTAAAATATGTGCCCTTTCCCCCCCAGCAGATTCCTAAGATTTTCTAGGTAAAGCTATCAAAGTGAACACAATTTACTATTTTAAGCACAGGTCAGACGATGAAATAACTGGCGAGTACAAATCCATGCAGGGCTGTTAGAGCAAAGGAAACACTGCAACAGGCTGGCGAGAGGAGGTGCAGTAAGGAACCAGAGGTGAAGAAGGGGAAGTAGAGTGGTGTTCAATGCACTGCACAAACAAGCTGTGTGACTGATTAGGGAAGGTGAGTCAGCCATCAAAGCTTGAACTGGACACACAGAACCGAGAGGAGAGGGGGCAATTACACAAAAGTGACAAGCATAGGTTTCAGAATAGCAGCCGTGTTAGTCTGTACCTGCAAAAAGAAAAGGAGGACTTGTGGCACCTTAGAGACTAACCAATTTATTTGAGCATGAGCTTTTGTGAGCTACAGCTCACTTCATCGGATGCACGCAGTGGAAAATACAGTGGGGAGATTTATATACACAGAGAACATGAAAGAATAGGTGTTACCACATGAAGTGAGCTGTAGCTCACAAAAGCTTATGCTCAGTCTCTTAGGTGCCACAAGTCCTCCTTTTTCAAGTGATAAGCATGTGGCTGTAGATAATCACAGAAGTCGAGGGGCTCCAATAACTCTGAGTTAACAGGTTGGTCTTTGCTCGGAAATATTAATTGTTCAAATCCATGGACTGTTTTTGTTGGTCTGTGTAATCACCAAGACAACAAACTACTAGTGCGATGTCACACATAGGACCCCCACACGTCAGCATGGCAGTTTTGAACAGTTATTTCTAACTACATTTCTTGAAAGGTCATGCATGGATTTTAGTCCTCGATGAGGATAAATCTGACACTTTAAAGTGAACCATCTGAGTTAGGGCACAAAAAAGCAACTACAGTTTTAGGCTATGTCTACATTGCATTTCTGTTGGCCGGGGTGTGCCCTCCTGACGGACAAAAGTTTTACAGACAGAAAATGCCAGGATGGACAGTGCTTTGCTGGCGGGAGACTCTCTCCTGCTGACAAAGCTACCACCACTCGTTGGGGACGGTTTTATTTTGCCAGCAGGAGAGCTCTCTCCTGCCAGCAAAGAGCGGCTATATGGGAGACCTTAAAGTGGCACAGCTATAGCGGCTCACCTGTGCTGATGTAAGGTACACATGCACGGTTCTCTGCTGCTGCCGGATTATGTTCTTCCGGTTCCAAATGAGGCATGTGGTTGACTGGTCAGTTTGTAAATTGTGTTCGTGATGCTCTTGCAACCTTAACTCTGAAATATCACTGCAGCCAGCTAGAGTATGAAAGCATCTGAAAAGGGTGCTGCTGCCAGAGTGCCAGAATAAAGATGACTCCTTTAGCAAGAGGCCAAGGGAGTGTTTATGCTTTCTGGGAAACATAATGAGTTGCTTGGTCTGTGCAATGTAACTTAAGGAGAAAAATCCTGAAGTGATGCGGCCTTGAACTCTACCGAGCCGGCAAGGAGCTGACTGAGCAGCGGACCCTTTCTTAGTGGATGCTGCCATTCCAGGCAGTGTCACCCAAGGCATTTCTGATTCCCCAGAGCCCCAGAAAGGAAAGGGAAGAAAAAGATAGGAACCCCCCTCTTCCTGAGGGGGAGGGGTCAGTACATTTGCTTGTCTGACACTAAGAGTACACGAGCTGAGCTCAGAACTGGAGCAGGTGGGAGTCTGTTGTACTCCAGGGAAGTCATGTCCTAGCCTGCAAACTCTCTCCGCCGCTGTGGAGCACTATCCATTCCTGCTGAATGAGCTGCTGACAAGGATGGATAAATATTTTCATACACCAAAGTTCAGTGTGTCGTCTACTTTCTATCATGGATGCCAATGCTAAAGACTAGTAGCAAACTATCCAGTCATGAGCTGGTGAACTTGTGCTTAATTGCATTCCCCAGTTTTTCAGGCAGACTGTATGAGCTAAACAAGTCAACATGCAAAGACTTGAGGAAGTCTGTTCACAGTGGTGCAATAAAGAGATAGTTACAATGAGCATTATATTGGATTTGCCCGAGATGATGTCCAAGTCAAACCCAATAAAACCGCCAGTCTTCTCTTTGCTGGCTCCAAGCCACATGCACTTTCAATAGGCTACAGAGATCTTACTCTCAACAGGAGACAAGCTGTGACCATAAACTCTCTTTAATGTCGACAAAAGGGTCTGATATAAATTGCATCTGGTGTTTTTAAGATGAGTGAAAAAACTCAAACCAAACCTTTAGATACAAAAAGAAAGAAGAATATAGTGTACTAGGCTCTGAGAACATGGCTTCAAGCTTGTGGTCCAACAGAGGCTACTTACCACACTTCAGCAAAAGGTGCTTTACAACAAATACAAACGCATTCGGTTTCACATAAATTCCTAGGAATGACCATGCTCTGCTCCACCAGCACGCATTGGGCAGACTGAACTCTACCTGAGTAACACGGACCTGAGCGTTTTGTTGAGAGAGATGTGGTTGAATAGTGCAAGACTCACCACTTCTCTCCAGATCTGTACAAGGAGGATAAGACTTGCCAATTTCCCACAGAGTTTGAGGATTTAGATAATGGCTGTTAAACATTTTGGACAGGAAAACATTAGATAACTTAGTATTGTTACAATTCTATACAAATCATTCCAATTTTGCACAAGTGACTCCTAAACTGTTACAGAATAGCTGAAAAGTGCATCGCTGAGCAGCTGATTCAGTCAGATCAGAGGCCAATGTGTAGCAAAATGGGTAAGCAGCATTTGTATACATTCTCATCTCTTGCAATTCCTGCTGGGTGAGGGCATCTTGACCTGCTATGATGATAATGTCCTTACTTCAAAGAGGGGACCAGGGGACTGCACTGCCTGAAATCCAGTCAGAAGCAGGGACAGGTAAGCTTTAAGGGCGGGGGAAAATATTGACAGGATGTCACGTTGAGCATTAGAAACTCAACTTTCATACCAGATATTGTTTTATAGATTCAGAGATTTTAAGGTCAGAAAGGACCATGAACTATTGTGATCATCTAGTCTGATCTGTATATCGCAGACCATTGGACTTCCCTGAATCAACTCATGTTTCAACCCCAATAGGCGTGGTTGAACTAAAGCATCTCTTAGAAAAACATCTAATCTTGATTTTAAAAGTTTCCAGTGATTGAGAATCCACTACTGACCTTGGTGAATTGCTCTAATGGTTAATTACCCTCACTGTTAAATTTGCACCTTACTTTTAGTCTGTCTAGCTTCAACTTACAGCTACTGGAACTTGTCACGTACACTAAATTGAAGAGCTGTCTATCAAATTTCTTTTCCCTACGTAGGTATTTACGCTGATCCAGTCCTGCCGCACTTTCTCTTTGATAAGCTAACTAGACTGAGCTCCTGGAGTATCTCATTATGAGGCATGTTTTAGAATCTTTTCATCGCTCGTGTGTCTCTTCCCTGAACTCCCCAATTTTTCAATATCCTTCTTGAAGCAGACACCAGAACTGGACACGGTACTCCAAGAATGGTCACACTAGTGCCAAACGGAGAGGTAAAACAATCCTTCTAATTGTGAGCCCCCCGTTTATATACCCATTAGTCCTTCTGGCCAGTGTCGCACTAGAAACTCGTTCAGGGTCATGGATAATTAGCTGAAGTCTTTCAGAATCACTGGTTCCTAGGATCCTGTAAATATGGCCTACATTCTTTGTCTATAGACATATGACCTTGCATTTCGCAGTACCGAAATGCATGTTTTAGAAGAAGTATGTTTCACAAGCCTCTTTGATATGAGCTTATCTATTTACAGCAATGGGGACATGGAAGAAGAAATTTTTGCTGAGAAATTCAGGGGCCAAATTGGAACTCTTTACAGGGGAGCTTTGGGGCACTTTTCATGAAACTTCTTCCCACAAAACTGACCAGTCTTCCTTTTGGTCACAATAACCTCTTCTTTACTCTGATTCTTAGCTTCTGGCTATACCTCCTCACGCACCACTGGAGTTCAGGAATATCTCTTTTTTTCTGCAAACTCTCTAAAGTAGTCTATGCTATCAGTACATGAAAAGAGCATAGAAAATCTTACTGCGTTCTACACCCCATATTCTTCATAGAGAGTGTTATATGATTATGGCATAATTATGATGTATTTTATGCAAGATGGGTCATGTGAGATATCATTGGAAAGGTTCTGATTTACTGAATACAATTATCCTATTTGTATGCATGTATCATTTCTGTACCTGAAGTTAGGAATATTGACTATATATCTGTATTACAAATGTGTTTACACCTGGGAAACGCCCACTAGACAAGAGGCTTTTATTCTGAAAAGCTGGGTGTGGAAGGGGCCATTAGAGAAAACAATATGCCTTAGAAGAATCTTATCACAAAATCTATCTTTTGTAGTTAATAAACTTATTTTTGCTTTGTGAATGTGGAAGTCATAATTTGTGGCAGAAAGCTGCTGTATATTCCTCTCTACATTTAGGGAGGGGGCGAATTTCATGAGCTGAAGCCTTCCCATGCAGGGCTGATCACAGCATCTGCATGTAACTGCAGCTGGGTGTGTCCCTGCCTGCCTGGGTGCTGGTGAAAAAGCAGGTTGGAGCCTGGAGAGAGTTTGTCACAGCCATACAGTGTAAAAGGAGCCCAGGCTGGTGGGCTCAGTGGTGCCCCAGTTCCAGGTGGCACCACAGGGGGAACCCGTCACACTCATCTTTAGCCAGAATGAGCCAAGATGTTGCAGAGTAAGGCATGGTCTTCTCCCACGCCCATGCACACTAGTTCTTTCAGATTATTTCTGTAGCACCACAATAGGAAGCCATCACTGGTCTAGTAATCTTATCTGCCAAGTGAAGCAGCCTGGGTGACTAAAAGCTTTGCAGTAGGAGCCCCGAGATGACTGGCTCATACATAATAATGGGGGAGGCCTATTTAGAGGCATTATCAGCATGTCCCAGAATGCTGAGAATTCCTCTACTGTCCATGCCGTGTCTGCTCATTTATCTTTTCACCTTTCATTTCTTCAGGTGGCTGGTTTCCTTCACCCCACAAATACATAGTGGTCCCAGTCTCCTGCATATTCTAGCTACATTTTACGCTTGCATACAAAGATTAAACCCCATTATTCCTGCACATCAATACAATTCTCTGCTCATCCTCTGGTCCTGCTAAGGCAGGATTCCAACACTTGAATAAAGACCTGACTGTTGTCTGTAACAGCCCCTGTAGTGACTAAAGGGAACAGTAGTAGGAACAACTGAAAGACCTTAAAATGTACATAAGCTCTATATCAAGTTTTAGAAGTGAAACTTGCAATAGACATCTCAGAGACAGAGGGAGAATAAGAGCAAGGACAGAGTCTAGAGAGATCCCACAGCAGAGGAGATAAGAAGATGTAAAGTGACCACCTGAATGAAAAAGGAGCGGTAAGAGTTAGGGTTCAAACCAGGAGAGAGGGCTGGAGAAAACATTAAAACAGAGTGATCAAGAATAGCAAAAGCTACACAGACACCAGCTAGGATGAGAACCGAGTTGGGTTCAGAGGCCAGATGCAGATCAGCAGCCACAGTACTGAGATTAACATTAAGTATGCTCTGGGAGGGATGTGCAGAAAAGTAAGAGGAGATTATTTTCTTCAGAACCCTGCTAAGGAAAGGGAAGCTGGAGACAGGATGAAAGGGTGGCAATCCAAGTATAATGATGAGTAGGTGCTAAAGGGAGGTAAGAGCAGAGGCATGCAGCTGTATTGATCACAGACAGGGAACCTGCAAGAGGCTGGGAAGATCTAGAATTTGGACAGGGGTAAGGTGGTTGGAAAAGTCATCACAAGAGTCCCTTGTCACGGAGACGTGGCCTATAGATAGCCTTCATCTGAATAGGTATACGTTCTAACTTGAAGGCCATGGAGCATACTCCTCCACAGGGACCACGGCCTGTCAAAGCATTTGTACCATTTCTCTATTTAACGCTTAAGTGCTTGTCTGAAAAAAACTTAGTTCTGTGAGAGGCGCCTTGCTAGTTTATTACACGAAGTGCAACATACAATTTTGTATTTCTGGGTCAATAATTCTCTTCCTATTTGCAGGGAGACAATGCTGCTCTGAACCCTAGTGCCAAGAACGTGAACCTGGCAGCATCTTCTCTCCAGAACACTGCTGTATGCACTCCACCTAGTGGCTTACACAGGCACGCAGTTCACAGTCGATGATGTTCATTCTATTCCCACAGGGTAGTGCAGTCAGAGTACAGCCTACAGAGATCTACAATTCCACTTCAATGTATTTATCTTTAATATACAAGTATGGTCCCAGACATTAAGTCACTGCATTTGATCCAAGAAGTAGCCACAGAGAGATAAGCACTGCATGCTGGGATCTCTAGTCTCTCTGGGCTGTTACTATCTAGTAAAGATAAACTCTGCAGCAAATTACTCGTATGCAAATTAGATGTGCCTTTTGGCTCCCGGGGAAGAGTTACTTGTAGTTACAGTAGCACCTACAAACTCCTCAATTTGACTGGGGCCCAGTTACACTAGACACTGTACAGACAGGTTACCTGTTTGGACAGTACCCGTCATCTGCCAAAGAGATGGCACTGGGGCTGCTGCTTTTCTCATGAAGCAAGATGCCAGTTTCTATTGCTAAGAAAAGGTGTAGGGGGTAATATCTTTTATTGGACCAGCTTCTGTTGGTTAGAGACACCAGCTTTTGAGCTTACACTGGGCTCTTCTTCAGGTTTAAGTTTCTGTTACTGTCACATCAGCAAGTCATCAGTGGCTGTGTGTATGAATAAATAGGAGTGACAGAAATACATCTTAGAAGCAATGAAGGACAAAGACTGACCAATGGGATCCAGGTTGGCTGCTGTAAGCTCTCAAGCTCTGTATTCCCTACATACAGGGTAAAAACGAATCAACTGTGCAGCAGGGGTGCTAGAAGGACAGTGCTTTCTACCTGAGCAGAGTGACACAGAGCAGCTGGGTCTAGAGCTGCCAGGAACATAAGCATGGCGATACTGGGTCAGACCAAAGGTTCATCTAGCCCAATATCCTGTCTTCCGACAGTGGCCAACGCCAGGTGCCCCAGAGGGAATTAACAGAATCATCAAGTGATCCATCCCGTCGCCCATTCCCAGCTTATGGCAAACAGAGGATAGGGACACCATCCCTGCCCATCCTCCAGGAACTTATCCAGTTCTTTTTTGAACCCTGTTATAGTCCTGGCATTCACATCATCCTCTGACAAGGAGTTCCACAGGTTGACTGTGTGAAGAAATACTTCCTTTTGTTTGTTTTAAACCTGCTGCCCATTAAAATCACTTGGTGACCCCTAGTTCGTGTGTTATGAGAAAAAGTCAACACCACTTATTTACTTTCTCCACTCCAGTCATGATTGTATAGACCTCTATCATATCTCACCTTAGTCGTCTCTTTTCCAAGCTGAAAAGTCCCAGGCTGCATCAGAGCAAGCAGCAGCCTTAGATCATTTTAGGCAGCTGACTAATTTCCCAGGAAAAGCAGGATAAAAAATTAACTCCCATCCCAGAAACACAGGTATATACTCGAACAGATTTAACACAGGTTCCATTACTGACAAGTCATCAGCTAGAACATGTATGTTTTAGATTAATGTCAAAGACGTCCTCTCTAACGAACATAAACCTCCCTAGCAGGCTACAAACTTGCTGCAATGTGCTGTATCAAGGTAACTCTTGGTCATCTTAAACTCTTACTGCAGAACAGAGCTTTTCATTCAGAGTGGTGCTGGACGAATCACTTTGCTTGCCTGAAGGCAAAAGGAAACAATTGCTCTGCCACCTACCAGAGCATAGGAAAAGCAGATATACCCCTGCATGATGAGGAGTATTTTACATGACACCTTTGCTTACTGGAAAGGAAAGGAAGAACTACTTTTCTTCCTCACTGGCAAGGAAGAGCCTGAGGAGAACTGCATTTCATACAGCTGGGGCTGGGCACTCTGACCCAGGGGCAGGCAAAAGATCAAGAGAATCACTAGAACAGGGGTCTCCAAACTTTATGAGATGATGGCCATATTAGATTTTTGAAGGGGCTTTGCGGGCCGAAGCAACTGTGAAAAAATTAAATATACGCAAAATCGTTAAAGAAATAGTATTTTAGGATTAGTGAGAAGTACGATACTGACAAGTATGGTAATTTCTGACAAAATTGCATTTAGCTGTGGTTTAAAGTTTGTGTTCCCTATTATCAGAATTGATTGTACGTGTTCATCAGACAAGGTCGATCTGTGGTTGGATTTCACGTATTTCATCACTGAAAATGTTTTTCACACTCACATAAGTAGTGCCAAACACTGACATTAATCCACGGACAAAGTTTTACACATGAGCATATTGATCACTTGACAGGCATTCAGAGAACTCTACCAGATTTCCTTCCTTATATTTGTCCTTTAACAAGTCATTGGATTGCAGGTCAATCGCTTCCATTTGAAGTTCAGGTGGCAGTTTTTTGAGATTGCAATCAAATGGCTTTGGAAGATCTGTATTTCTCCTGCATTCACATCAAGGTCAGAGAAACGCTCCTGGAACTGTAGCTTCGGATCAGAAATGATTTCTTGTGCAAACCTAGTTGGGAATCGTGATTCAGTTTCTTGGTTGAACTTTTCACAACATGTAAAATGAGCAAAGCAGTCCCTCATCATCTGGGACTTGAAAAGAACTAGTTTTTGCCTGAATGCTTTCACCTGGGTGTACATGTCACAGATAAACCCGTTTTCCCCCTGTAGTCTAAGACTGAAGTCATTCATGTGCTTGGTCAAGTCTACGAAAAAAGCTAATTTCCAAAGCCATTCACTGTTTGTGAGTAAAGGTAGACGTCTTTTTTTTTTTTTTTAATTTAAAACATTTCAATTTCAGTTCTAAGCTAGAAAAATCGTGACAAAACCTTTCCACAGCTAAGCTATGGAACTGAAGTGCGGTAGGGCAAATCATGATATTCTGATTCTATTTCCACCAGAAATGCTTGGAACTGACGATGATTAAGTCCATGTGAGCGAATGAAATTCACGGTTGAAACTACAGGTTTCATAACACATGATAAATCCAAATATTTCCCGCACAATGCTTGCTGATGAAGAATGCAATGAAGACTAGGCTTGGGACAGCCCGCACTTTCACAAGCTTTGTAGATTTGTCCAACCAAACCTTTTTTTGAATCACACGTTTCTACCTTCATCGGTTGTAACGTACTTCAGTTGTTTCCATTGCAGGTTGTATTGAGAAGTGACTTTTCAACGTCTTTGAAAAAAATCTCTTCACCTGTGGTTGTTCCATGCATACTATGCACAGAAGCTAGTTCTTCCGTAACTTCAAAATTACTGTCGACCCCGCGAACAAACAACAGCAGCTGTGAAGTATCGGAAACATCGGTTGACTCGTTAAGTGCGAGGGAAAACCACTCAAACTTCTTAACCTTTTCATTCAGCTGGAAAATTATATTACTGCCAATGTCCTCGATTCTGTGAGCAACTGTGTTCACTGAAAGACTAATTGTCTTAAATAAATCTACTTTTTCTGGGTATATTTCTTTGGCTGCTTGAATCATACATATTTTAACTAGCTCGCCATCAGTAAATGGTTTTCCTCGTTTTGCTAACGGGTGTGCCACTCAGAAGCTAGCTCTTGTTGCAGCTTCGTTCTCGATTTTCTTTTTCTTAAATATAAACTGTTGTGACGATAAGCCACGTTTCATGGATTCTAATTTATCTGAATGTAGCTTTCCTGTAAATTGAGAGTAGTTCAACAAGTGCTTGGTTATATAATGTCTACGAATGTTGTATTCTTTTAGCACTGCCATAGTTTCGTTACATACTAAACACAATGCTGTACTACCTGATTCAACAACGAAACAGGCCACACTCCATTGTTCTTTAAACAAGCAACATTCAGAATCAACCTCTCTCCTGTCCTTTTCCCGACATAACTGCCCCAATAGCAATGGACTTAAACACAACGAATATATGTTTGTCACTAGTTTGACATACGCGCTAAGACAAAAACCAAGGGAAACGACTCATCACATGTCCTGTTCCTTCTGCGGCTACTAACCTGTCTACTGTGCTCATCAGCTCTGCGACCCTCGCAGGAACGCAGTGACGTCATGAAGATCTGCCATGGCTACTCGGGGGTTTCCGCTGCTGGCCCCACCCAGCGCCCGCTGCTGGCCTGGGTGAAGGAACCCAGGCTGGCAGCGGGCTGAGATCCCGGCTGGCAGGAGCCTGCGGTGGGAACCCCAGAGCAGGGGTTGGGAGGAGCCCACAGCGGGAACCCCAGAGTGACGGCGGGCTGAGCTGCACAGCCCGCTGCTGCTCTGGGATTCCCGCCACGGGCTTCTGCCGCCCAATGTGATATTGGTTGGGGGGCCGGAAAAAATGTAGCCGCGGGCTGGGCCGTAGTTTGGAGAACCCTGACTTAGAACCTGGAGACAAAGCAGGTTCTCTTCCACGCCCATGCATGTGGCCAGCACTGCAGAAGTGACCTGTAAGTACAAGGGGTAGCAATAAAATCCAGGAGAAGGGAGCTCTCCGAAGGCAGTGTGGAAGATGTGCTCTCCATTGGGCATGCACACGTCCAGGTACCCATTGGGCCGGCCTGCTCTGTTCAGCCAGCGAGCTGAAGGCTAGCGCTGCACTTGACAGCATCCTCCCCAGTTCGTAAGCCACAGCAGGTCAGTCCCTAGGAACACTGGTGGAGGGTTCTCCATAACAAAGGCAAAACCTTGGACATTTGCTATCGCTCATCTTGAGGCAAATCTCCTGTGGGAGATGACTTATTCCACCCAGCCGAGATTTGCAAATCTTCCTAAGGCATCTGGATGTTCATTTCCCACTAAAATTAATGGAAATTGGGTCTCTAAATCCCATAGGTGGCTTTGAAAAAATCTCATCTTAAGTCTAACTGGCAGAACATAACTTTAAAATAAATCCGGCCATTGGGCAGGAAAACCAGCCGTTGCTGTATGGATTACAGACGCCAACATGCATAGGTTACATACTTCTGAATTCTAATCTGACCTGTGTGGGTCAGGAGGCTGGCTTAATCTCAGTAAAGGGGTGATCAACAGTGCTCTGTGATGACCCCCAAAGGTTGACTTACCAAAGAGTGTTAATGGTGACTGGACAAGATCACATGCCCTATGCTCCCAACCAAAGGAAAAGTACTGGGTTGCTGGCAACAAAGTGGAAATTTAAATTGTGCACGTAAAATGGGCTCAAAGACGACTGGAGTATTAGCACAAAGGGGTAAGAATTATTCCGTCACTTGAACACCAAGGTGATGGTCTTGGTGTAAGAACATGGAGAACAGAATGTCCACATTTTGATGGAAGAGAATCAAGAGACAGAACCCAGCCCCATGCAGAGAATCAGACGTCTGGTTGTGACACAATCTAGGAGGTAGACACCACTCTGTTCTTAGCCGTCCCTCCAGCTGACATCTAAGGCCATGCTGGATTCCAGAAGGAAATTATTACAGCCTTACTCTGTCTAGGATTGCAGCGTTGGTCACTACGATACCAAGGTCTTTATGAGGATTTAGAGGTGTTCAGAAGCCCTCCCAAACCCCAGCTCCTCCTTCCCCTGGGGAGAGAGCCTCTTAAAGCAAAGGTTACACTCCTGAGACCACTGGGATTCTGGCAAATATAAGAAAGCAGAGAGCAATGCAAAGCAGTTAGACTCTGCCCAGAGGTGGTCTTGAACACAATACTTTCAGAGGGAAGTCAGATTGAGCACGTTATTCCACATCTCCTGGCCTGCCCATATACATACTGTTTCATCGCTATCAGTTTGGAATCCATGCTCTCTTGCTTTCCTTTCATCATCTGGACGTCAGTCAGTAACTTGGTTACATTATCTTGACGAACCTTTATATCCTCATTCTTTATACTGGAGACCTGGAGACAGAAAGGAAGAGGACAGTGAGGTTTCACCCTATAAAATTGTTCTCTAAGCATCAAAGATGGCAATGCAGATTAACTATCCTCTTTCCCCATCCTCACTGGCCTAATTATATAACGAATCAGACAGGCGCAGATTGGCCACCTATTATATAACTTTTCTACAAGGCCATCGTTTACAGACCCTTCCCTGAAGGAGCAGAATCCTTTTGGGTCAGAAATGCAAATGCTACAGCTGCACTGGAACCTTGGAAAACAGCTGTCAGCATTGTACTGACTTTCTGATTAATTCCACAGTCTTCCATTGCACCAACAGCTACCTAATTTGAAAGTAACATTCTAAGGGTGTCTCTTCACTGCAACAGTTAACTCCTGTACTAACAAGCTAGCCCACTGGAGTGAGGGCAGAGTGAAAGTGACCACTCTGTGAAACACTCCAACTACACAGTGAGATTAGATTAGCACCTGAGGAGTAACTCGAGCTACTGCACTTTAGTAACTCAAAGATCATAAGAATATAAGACTGGCCAGACTGGGTCAGACCAAAGGTCCAGCCAGCCCAGTAATCTGTCTACCGACAGTGGCCAATGCCAGGTGCCCCAGAGGGAGCGAACAGAACAGGTAATGATCAAGTGATCTCTCTCCTGCCATCCATCTCCACCCTCTGACAAACAGAGGCTAGGGACACCATTCCTTACCCATCCTGGCTAATAGCCATTAATGGACTTAACCTCCATGAATTTATCCAGTTCTCTTTTAAACCTGTTATAGTCCTAGCCTTCACAACCTCCTCAGGCAAGGAGTCCCACAGGTTGACTGTGCGCTGAGTGAAGAAGAACTTCCTTTTATCTCTTTTAAACCTGCTGCCCATTAATTTCACTTGGTGGCCCCTAGTTCTTATATTATGGGAACAAGTAAAGAACTTTTCCCTATTCACTTTATCTGCACCACTCATGATTTTATATACCTCTATCATATCCCCCCTTCGTCTCCTCTTTTCCAAGCTGGAAAGTCCTGGCATCTTTAATCTCTCCTCATATGGGACCCGTTCCAACCCCCTCATCATTTTAGTTGCCCTTTTCTGAACCTTTTCTAATGCCCGTATACTTTTGTGAGACGAGGGGACCACATCTATGCGCAGTATTCAAGATGTGGGCATACCATGGATTTATATAAGGGCAATAAGATATTCTCAGTCTTATTCTCTATCCCTTTCTTAATGATACCTAACATCCTGTTTGCTTTTTTGAGTGCCGCTGCACACTGCATGGACTTCTTCAGAGAACTATCCACGATGACTCCAAGAACTTTCTCCTGATTAGCTGTAGCTAAATTAGCTCCCATCATATTGGATCAGACAGAGCTCAGTCTTCAGTACCAGGAAAGGCCAAGACGAGAGCAAAGACATGGAGACAGGATGGGGAGCCTTTTCCAGTGCTTCCTGAGCAGCAGTCAGACTCAGCCAGCCTCATCATTCCCATAGCAAGTACTTAAAGGGCTGAAGGGAAGCTTCTGAGGAGCCAGTTTCATTTTCCTGACAAACATCTCATGGGGAACAGCACCCTGGTATGAATCGCAAAGGCTTTAACATGCGAGAGCTCTCTGAACCTGCCAGCAATTACAGGGGTTAATACATTTCACTTATTCCAACAGCAGCTCCCTCCCACCTTTACTAGCTAGAAGGCCCTTTGGGATCTGCACCTCACAATGTGGTATATCCTTCGCTGACCGTGCAGTGCTGTGGAGGTACTAAATGCTGCTCGGCGAAAGTGGCACCTAATTATTGCTAAAGTTATTGCAGAGTGCACTGGGACTATCATGCAGCACAGGGTGCTGCCGTGTCTGGGTGGCCTGGAAGGATTTTTGGAAAAGGATCACTGAAAACCTGACTGGCTGCATCTTCCACCCACATTGCAGAGCTAATGGAGTAGTCTAATAGTTCATGAGAAACGCTTGGCACCTAAAATATCAAAATGCTTCTATAAAATGCTTTTTTATTGAGACCGAACTAAATCCACTCCCAAGACGACAATTATGTAGCAAACGCAAAAGGCAGGACTTGAAAAGATCTAAGGACACAAAGTTTCTGAATAGGATTCCTCATATCCACCAATGAGACAGGAATACAATTTTATACCTGGCAGCACAGCGGGTGCCAAAGTGCAGCCCACAAGTCCAGTTCAGGCCACGGTTGCCTTTATCTTGAATAGATTTGACTTGTGCAGAACCCACATCCTAGCATGGAACGTTCCACTGTGCGAGGGGGTTGGGTCTGCTCCGATCAGAACTGAGTAGCGTGTGTGGAGAGCCCTACCCTAGCCTGGTCATACAGCTATGAAAAATGAAGGCAGTTGTGAGCTGCATTTTGGGGTGTGGGTTTACCCTAGTTTAAAGGAAAAGTGAAGCAGTTAGTATCTGGGACTCCCTGTGGAGGTTAACAAGTTTAAAATAATGTTCTAGTGTGTGTTAAACACCCGTGTTTCTTGCTGCTCCCATTACTCCCAGAAACATATGGAGCCATCTTCAAAGGCCTTATAACAATTTGTTTTCTGTTTTGGACCAGTCCTATTCAACATATTCATAAATGATCTGGAAAAAGGGGTAAACAGTGAGGTGGCAAAATTTGCAGATGACACAAAACTACTCAGGATAGTTAAGTCCCAAGCAGATTGCGAAGAGCTGCAAAGGGATCTCACAAAACTGGGTGACTGGGCAACATAATGGTAGATGAAATTCAATAGTGATAAATGCAAAGTAATGCACACTGGAAAACATCATCCCAACTATACATCTAAAATGACGGGGTCTAAATTAGCTGTTCCCACTCAAGAAAGATCTTGGAGTCATTGTGGATAGTTCTCTGAAAACATCCACTCAATGTGCAGCGGCAGTCGAAAAAGTGAATAGAATGTTGGGAATCATTAAGAAAGGGATAGATAAGACAGAAAATATCCTATTGCCTCCATATAAATCCATGGGACGCCCACATCTTTAATACTGGGTGCGGATGTGGTCGCCCCATCTCAAAAAAAAATATATTGGAATTGGAAAAAGTTCAGAAAAGGACAACAAAAACTATGAGGGTTATTGAACGGCTGCCATAGGAGGAGTGGTTAATAAGACTGGGACTTTTCAGCTTGGAAAAGAGCCAACTGAGGGGAGATATGATAGAGGTCTATAAAATCATGACTGGTGTGGAGAAGGTAAATAAGGAAGCGTTATTTACTCGTCATAACACAAGAACTAGGGGTCACCAAATGAAATTAATAGGCAGCAGGTTTAAAACAAACAAAAGGAAGTATTTTTTCCTCACAATGCACAGTCTACCTGCGTAATTCCTTGCCAGAGGATGTTGTCAAGGCCAAGACTATAACAGGGTTCAAAAAAGAACTAGGTAAGTTCCTGGAAGATAGCCATCAATGGCCCTATTAGCCAGGATGAACAGGGATGATGTCCCTCGCCTCTGTTTGCCTGAAGCTGGGAATGGGAGACAGGGGATGGATCACTTGATGATTCCCTGATATGTTCATTCCTTCTGGGCCACTTGGCATTGGCTACTGTTGGAAGACAGGATACTGGGCTAGATGGACCTTTGGTCTGACTCAGTATGGCCGTTCTTACGTAACACTCCAAATGAAGACTGCATTTCAGCCAATAACTGCGTTGCTCCTTCCCGTTCTACAGCAAAGGTTCAATTGCCCTCTGACATCTCCCTCTGGGAGAGGAAAGTTTGCCATAACCTCCATTAGGCCAAACCTACATAGACAGTACTTTAAAAGAAAAGGAAATAAATCTGGAGGTGAAGCTGGCTCCCAATTTGCCAAGTCAAAGTGAATTTGGCTTCCATGTTACAGGCCAAATTCTCAGTTGTCTCCAGGGTATCCCAAGCAGCGTCATAATCAAGCCAGATGCTAAGAGAGCAATTGGAGAAATTGGCACACTAAATATCTCCCACAAACTGATTGGCACTGCAGCTTGTGACTGAATGAAATGTGATGCAGGAGTCAACTAGAAAACCACTTGGCAGAGAATGAAAACTACAGTGCCAGAATCCCCTTGATACCCAGAGCATGTGGCTGCTTTTCTGACTAAAAAAGAGACAGTAACCTCCTTAGTGTCACAGGGGTTTACTCACTGGTTGGCCTGAAATATCCGTTATGTACACTTACGCTGGTTACTTTCCTCTTGATATTCTCCAGGAGCTGCTCCTGGCCTCGGATGAAGTACGGATGTTGAAATTCAGTATCGTCCTTCTCTGGCTTCACCAAGCCACCCTGCTCAATGTGGACAACCTTCCGAAAGCCATCTAAAAGTCAAAGATGGATAATTAGAGAAACGCAGGGCAATCTAAAGACTGAGAACGTCACTGCAAGCACAAATCTATCATTGTTCGCCAAGGACAGACACAGAGTGCCCTACTAGTTCAACAGTCTTTGGGATCATTAACCCTTTGAGGGGATGTCCTCTGCCTCCTATGCCCCCTCCTCCAGCCCCTTGCCAGTGTATGAAACCCAACCCAACTCCTCCCCCAGCAGCAGACATTCCAACTCTGCCTACCCTACCCTTCTGCTAGGCTGACAGCAAAGGTGGTGAGTGCCTCCTCAGCTAGACCGCTTCATTTTCCACATGCCAGCTCCCTCCCAAGGGTGCAGGGCAGTGGAGGGGAAGGGGAACTGGAGTCTTTGGGGTTCATCTCAGACAAGAGCCCCAGCCTTGCTACATGTCCCAGTGACAAACCCAGCACAGCACCTCTTAGAAACAGGAAGCCCTAACGGCATTAAACATCTGGGGATCAGGCAATAACCTAACTTGCCTGTTCAGTACAGGGCATCAGAAGGAAAGATTCATTAGCAATAAATTTTTCTTTAAGAGTAATGCCAAAAAGAGAAACTTGAAACAAATACAGGCAATTCTCATGACACCAAAGGGGTTGCAATGTATCCAGTTTGGGAGAGAAGACGGCCTCCGATTGATACACTCAGCACTGCGCAGGACCCACAAACACCTGACCTGTCACTTCATCCACGACTGAAACACCAACACCTTTGTGATGATTCCCTGTCGCTGTTTACCACCACCCAGCAATACTACAATAATCATTAGAGCAGGAAGTGAACATTACATGTCTAACTGAAACTGTGATGGGAATTTAAGGAGGCAGAATGTAATTACCAGAGTTGGAATTTGGCCGAGACATTGGGGTTAACACCTCAAGAGTGCCATGGAATCTGTAATGAAGCAAAGTGATCAGAATCTCGGTTTTGCATCTCGCCAAAAAGACAGGGGTGTTGTGCTCCTATCACTACTAATGCTTCACTGGGGGAGGTACTGATCTACACAGATGGATGAGCTCCCTTCTGGTTTTATTTAGCATTTGTTTAGTATTCTTTGTAGCATCTGAGTATTTCACAGCACCACTATGAGGAAGGGAAGTATCCCCATTTGTGAGATGAAGAACCTAGGCTTGGGTATGCTCCACTACACAGGCTGACATAAGTCTTCTTGCGATGACATGTGTGCATGTGACTACCCCCAAATTTGTCTCTGGCCAATGGAAGTGCCCTATTATAGCACCACAGTAAAAGCACCTACCCGAATGGCATAGAGCCAGGGTTGGCATACTGAGATCAACACTGTGTGAAAGTAGAAACTGAATGACCGGTGTAGACTCTAAAAAGAGAGTCCTCTAGCAGCTGTCCCACAGTGCTTTGGTCACAATTTTAAAATGGCCTGGGGTCACAGAAACCTGAAGGCCACCCTCCCCCACTTGTTAAAACTCCTAGTGTGTTTTTGAAATGCCTCTTCCTGATTACTCACCTGGTGAACACACCTAGCAACTCACCCTTACTGCATGCAACCACCCAGCCAGCCAGGCCGGCTCCATGCAGTAGATGCACTCCTGCCTGCTGCAGACAGGAAATACTGATCTCCCGAGCCAGTGGGAAGAAGAGGCTGCGCGCACACAGTTACGGACCAGCTGTAGAAATGTGGACATCTCTGAGCAGACTGTAGGGGGGGATGCAGGCAAAAAGGTAGGACAGGGATCAGCAGCAGTGCCATGTGAAAGGGACAGCACGAGACCAGGGAGTGCAACAATTGATGTAGGGCTTCGCCACAGACCTGCTGCTTGTACAAGGAGCTGCAAACCATACTTGGTGAAGACTGCACCAGTGCCCCACAGACCACTGTGGATACCTCGGAGGAGACTGGGACAAAGACCCTAGCTGTGAACAGAGAAGAGGAGGAAGGGGTTGGAAGATGTGGCGGGGGACTCCAGCCATGCCATCAACCAGGACCTGCTTGAGACTCTGCCCCAGTCTTGCCAGGTGAGTGCGAATGAGCCTGATGAAGGGGAAGGGAACTCAGGTGTGTGCATGCATTTCTCCTTACAACGTTTACATGTAAAAATGATGCCCAGCCTGTCCCCAAGTTAACAAGACAAAGGTATCGACCGTTCCTTGTTTTACTCATATGAGAAGGGGAAGCAGTATAGCAAACAGAGGGAGAGCTGGCATCTTTCATTCCCCTGTTGGGTTAGGCAGTGGGAGAAGGGATGGATGCAGAGCGCTCTGTTTATGTGCACAGGGATGTCCCTTGTACCTGCCTGAGAGAGCTCAATGACACACTATTGGAGATACTCTGCAATCCTCTCCTCCAGGTTTCTAGGGATGGCAGTCTTATTTCTTCCTCCACAGTAGGACATTTTCCTATGCCACTCTGCAATCAGTTTGGCTGGCACCATTGCAGTGAGCAGGCTAGTGGCATACGGGCCCAAGTGGCTTCGGGACACATTCTCTGTGCCTTTGCGACCCTCAGGAGTGAGATAGCTAAAATCCCCACCACCTGTGGACAAAAAAAGAGTTCCTGCACTCACTGATATTGCCCTGTGCTCAGACCCATAGAATAGGCACCAAAATCTTATAGATCCATGGAGCAGAAAACTACCACACCCACCATAGCTGGGGCTAGAGCGCTGTGCTGAGGTGTTCTAACATGGAAGCGTCAGTAAGGGAAAGGAGTTCTGAAACTCCTCCTTTTCCACTGTGATTGTAAAACCAACAGTACATCTGTTTTTATCAGCAGCTTCTGGAGTGGTGGCCTTCAGGGCTGCCCCCCTCTGCACTCACAGATCCCTGACCCCGAAGAGAGAGAGAAAGAAGGGGATGCAGGAGGACGTTCCGCAAGATCCTGTAAAGCCAGTGCTACATCGGACCATGAACAGAGGGCATGGAGGGCAAATATGACTAACGGCATAGGGAAAGAGGACAGGAAAAAGGCCCAGGAGTCCCCACAGGACAAGAAGAGGAACATGCACTAGGAAATAATGGGTCAAACAAATGCTGCAGACCTTGTTTGACCTACAGGTCAAAATTCCAGATTTTCAACCTTTGCAGTCCTTGGAGAACTTCACGGCTGCTTCACATTATGTCCCTAACCATGTCATGTGGCACAACAGGGCGCATCTGTACTCCCACCACGCCACACAGCAGATTGATATACACCAACAGTGGTTCTCATGGGTTAATATGTGTAACGCCTGTGCGCTCAAAGGGACACATTTACTTCCTTTCTCCTTCAGATTTTCACCTTGTTGTGTTAAAAATTTGTATAATATTGCCTGTGGGGTTTTTTGCACATTGATTTTCTGCAGTGTTTTTTCAACACAAAGTTTCACTTTGGAGAATCAAATTATCTTTTAGTTCACAACAAATATTGCAGAATGCGCAGCAGTAGTCAAAACAAACAGTACTTATAGACGCATACTGAGCGCCACAATTTATAGCTTCAGGAAAATACCAGCCGTATTTATAAATGTGGAGCAAGCACTACACAATTCAGAGCAGCATCCCAAGCTGCAGGCCCAGAGAGCTCTTGGCTCAGAACCGCTCTGTGGCCATTACAGTGGTCTCTCCAAACCTCCCTCAGCTGCGGCAGCAGACAGTCGCTCCACCCCCGTCCTCCACTCTGAGAGCAGCTTTCCCCCTTTGCCTCACACATATTAGGTGGCTATAACCACTGGATATTTTCCTCACTGAGATCCAACCTAGTGAGTAATCACCACCAGTGTCACTTCAATCTACCAAAAGTACATTCAACTGTCACTCTGCACCTGCTGGGCCAGTAGCTGAACCTTCCCTTGGTGCTGTCAAGGTAACCAGTGTACGACTTCATGAGCTAGGGGATCAAAGGGTAGGCTGGGTCGCCCAGAATCACTGTTGGCATTTCCACATCAGTCGCAATCTGCCAGTTGGGAAAAGAATAACCCTGCCTGCAGCTTTCTGAACAATCCTGAATTCTTAAAAATGCACGTGTCACGCACCTTCCCTGACCAGCCCTCGTTGATAACAGCAAAGCATTCCCAGTCATCCTCCAACACTTGCCTAACCATTGAAAAGAAGCCTTTTTGGCAAGGTGAGCTCGAGCCATAATAGGAATATGCATGTGGTCTACTGCCCCACCGCTGTTTGGAAACCTCACTGCTGCAATGCATCCACTATGTCCTGCATGTTGTGGCGAGTCACAATTTTGCAGAGCAGGAGACAATTAACTGTGGATTTTCCAGCTTCAAAATCATTTCCCCGGGTAGACAGCAATACAGCTGTGTAAGCTTTCAGAGTGTGATCGTCACTTGCGTCTTAACTGTCAGTGCAACTCATTCTGGTGTCCATGCACGATCCAGGAACATGGCCTTCTGCATGCATTCTGTAGCCACTGCTGTTCATTCCAAAGCCACATTACGATGCAATCCCCCCAATCAGTGCTTGTTTCTTGGGCCCAGAAATGGAGCTCTGCTCCATGAATACCAGCACACTTCAATTGTTCGTTCCGTATGTCCCTCAAACTGTCCTTGAAGAAACAGTTATGTCCCTGTTATTCCAGGATATCCTGCAAGTCTGCAAACACGGAAGAATCATGCATCCTGTGCTTGCGGCGTTCATGAGACTAGCTCAGAGCTTTGTGGGCTCCATGTTTGTCTGAGATGGCAGACACTCAAAAGTGCTGCATGGATCCATGGGAATTTTTGTTTTTTTGTTAAAAAGAGGAGTGAAAATGAGGAGATATGGATGGTGTTGTGAGATGGAGACCATTATATGCCGTCGTTCCCAGAGAACTCTGGGCCAGTCACTTCTGTGGAAGTTTCCCAAGAGGCACTGCACAGAACAGCAGCACATGGCACACTGGGATACCTTCCTCACATCGACACCCGCACCCATGGCGAGTACGCACAGCACCGATACCAGCAGGCACACGCCTGAGCAGTATACAAACGTTGGTGGCTGTATGCCGACATACCGTGTGCAGACCACGGCTTGCATGCAGACGTGACGTAAGTAATTTGTCCAAGATCATGCGGAAAGTCTGTGGCAAAGCAGGGAACAGAACTCTGATCCCCCAGGCCAGTGCCTCAACCACAAGTCACCCTTCCTCTGAAGAGCATAGCCTGCTGCACCTTGCAAGGCTCCTGTCTGAGACATGTGGCCCTGAACTTGATATTACACATTCCAGACAGACAATCCATAACATTCCTCACAGGTACGGGGAACCCGAGGCTCAGAGGATAAGTGACTTGCCGAAGACCACACAGTGAGTCAGTAGAGGAGGGAAGATTAAAATTCCACAGTCCCTATGCAGATGCCACAAGAGTAAATACAGCCCATGCTGTCTCTGATTTAAATGCCAGACTGACTTTTTTAAATAGCCAAACACTCATATCCCTGTTACATTTAGATCCTTAAGTTTCAGATATGTACTTTGTTCCTGCTGGAGGCACAGCTGTTACACAGAGACTGGTGAAAACAGGAGGCCCATAACTGACACACATGCTGTGCTGCAGAAATACCACCCTGAAGAGGCAGTCTGGTAACTGAGTATTAGCCTGGGGTTGTGGGGAAGATTATTATTTGTATTGGTGTAGCTCCTAGGTGCCCCAGTCATGGACCAGGCCCCCATTGTGCTGGGAGCTGCACAAAACACAGAACAAAAAAATCTCTGCCCCAGAGAGCTCAACAGCTGGACACAGAACAAACAACAGGGAAACAATGGGATAATACTGGTCAGCATGGCAAGCAGTGGCCTCAGCACATCCGCAGTGGGACTATCGTCAAGTTTTTTGGAGGCATGACAGCAAAGGAGAGTTTGGGGGAGGAACAGGAGGTAGTTTTGAGACTGTTTACAGGAAGCTCCTCCCACGCACGTGGGGAAACCTCGGAAAAAGGCAGAAAAGTGTTTGACAATTTAACAAGCAGGCAACGGAGGCTGGCATCATGGGCTGATTGGAAGACATGATCGGAAGACATGATCAGCCTTTCAACACTGAATGAGAAGTGATAGGTTGGGTGGGGATAGGCCCTGAAGGGCCTTGAAAGTGAAGATAAGTTTGTTTAATATGACAGCAGAGGTAGCCAGCGAAGGGGTGCAAAGAGAGAGGTGACAGGGTCCAAGTGACGGACCGGGGAGGTTGATCTCTGCAGCAGCATTCTGAACGGACAGGAGTGGGGCAAGTCTGCATTTGGCCAGGCCAGAGAAAAGACGCTGCAGGAATTGGGATGAGAGGGTCTTAGCTGTGTAGAGGGAAAGGAGAGGCAGGATGTTAGAGAGATTATTCATGCAGAACGTGCAAGACTTAGATGTAGCCTGGATGTGAGGTCCTAGAGCAGAGGTCAAAAAACTGTAGGGGGGCATGGAGGAAGTTCCGGGGAGGGACACAGCGGGGACCATGCCAGCCCCCACGGGGGGGAGGAGGGAATGCCACCCAAACTCTCTGCCAGCTCTGCTCCATTCCTGCCTCCAGCCACACCCGTATCTCCCATCCCTGCCCCCAGCCTTGGCACAGCTCCACTCCCACCTCCAGCCTCATCCACAACTCCGTTCCCAGGCTGAGAGCGGAGCCACGCCTGGCTCAGGGGGTGCAGGCTCAAAGTGGCCCTTACCTCAAGCGGCTCCCGGAAGCAGCAGCATGTCCCTTCTCCAGCTCCTACACAGAGGCACAGCCAGGCAGTTCTGCATGCTGCCCCATCTGCAGGCACTGCCCCTGCAGCTCCTATTGGAGCACGTAGGAGCCAAAGCAGGACCATGCCATGGCTTCCAGGAGCAGTGTTTTGCAGGCCCCGACCCTGCGCCCTGGCTGGAGCGGGGCCAAGCCACATGGTGCGGCCCTCGACCCAGTAACCCGGCTGGAGCACCGGAGCGGGGCTGAGTCACCTGGTGAGGCCCCCGACCCAGCGCCCTGGCAGAGCCGCATGGTGCGGCTCACAGGCCACTTAAAATGGCTTGGCCCGCGGGCCATAGTTTGCCCACTCCTGATTTCATGTTTAGACTCTATGAAATGCTTGTAAGTTGCTGCATGTATTAATCTCACTTATAATGTCTACATCCCATGTTATAAGGTAATATTTAAGTGTTTGGTCTGAAACTGTAAAGCCAGGCCCCCCACCAGCCTGGAGAGAAACATTACCCAGTGTGAAATACTAGTTTGCTATAGGAGGTGTTATCTCCTGCCCAACAAAAGAGGGCCCATAGACACCACACAAACCAATGTGGACTTTGTTGATTGCTTCTCCCCTTCTCCCTCCCTTCCTCCTCCCGGCACCCAAGAAGAGGAGACCTGCACATGAACTCGTCCCATCATCTTGAACTCTGGGGGAAGGGAACAAAAATCATGACAAGAAGAAACCACATCTTTTTGGCTGTTTGAACTCTGAAGGGCCAGAGACTCAAAACTGAAGCCAGAGATCCCCAGGGGCTGCCTCCTGGGGCTGCCCTGAAAGACTCTTTGAATAGACAGATCACTACAACTCTGACACTGTTAGAATTTAGACACACCAATGAGTTACTATGTTTGCTTGTTTTAACCTGTAAATAATTTGTTCCTTTTTCCTGCCTTTGGTGTAGAATCTAGAGTACCAGTTGCTCTGGGGTAAGTGACTGGTCTCAGGACTAGAAGCAACCTGAATGTGGCATGATTTTTGGTGTGTGGCCATTTATCACTAAGCCCGGCTTGTCCGGATGGCAAGTAGGGTGACCAGATGTCCCAATTTTATAGGAACAGTCCCGATTTTGGGGTCTTTTTCTTAAATAGACTCTTATTACCCCCCACCCCCGTCCTGATTTCACATTTACCGTCTGGTCACCCTAGTGGCAAGATAGACTGGAGAGTCTAGGGGGACTGTTTGTGACTCCATGGTAAGATTGTTATAGGGGTCCAGGGGTCACATTTGTTACTGGTTTGGTGAAATCTAATATAGAACACACCACCAGTTTGGGGTGTCTGCCCTGTTTTTGACAGACTTTCCTGAGGTAGGCACTCATGGTCGTGAGCCACTCAATAGTGCGACAAGAAGGAGAGAAGTAAACAGCTAGTAGTTTAATTGATGTTTGCAGATGAGGCTACTCGGAGATAAGGTGTAGAGGGAGAAGAGAAGGGGACCAAGGATGGAGTTCTGTGGAACCTTCACAGACAACTGGAGGGAGGATAGGAAGGATCCTCCAAAGGACATGCTGAAGAAGCCATTGTGGAGGAAGGAGGAGACCCAGGAGAGGACAGAGTCATGGAAGCCAAGGGAGTACAAGATTTCAAGAAGCAGTGCATGGTCAGTGATGTGAATGGTGGCCGACAGGCTGAGGATGGGATACAGATTCTGAGCTTTGGCTAGGAAGAAAAGACTTTGGCGAGAGTGCTTTTAGTGGAGTGTAACAGACAGAAGCTGGACTGAAGAGGATCTAGGAAGGAACTCCAGGCAGCAAATGTAAACAGCATATTCAGTGAGGATTAATGAGGAGAGGTTTAAACACCTGGATGATCTTGACATTTCAGCAGAAAGCTACAAATATTAGATAGTCTTTTGTACTGAACTCAGAAATGGATTTTGCTTCAATCCCTCCCCACCCCTGCAAAACAGGAGGATTAAAATAACCATAAACAAGCATACCAACTTGGTCTATACTGTTCGTTTAAAATGTTGAGCCCTCAACTAGGAACTTCCTGGCTTTGAGTGGTTTGTTACAACTGATGTGTTATAAGGGTAACTTTTGATATGGATGTTATATGACCTGCTGGTAAAAAAGTGACATTGCAATTCTACTACTTGGTGGGAGAGGGAAAGAAATGACATGCTGAAAAGTGCTTTCTGAGCAGCTGAGGTAACAGTGATATACTCAAAACTTCAAACACACTCAGAACATCTAAAAACCACTCTCAAGAGCATACAAGTCCACTGCAAATTTTTTTTTTGGAATATGCCAATTTTGTAAACCACTAGGATAAATCAAGAACGGTGGCTCTGAAGTATTATTTAAGTTAGACCACAGCTGTGGTTGAAAAGAACTTCCTGCACTGCAGCAGCAAGTAAATGATTTAGAGAAATTGTACATTACTGTAGTGACATTAGCCAGTTTCTCTGTTATTCAAGTGATCCTTAGAAACCAAAGACCTTGGTCATGAACCATGGAGACATCATGGCCCATAGTTATTCAAAGGACTAGTGTTGAAAGGTAATGAAACTGTCATCATTTCTAACAACACTGGAATACTTTCTAAAGCCCACATCTGGAGCATTAAAGCTAATCCTTGATATAGCCTCCAGGTGAGGGGTATATGAAAGGCATCCTTTATGTCGCAGCCTATCACAAGAATTTAAAGCCAAAAGGTAAATATAGGTATGTGTGTGCTGAGAGGAAGCTGAGCAGACTGCCCTGAAGCAGTGTCTCTAGGCTAATCCCAGCGTATTCCTGCTTTGCTGGCCTGGCAGGGAAGAGTAGACAAAGTCACCTACAGCAGCTGTTCTCAACCAGGGATCCGGGGCCCGCCAGGGGGCCGCGAGCAGGACCAATGTTAGACTCGCTGGGGCCCAGGACAGAAAGCCGAAGCGCTGCTGTGCAGGGCTGTAGCCCAGGGCCCTGAGCCCCGCCACCCTGGGCCGAAGCCAAAGTAACTTCGCTTTGCAGAGTCCCCTGTGGCATGGAGCCCCAGGCAATTGCCCTGCTTGCTACTCTTGAATGCTGGCCCTGGCTTTCATATGCAGAAAAACAGTTGCTGGGGTACTGGTGGGCTGTGGAGTTTTTATAGCCTGTTGGGGGGAGTGTCAGAAAGAATAAGGTTGAGAACTCCTGACCTAGAGATCTTTAAGAAGTGCTACAGTACACACACACGTCAGTTCTGCACTTCCCTGCATGTTCTCAGAGTAAAAGGAGCACTAAGCAACACAAGCTTAGACCCCAGAAGAGACAGCACAATGCATTTGCAGAGACCATTGAACTAGCATTAACATAGGGACAGACAGATTTCTTGAGAACAGAGTAAATGGTTTTCAAGTTTTGAACAGAATGTACTCCCCACTCCTGCATCCCAGAACGCTAGCTCCTACTCTGGAGTATTTCCACAAAAACTCCATGTCCCAGGACAGCAGCTAGCACCGAAAAGAGGAGGCTTCCCCATATTTCCCTTAGAATGTTTATGGTAGATTACTTGCAACACTATAACTAGATTTACTGTCCTAATGCCAGATAGAGAATCCAAACTAGTCATGTTACCATGACCCAATGAACTAATCAGATTAGCCACTAACCAGGAGAACTCCAAATTTACCAAGTTGCACTGTGGGCCAATATAATATTTTTATACTGAAACGTTACTTGGGAGAAACACAAGATTATAGAATTGCAAAATTCTACTAAATAAGCATTGAACAAGTCAAGAAAGATACTACTGCAATAGCCACATTACTATAATATGAAAACCAAACAAGCAGATTCCAATAAACTCACTGAACACCCTCCGCTAATCAACAATTTTAATCCAGGAACCAACGAACTCAACTTTTCTTCCAGCAAACTGGACTAGTTGGTCTGGGACACTCTGAAATCACCTTTCAGTCTGGATTTGTCCAAATTCTTTAACTTCGCTCCTAGCTAAAATAAATTTAAAAACTTAACAGCCACCTACCACAATCCCAAAACCCCCCAGATAAATCAATTCCTGTTGCAACAGAGAGAAGGAAGAACAAGAGCAATATTAAATCCATCAACTTCATGAAAAAACTCGTACAGATACAGACTCAGCTGCTACCCTGAAACCGGTCATTAAAAATACAGTCTTTAAGAATGTTTTGGCTGGCCCTTCAGTTACCTACATGCCAATGGTAGCAAGAGCTGTAGTTTTAACAATTAACTAGGACACATTTTTCCCCATCTAAAGCAAGAAGTTATTGTTTGCACCTGTTCTCAGCTCTGTTGTGAGAGGGATTCTGGCAAGAGACTGTTTTCAGGAAGAGCACTGTGTATTTAAAGCCTTGTCAAGGCTTATCTCCCTGGGACCTATTCACCCCCTGACTTTCCATCATCATATCAAGGGACAGCACCCAAAAACGTAGATGAATTTACAAGGAAGGCCATTCGAGCGCTAGCTTATTTTTGGAACAGAGTTGTGAGTACAGTCCCAGTGCATTAGAAAAATACTTCTATTGTACAGATGTTTCACAGTAAGAATGATTTCCCAGGCAGTGCATCTCAGGAAGATTATTATACATCTCAGTAAAAGCAAGAATGTCCAATCCTCATCCTAAAGACAAAATGTAGTGACTAGCTAACCTGGCATTACAACTACCTGACACGACATGAGCTTGCTACACAAAAGGGGTGTGGATTTCAGGCCTATGGACTTTTTACCTTGGAACTCTGGAAATGGTATTAAAAAAAAAAAAAATCCACTTAGCCTAAGAACCATCTGATGCATGCTGTGAACTTGGTTTTGAGAACTGGACTCATTATCTTCTGAGACTTTTCAAGGTTGCTCTGCTTATGGGGTAATATTGTTTGGGTTAAGACCACTGGACTCTGGAGTTGCTATAACAGATTAGGTAGCTTTCATGGACTATGCAAGTATGAAAGCCAGAAAAAATTCTGTTGGCAGTGGGGATGGAAAGCTCTTAGTTGACTGTGGTTGGTCTTTCAGAGTATCCTTTTTCTTTGCTTTTCTTCTATTCCACTTTAAGGCCCCAATGCTCTACATACAATGTTTGTACCATTTATGGATTCGAGTTATAGGTGCAATTTTTCTACCCGAAATAGATAAATGGTGAAACCTCTGGTATGGGCAAAGTATTATCAGTAAAAAGCACATTCCCCTTCCCTACAGAAGGAAGGAACCTTTATACTGCTAACATTGCATTCTCACTAGGGGAGCTGTATGGCTTTAACTATACTGGTACCGTTTGTAGCACAGTTTGTTTACACAGACCAGGCTTGAGTTACAGTTCGGGAGTGAAAGCTATTGAAGCTTAGAACATGCTATTTGTTGACTTTTAATAACATACCCATGTCACAGAGCCACACAATTGGTGCTATGCCTCTAGCTTTGGAACAGACTCTCAGAGGAACCCCTTCAGGGTGCCAGACCTGCTACGGGTTTCACTCTTCCTCCAGGTAAGCCATGTGGCTCCAGTGCCCTCTTAGACTGGACCTCTGGGCCTTCAGCACTCCTGCTTCACACGGTGAGCTCCATCCAGCAAGTCCCACTGAGACAGATTCCTCATGGAGGCTTGTCCACTCTGCAGGGATTACTGCACCTTGCCCAGCATTGGCAGGGACACTCCCACAGTATCAAAACAGTGGGTTTATTAGTTAACTGGAACCCAATACAGTAAGTCCTTAGGGTAGTCTGGAGAACTGAAGGTTACAGCATAGTCCATTCCTGTCAGCCCAGAGCCCAGTCAAGCTGTAGTGAACGCCTTGGTTCAGGCTCTGTCTCTCCATCTGACCTCCTTGGTCAGACACCAGGTGAGAGGCCCAACTCCTTCCAGCAGCCAACACTTAACCCCCCCAGTCTTCTGTACTCCACAGGGAAGCCGGGCACTGTTCCCCAGCTGGAGAGGTGGGGAAATAAGCATCCCTCGGGGGTGTTGGTTTCAAAGCGTCAATGTCCGGGCAATTGGATTTGCCATTGTCTTCTAAAATGCTCCACTGATATGCAGTCTAATGCCCAGACAACAAGATGATACCCAAGCTTGTGTGTTTTGGCTTGCTCAGAGAAAACAGTCCTTTCCCACCCACTGGGCAACAATGCAGCATACAGGAGAAACTAAGGCACAAACAGGCCTCAAATATTACAAAATATTCCCACTGTCACAAGCCACGCTAGTCCTGGATTCTGTCCCAACTGTTTCCTGCCACTGTGAAAAAGGAGGGAACTGACAACTGGGTGAATGCCTAACCCATGTAATTTAACATGGAGATAATTAGATGAGGCTTCCCTAACATTTCCATATCTTCACTTCCCCCTGGTTCTGACAGCATAAGCGGAGGAGGCAGCACTTGCCTTAATACACACCGATGCTTAGGTCAATCCTATTCCAAAATGATCCTGTATTTGTGGCCACCCCACAAAAAGAAAGTTGCATCCTCCTCCCGCATTGGCCAGATGGATGAGCCTGCCTTCTCTCGCAAAAATGGCCTCACAACCTCCAGTCCCCTGCCTGCCAGCAGAGGACAGGAGCTTGGCTCTGCTTCCTGAGGAGGGGACGGGCCGCTCCACTTTCAACAGCAGACCAGGGAGAAGAGTAGAGGTAAGTCGTTGCACAGGAGTCCAATTCTCCAATGTAACCAACTCTATGAGCTCTTCATCCCTATGGCAGGCTTGGATTTCTTTGGTGATGCTTCTCTTTGGGAGGGGACAGGGAACTCTCCACAAGGAGCTCTTACCTCCCTTTTTCAGGGCACTGCTGCCTCCCATTGTCCTTCCCGCATTAGATCATAAGCGAGGGAGGGGACAGAGCCATGGAAAAGAGCAAGTACGAGATGTGGAGAGACTCCAAATCTAGCTGAAGTTATTTTAAACAGGTCAGGTTTGGTCAGTGTCTTAAAGTGACCTACACAGCAGCTGCCTCCTAAGGAAATTGACAAGAAATCAGTGAGCCTGTCAAATATGTTGAGCTCAGTCTAACTGAAAGGAAGTGAGGTTTGGGAGAATTCCAGATGGGATCCCTCTTGGCTACAGGGTGTACATGCCCAAGGCAAAGATGGGTGTCTGCACTGAAACGCTAGTGAAAGGTGAAACAAGGAAAGTGTGCAGGGCTCTTGTTCTAAGAGCCAAGGAATATCAAAATGTGAATGAGGGCTATTGAGAGAAGCCAGTTAGAGGCTGCTTCACCTGGAAAACTTTGCGATGAAAGCTCCTCTTTTCTAAGGCATTAGATTATTGTCCTAGTGAGGTTCTTTCTTCTCAGCAGAGGCTAACCTTATGACTGCACTCAGATCCCCTCCCCTCCCACCAAATCTGATAATGAGAAGCTTCAAAGCTAACATGCTTCCAACCCAACCAATCCAGAATGTTCCTATACTGCCCTTCCAGTTAAATAAAGAGGCAGGAGAGGAGGTGAACACTGCAGAAAGGCATATGCCTCATGATCTGGTTTCTTGAACTGCCTAAGAGGTACTTACACATGTTGAGCTGACGTACGAAGCTGGCCATGTTGTTATGTTTGAAGTACTTTGGAAGCACCTCCTTGGCAAACTGGCCTTGGTCAAACACATGGAAGCTGTTTCCACTCTGTCAAAACACAAAATGAAAGTGACTTGTTATGAACTGCATAGCATCACTGACTAGAGCTTCCCTCAAGTTACTCTTTTTCAATTTAAATGCTACAGGCTGGTCCCATGGCAATTTTCTTCTCTGTCACACAGTACATGGTGGCTCCTTCTGATCAGGCTCACTCTGTGGATTGACTGGAGATGAGCATGCTACAGAAGCAGTGCTTCAAAATTACTCAATAGTAATGCATGAGGTGGTAGTGACAAGAAGAGTCGCAAAGTAGCGAGGAGTATAAGTCATCTAAGCCAGCAATTCTCAAACTTTCACACGCTGGACCGTATCTTCACATTCTCATGGATGGCCTCCCTTCCAAGTTACGATAACACAGACCGTCTCCTCTTACAGAACAGATCCTTGTGGCAACCACAGTTGCTTATGGGGAAGAGTAACATTAGCTTTATATTTAACATATTTTTAGCTATTCACTAATTTAGTAGTTGGAAACAAGGAGATGACCAGATGGTGTCCCCTGAATAGATATGTGGGCACAGTTGGCAACGGGCTTTGTTGCAAGGATATGTTCCACATATCTATTCGGGGACACCATCATAGGGCCTAATCACATCAGCTACACTATCAGAGGCTCGTTCACCAGCACATCTACCAATGTGATATATGCCATCATGTGCCAGCAATGCCCCTCTGCCATGTACATTGGCCAAACCGGACAGTCTCTACGTAAAAGAATAATGGACACAAATCAGATGTCAGGAATGGTAACATTCAAAAACCAGTCGGAGAACACTTCAGTCTCTTTGGCCACTCGATTACAGACCTAAAAGTGGCAATTCTTCAACAAAAAAACTTCAAAAATAGACTCCAACAAGAGACTGCTGACTTGGAATTAATTTGCAAACTGGACACCATTACATTAGGCTTGAATAGAGACTGGGAGTATATGGGTCATTACACAAAGTAAAACTATTTCCCCATGTTTATTCCCCCCCGCCACTGTTCCTCAGACTTTCTTGTCAACTGCTGGAAATGGCCCACCTTGATCATCACTACAAAAGGTTTTTTTTCTCTCCTCCTGGTAATAACTCACCTTACCCGATCACTCTGGTTACAGTGTGTATGGTCACACCCATGGTCTCCTGTTCTCTGTGCACATAGACAGCTGTCAGAGGAGCAGCCATGTTCATCTGTATCCGCAAAAAGAAAAGGAGGACTTGTGGCACCTTTTTGTGGATACAGACTAACACAGCTGCTCCTCTGAAACCTGTTATTCTGTAGAGTAGCCCAAATTAGGTTTTTAATTATGGTTCGTGGGCCTGTATTACAAATTTGGGGGCAAACACTACCCTTGATCCAGAGTGGATATCTTCCTACCCGATAGTCTGTGGTTTCCACAAAAATCAAATATAAAATGACCTTTCTGTAGTTGCTAAAACTACGTTAGAAGTTACTATTGCATTCAGCATTGCTCAGCAAGGAAGAAATCACGTAGGGCATTTAAGACCAGTGCTATTTCTACCCCTGGTTTACTTGGTCAATTACATATATTATTCAATATGCATGCATAATTCAGAAAGTGCACATACATATTAGGCATTTCTTAGAGATATTTCAGGTTAAAACAAAGTTACATTGTTGTCACATTTTGGATCAGAAACATTTTAAAATGAAAACTTGGAATTCAACATAATCTGAATCAGCCCTGGGGGAATGGACAAGTACACCAAGTGAGCCAGCAGTTTTACACCCTTACGTTAATTAGCATGCAGGCCCTGGTTACAAACAAAGGTCTGGCTGAGTGCCTCCAAGCATAATAAGTTGTGTTTAACGTTGTACATTGGAAGCCTCAATAGTCCGCCTGGCATAAAGGCATTCTGCAAAAACAACGAGAACCAGGGAGAGAGCCAAAAGATGCTATGCCCAAGTATCAAGGTGGAGCAGAAAGCTTTGTAGCCCATGGTTATTGAAACAATAGCCTAGTTTTAGCTTGAGAAGTACTGCTGCTCTGCAGAATCTAGGTCATCTATTATTGTACTGGGAGATTTGCAATTTTTTTTGCACTGGTTTATGAGAAACATCCTTTAGATTCTGGTCTTTCAGTCTATGAGATTATTAGTCACCCCATGAAACAGATGAGCATGAAAAGTCAAAATCTAGGAAAAAGGTGACAGCTCTAATTAAAAATTTGATTTTTTTAAAATTATTTGCAGCTGTGAAGTAACACCAACTGGCCATTTTTTGTGTTTCCACTCTGAATTGTACCATGTAAATGTTACTATATTAAGATTAGCCCATGGTGGTGAAGTCACACAGATGTGGACAACAGCAAAATTGAATGAGCACACAATTTTAACAAACATCACTACCTTTTATGAATCACATCAAGCACTTAAACTTGATCTGAACAAAAGGGAAGTTGATCAACCATGACAGTCATTTGAAAATGGCATGAGGCTATTAAAATTTTATTTTAAAAAAGCTTTAAGTTTGGTTATGTTCTCACATCAGGAGGTCCCACATTTGTTTTATTAATTTTCAGCCTAAATCTGACCAATTTATAAGTAAAAATGACTTTGTAATTGGTAGTCCTAAACATATTATCTGGGATCCAAAAATCCAACAGAGCTTTCTGGCTTCTACCTCACTACCACTGTTGATACACAAGACAGAAAATAATTAAATGCCCTAAGACTTTGCTAACGAGGAGCTAAGGTTCCTCTGTGGTGCCTCACACTTCTCAGTGGCTAAAGAGAAACCTCTGAAAACCATGAAATTCAAACTAAAGAAACATAGATCAATAACCTTACCCCATACTCCCATGAGGTTTCAAGTCGATTCAAGTGAACATGTAAATCTGAGTAACTAGAATTGTTGTCTTTTTAATGGTAAGTGACCTAACTTTATAGCAGAACACCTGCTCTGCTGTAATATAATTCATTCTCCCACAGATGTATTGTCTCAAACTGCAGCTTTTACTATAGTAATTTGCCAAAGCAAGCAGATGAGATCTGCAATACACACAGGCAGCTGGTCTATGCCTTAAGATGTGCCATTTTAACATTTTTTTTAAAGAATCAGACAACCTTTAAGCCCAGACAGCCAGCTCTCATATAAAAAACTAAGAATGACCAAGTGTAGTTATCTAATTGGTCTGAAGATATAACTTATGAAAACAGAAGTCACTAGATCCAAAGAGGAAACAAATTGAAATGTACAATTTAAAGATTACACAATTAAGACATGGTTCTCCCCACATCCTAAAAATGTCCACACAAGATACAGTAACACCTTTTACAAGTGTCAGAGTAGCAGCCATGTTAGTCTGTATCCACAAAAAGAAAAGGAGGACTAGTGGCACCTTAGAGACTAACCAATCTATTTGAGCAGAAGCTTTCATGAGCCACAGCTCACTTCATCGGATGCATAGTCTCTAAGGTGCCACAAGTCCTCCTTATCTTTTACAACTTAGAGGAGAAAAAGATTGAGATGGACTCAGAAGGTAGTTAGAAAAGACTGTCAACTACAATGGAGGATTGTTAAAAATAGGAAGAAGGTAGAATGCAATGGAACTAGCTTTATTCCATATCTGATTACTTCTCACTTTGAGCCAAATGAACCTGACTCAAGAAGCGAGACACCTGTTGCAGAGAGTAGCTTTTGAATGACCTCCCATGTCCTCCATCAAGAAGATCCACATGGGGGCTGTGTTCTCAGATGGACACATAGGGCATTGCCCTCAATTCCAAATGATATTCAAGAAGCATTCACAGTGTGAAATCCATCCAAAGAGTTTTATACTGCTGCCCAGCACTGTAGTATTGAGTACCTTCCACACAAAATCAGTATCATTAGTGAAGTCCTTAGGGTATGTTTACACTGCAGTTAGACACCTGCAACCAGCCAGTGCCAGCTGACTAGGGCACATAGACAGCTGCAGTCAACCTAATTGCAGTGCAGACAGACTCCATGGAGTCCACTAGGGATGACATCTCCCTTTTCAGAGTAAATGAAACTCTGCTTCGGAGAGGATTTTATTTTTAATTCTTTAAGATTTGATTTTCTATTTTGGGGCTGGCAGGAGCGTATTGGGTAAAAGGGATGTCAGTGTTGCAAGTATCATTCTTACAGTGGAAAGGTTTTTTTGAGAAGAAAGTTTGGTAGCATTTACCAAAGACAGACTCTGGGTTTGCCGGATCTCCTCTGGGAGTTTGTTCCCTACCTGGGTCCCCTTGATAAAGAAAGCTTTGTCCCCAGCTTTCCTGCACTTTGTCCTGAGCTTTCTGATCTGCACTGCCCAGGAGAAACGGCTGTTCATAGACTGAAATTTGATTTTTAATGGAGCTTTGACTTGATCCATTAATTAGTCATACTCTTATTTTGAATTCTTTGAAAGACTTCTGGTCTTGACTTAAAGACTTCAAATGATTGAGACCTCCCTTCCCCCCCGCCTCCATAAGTTGTAACAATTGTTATCCTCACTGTCAAAAAATTATGCCTTACTTTGTGGTCAACATATTTGCATTGGTAACCACAAATTCAGAAAAAGTGAAAACTTAACATGAATTAATTCATTTTGATTTTAGTAGGAATTTGGATACATTCCTACAAGACACTCTCATAAACAACTAGGGAAACGTGGTCTAAATGATATTACTATAAGGCAAGTGCACAACGGTTTGAAAGATCACTCAGAGTACTTATCAATGATTTGCTATTAAACTGCAAACATGTATCTAGTGGGGTCCCACAGTGGTCATTTCTGGATCTGGTACTACTCAATATTTTCATTCATGACATGGATAACAGAATGGAGAGTATGCGTATAAAATTTGCAGATGATACCAAACTGGGAGGGGCTGCAAGCACTTTGGAGGAAACTATTAGAAATCAAAATGACCTTGATAAATTGGAGAATTAGACTGAACTCAGTAAGATGAAATTCAATAAAGATAAAAGCAAAGTACTATACTTAGCAAAGAAAAAAATCAAATGCACAACTGCAAAATGGAGGAATAACTGGCTAGGCAGAGGTACTGCTGAAAAGCATCTGAGGGTTATAGGAGACTCCAAATCGAATATGAATCAGCAATGTGATGCAGTTGCAAAAAGGCTAATATCATTCCAGGGTGTCATATGAAACATGGGAAGTCACTGTCCCACTCTACTTGGCACTGGTGAGGCCTCAGCTAGAGTAGCGTGTCCAGTTTTGGGCGCCACTCTTTAGGAAAGAGGTGAACAAAGTGGAGGGAGTCCAGAGGAGAGCAACAAAAATGATAAAAGGTTTAGAAAACCTGACCTATGAGGAGGGTTAAAAAAATCTGGGCACATTTCATCTTGAGAAAAGAAGGGGGGGGGGGGAAGAAGAGGAGACATGGCTTGATAAGTCTTCAAATATATTAAGGGCTGTTATAAAGATGATGGGGATCAATTGTTCTCCACATCCACCGAAGGCAGGACAAGAAGTAATGGACTTACTCTGCAGCAAGGGAGATTTACATTAGCTACTAGGAAAAGATTTCTAACTCTAAGGGGAGCTAAGCTCCGGTATAGCTTTCAAGGGAGGTTGTGGAATCCCCATTATTGAAGGTTTTGGAATGGCGTAGGGTTACTTCGTCCTGTCCCAATGCAGGGTGCTGAACTTGATGACCTCTCAAGATATCTTCCAGCTCTACAGTTCTATGATTCTATGTTTAAGCCCAACTAATGTTTTTCTTGTGAAAAAGTTTTGCAGCATGGCTTACGTTTACAAGACTCTCAATCTTGATCACTACACTGGATCACTTACTCCACAAGACTATGAATATTTTGCTACTATCTACGTATATGGGTGAAGATAAAGCATAAGATGGAACCCTGTATTACTCTTGTTAATTATTTTGCAGATATTATCTGTTAATTATCTTCCTCTTCCAGATTCCTAGCTTTTATGTTAACTTTCACAGATCATAAATTGTAACTATTTGTAAGCTGCATTGGTATGGTACAGTACCAGAATATCTTTCTGCGCATTTCTCCCTCTTCCAACTGTATTTTAAGAATGGTTGTTTGGAAAAATTAAATAATTATACAAAGCAAGTGATGAGAACATGTTCCACCAGGTTACCACCACAATTCTACAGTGGCACAAAAAAGTGTTGTCCCATCTACACTAGAAGGTTTTTGGACCATTGGGATCATCCAATCTGACCTCCTGTACAACACAGGCCAGAGAACTGCCCCATAATAATTCCTAGAGCAGAGCTTTTAGAAAAATATCCAATCTCTATTTAAAAATGGTCAGTGATGGAGAATCCACTGTGACCCTTGGTAAATTGTTTCAATGGATTAATTATTCTCACCATTAAAAATGTACACCCTATTTCCAGTCTGAATTTGTCTAGCTTCAATTTTCAGCCATCGTCAAGACAATGAGGACAAAGACTGAATCCAGGGACGTGAATTAGCCCTTTTGGCTACAACATTGCACTGGGAGCTCACGTTCAGCTTGTTATCCACCATGGCCAAATTTTTTTCAGTCACTGATTCCCAGGATGTAGTCCCCCATCCTTTAAGTATGACCTACATCCTTCATTCCTAGAGGTATATGTTTAGCTATATTACAATGATACAGCATGCTTACACCCACCTAGCTTACCAAGTGATCCAGATCACTCTGTATCAGTGACCTCTCCTCTTCATTATTGGGGGAAAAAGGTAATTTTTTGTTAAATCATTTTGTACATCAGCTGAGAAGGGTTTTGGACATTTTCAGCAAAGGGTACTTTTTCTAGTGTAGAGAAGGACCTCCATGCTGACCTGTCTATTGAGGACTGGCCTGGAATTTGGCCAACAGTGCAGAAAGTATTTATGAGCTGCAAGCATAACAAATTGCTGATTAAGTTACTTCATGAACACTCTGCTTCCCTCCTCATTAAAAAGGCTTTGTTGGTGGGATTCTACTCTGAAATGTGACTATGTAAAAGTGGTACCTTCTTACTCAGCAGACCCGATCCTTGCATATACTCCAAGTCAGATCTGTGGATAGAAAACTGGATTCTTCCTTCTTCTGCAACATAATTGTTTACTTAGTCTATATTACAGTGCTAATGAGCATTCATCTGTGGAAACCTATTGAAAAACATGGGTTTATACAGATGTAATAGCTTAATTTGAAAACAACAGAGAGTCATGGTTGTGTGAGGGTAGAGTATAGCCTGCAAAATCTTTGATGGTAAAGTGTGAAGGAAAGAAGCCAGTGTGATTTTTCAGATTCTGGGATGAATCTGCAGGGTGGAAGTTGGCAAACAAAAGTTACTACTTGTAAGATGAGCAAAGTCTATATGGAACTCACTGAGAAAAGAGTCATAAAAATCTCACAATCCCATTTGACTGAGTTACTTTTCAAAGTAGAGCCGTAATTTAAAAGCGATCTGCAAGGGAAGAGTGGGTTTGTGCCATTCTTGCTTCCTTAACTCTTTTCCACTGCATGCATCCGACGAAGTGGGTTTTAGCCCACAAAAACTTATACCCAAATAAAATTGTTAGTCTCTAAGGTGTCACAAGTACTCCTCGTTTTTTGTTTTTTTGTTGTTTTTTTGGGGGGGGAGGGGGAGGAAAAACATTTCTTTTCCTGCTTTTTACCCAATCTGCTCCCTTTCCTGCACAAACACAGACAAGACCTGGCTTCCCTCTTGCTAGAGCCTTTCTTGAAGGATCCAGGAATGTGCATTGAGGTCTCAGTCCTTAAAGTGATATGTGGCATATAACTCTTTTTCTACCTGTTTGTTGAGTGAAGCAGATGAAGAAACAAGGCAGTGAAAACACAGGGAAACAGAAAGGTATAAAAAAGCATTGAAGTTTAGAGAAAAAAAAGGAAATGAGCATTGAAGACAAATCAGGGCAAGATACACCATGACATTTTACGGGAAATAAAGTTAAGTGATGAAAGGAAAAAGTATCAGAAGATTGAGGAATGGCAAATTCTAAGTTACCTAAAAACCTGATTGTTATATACTGAATTGGACTGCTATTGTCAAACAGTACACAATGGCTTTACACCCCAACAAAGGGCACTGCAGCATATGGATTATTTTGCGGGGTTAATATGCTTGGTTCCTGGGCTATAAAGCATAGAGTACAATATCAAAACTCCGCCCTCCTTTGAGATCATTTCAAGGTAACTTGCTATATTGTTTCTTAGTTGCACTGTCCGTGTATTTAAGAACAAAAGTTCTGTGTGGTAGGGATCATATCTTTCTTTCGCCATGTCTTCACACAGGACAAACATAAACACAGCGCTCCATAAATGTGTAAAATATTTACATTCAACACTAGGCATAACAGGGAACTCGGATACCAGCTTTGTATCCTCACTCTACAAAGGCAGACCTACCACGTTTCTGGAATGATACCTGCTGAATCTATGCATACATTTCATGCAAAATGAACTAAATCGGTCTCCAAACCATGTGCTCTTAGGCCTGTCTACACTAGAAGGTTTGTATTGGTAAACCCTCCTTGTATAGATACAGCTTATATCTTCCTAGTGTAGATACAGAGTGCTTTTGCTGGTCCACTAGATCTTTTGCCCATATAAAAAACTTAAAAAATAAAAAATAAATAACATCTAAGTGAGATTATTATACTGGCAAAAGTTTCTAATGTTGACTAGGCCTTAGATGTCCTGCAACATATGTGGGTCAGTCTTAACTTTCACTACAAACGCTGAATCTACTTTTGGAAGCAACTCTAAAGCAGCCATACAAGACAAAGGTATATTTAAAGTGTTTCCAAAACAGACTGAAGTGCCATGCAAAATTTTTACTGGGCTGTATACATGGAACCCTCCCCCCGTCTAATAACCATCACCTTAAATTTATATACTGTACTTTCTTTCTACTCAAAAGCTTTCATATGAATGAAGAGGGCTCAGTTCACGCAGCTATGAAATGGAACCAGTTCTGGAATGGAACATAGCAGCTATTTAACAGCAAAGAGTAATGACAACTATTTGAGCTTGGAAATTAAGACTACTGTATCCAAGTAAAACTAGAGGGTGATTTACAGTTTTGAATGAGTTGGAGTTAAAGACACCAGGATTAACGCTCACTCTCTCAAGAAAATGATCATTGAAAGGTTAAAGTTATGAGCCTTGGTTTTACATCGTATCCAATAACGATCAAGTCAAACTCTGAGTTTTCAAGATATCAGATCATAGCGCAAGGCAATGGGGCTGTTTTCTATTAATTGGAATGAGTTGGGCTGTAGTGGAGAAGGGTTGATACCAGAGGAAAGAAAACACAATTAATTGCTGTCAGAAGACAATGAGGGCTAAGACAAAGGACTCAACAATATGAAAGGATGACTGACAGACATAATTTTCTTAACTTACAACTTGTGTTTGGACCAAGATTTTAAAAACTTTATCGGTGCCAAAAAGAGAAGAGCAAGACTCTTAAAGCTCAAATGTTAACACACTGTTTTTGCATTTATAGTTTAAATTTCCTCCTAGGTCCTCTACTTTAACAGTCTTTCAAGCCAAGAGAAGTTTAAAAAGAAGTAGGTAACCTGGTTTAGCTGTCAACATAACCAAAACATCCCACTGCCAGTGGGCAGCTTAGGTGACACTAGGAACTAGAATCAACTGTGTGTTGGTGGCAGGTGGATGTATTACTTATTTCTGGCAGTAGAAGCTTGACTTGAGAGTGCCTCATTAAACAACATGATTGGCCAATCCATACAGTTAACCACTTCCAAAAAGGCACTGATTCATGTTTCTCAGGTTATTGCTTCAGTCCTGACAGCATAACACCGCCTCAGACAGGAATGTAAACAAGTTCCATACCCAAACGCTGAACTTTCATTGATTTATAGAGGAAACAAGTGACTTGTTTCTGAAAGTTATCACTTCTGAAGTTAGGATGTGTATCTATTGGAAACAACATACTGGCAACTAGATTCAAGAACATGTAACATCGCATGGTACTAGACAGTTAAACAGGAGCTGGTAGAGAGCAGCTCCACCCGTACAAGCTGTCTATTCCTCACGTGAAGTCAATCTTCTGTATGACATTTGTCAATATTAACATCAGAGTTTTATGATTTCATTTCAAAATAAGACCACAGATACAATACTGCAGTTTACACATTGAGTTTATGAATGAAACACTGAGCATTTAACTTACAGAAACATTCAAGAAACTTTTGTGCTTGCTCATTCTGTGAAATTAAGAACCAAGAATGAGGAAGCATCTTTCCTTTGAACTCAGAAACACGTGTTGGCTGCAACAGAATTTCTTTTTTGAAAGACTTTACTGCATCAGTCCCTGACACTGTCACTTTTCTTATAAAAACTGAAGTTTCCTCAGCTTGGCAGAATGCAGGGGGATACGACGTTGCACAACTGCAACTCTCATTCTCATGGAAGCCCAGGTTCATGATGAGTACTCAATACGCTGGACCTATCGCACCTGTTTCATAGATTACAAAGCCAGAAGGGACCACCCTGATCACCTAATCTGACCTCCTGTATAACACAGGGTCATAAATATAAAGGGAAGGCTAACCACCTTTAAATCCCTTCAGGCCAGAAGAAAAAACCCTTTCACCTGTAAAGGGTTAAGAAGCTAAAGATAACCTCGCTGGCACCTGACCAAAATGACCAATGAGGAGACAAGATACTTTCAAAGCTGGAGTGGGGAGAAACAAAGGGTTCTCTCTGTCTGTGTGTTGCTTTTGCCAGGACCAGAGCAGGAATGCAGGTCAGAACTCCTGTAAAGGGCTAATAAGTAATCTAGTTAGATATGCGTTAGATTCTGTTTTGTTTAAATGGCTGATAAAATAAGTTGTGCTGAATGGAATGTATATTCCTGTTTTTGTGTCTTTTTGTAACTTAAGGTTTGGCCGAGAGGGATTCTCTATGTTTTGAATCAGATTACCCTGTAAGGTATTTACCATCCCGATTTTACAGAGGTGATTCTTTTACTTTTTCTTCAATTAAAATTCTTCTTTTAAGAACCTGATTGCTTTTTCATTGTTCTTAAGATCCAAGGGTTTGGGTCTGTGCTCACCTAAGCAAATTGGTGACTATTTTTATCAAGCCTTCCCCAGGAAAGGGGGTGTAGGTTTGGGAGGATTTTGGGGGGAAAGACGTTTTCAAGCGGGCTCTTTCCCTGTTAGACGCTTGGTGGTGGCAGCAATAAAGTCCAGGGGTAAAAGGTAAAATAGTTTGTACCTTGGGGAAGTTTTAACCTAAGCTGGTAAAAATAAGCTTAGAGGGTTTTTCATGCAGGTCCCCACATCTGTGCCCTAGAGTTCAGAGTGGGGAAGGAACCTTGACAACAGGCCAGAGAAGTTCCCAAAATAATTCCTAGAGCAGAAATTTTAGGAAAAAAAACAGCAAAAAATTAGCAGTGACGATGGGGAATCCACCAGGACCCTTGGTAATACATTTCAATGCTTAATTATTCTCAGGCCATGTCTACACTACTACTTTTTGTTGGTATAAGTTATGTCACTCAGAGGTGTGAAAAAACACCGCTCTGAGCAACATAAATTAAACTGACAGAAGCGCTGGTGTGGTCAGCACTAGGTTGGCGGAAAAGCTTCTCCCACCAACACAGCTACCGCCACTCGTGGGGTGGTTTTATTATGTCGACGGGAGAACTCTCTCCAGCCAGCAGAAAGCAGCTACTTGAGCAATCTTACAGTGGCACAGCAGCATTGGTACACCTGTGCCACTGTAAGCTTGCTAGTGTAGACATGGCCTCACTGTTAAAAATGTATACCTTACTACCAGTCTGAATTTGTCTAGCTTCAACTTCCAGCCATTGGATCGTGTTGGACCGTTCTCTGCTAGACTGAAGAGCCCACCATTAAATATTTGTTCCCCGTATAGATATTTATAGATGGTAATCAAGTCACCCTTTAAACTTCTTTGTTAATCAAAACAGACTGAACTCCTTGAGTATTACTATAAGGCATGTTTTCTAATCCTTTAGTTACTCTCACATCTCTTCTCTGACCCCTCTCCAATTTATCAACATCCCTCTTGAATTGAGGACACCAGTCCTGGGCACAGTATTATAGCAGCAGCAGTCAAACCAATGCCATATACAGAAGTAAAATAACCTCTCTACTCCTACTACTGTTCAGGAGATACAGTTCTACAATGGTTTGTCTACACACAAAAGTTGTACCAATTTAACTATACTGGTATAGCCTGCACAGAGTTATACCGGGGTTCTCAAACTTCATTGAACCGTGACCCTCTTCTGACAACAAAAATTACTACATGACCCCAGAAGCAGGGACCAAAGCCTGAGTCTGCCCAAACCCTGCCACCCCAGGTGGGGGACCAAAGTCAAAGTCCGAGTCCCACTATCCCAGGGGCCAAAGCAGAAGTTCAATGGCTTCAGCGGGGGTGGGCTGTAACCTGAGCCCTGCTACTCAGGGCTGATGCCAAAGCCTGAGTCACACAGCCTAGGCTGAAGCCCTTGGGGTGGGCCCCAGGCAGTGGGGCTCAGGCTTCGATCCTGGGCAGTGGGGCTCAGGCTTCAGCCCCGGGCCCCAGCATGTCTAACACCAGCCCTGGTGACCCATTAAAATGGGGTCCCAACCCCCAGTTTGAGAACCACTAAATTATACCCATATGTTGGTGCTTATACTTACTCCCATAAAAGAAGGGGAATAACGTACCCCAGTATAAGGCATCCTTACAACTGCATCAGCACACTTGGAGTTGTATGGATATAATTATTTAAATTACAAAAATTACCCCCCAAAGGGGGGAGGGATAGCTCAGTGGTTTGAGCATTGGCCTGCTACACCCAGGATTGTGAGTTCAATCCTTGAGGGGGCCATTTAGGGATGTGGGGCAAAAATTGGGGATTGGTCCTGCTTTGAGCAGGGGGTTGGACTAGATGACCCCCTGAGGTCCCTTCCAACCCGGATAGTCTATGATAACAGAATAGTTATACTGGTTTAAAAACTGTTTAGACAGTCCCAGGGTCTCATGATTAAATATCACCTGTGTGGTCTTTTCACAGGTACAAAGAGTGCAGGGTCTTTTCTAAGCAAAAGAGTTGCATCAGTTTCAGTTAAAGTATTCTTTTTAAGCCAGTAGAAATTCCTGTATATCCATTCTTGTAGCTGTTTAAGAGTGGACGATTTTGGTTTAAACTCAGTAAGAGTGCCTACGCAGCCTCTCTTACGTTTTAAAAAAGAGTCCGTTCAACTCAAACCTTCAATTAAACCAGTGCAACTTTCTCGTTTAATCAACCTCTAAGAGAAAGTTGGGGAAGATCAAATCCGCTAATCAAAACCACGTGCTCAGTTTGTTAGGTAGTTCAGCGATATCAACTGGAACAGGCAATTACTCCCCGGGGAACATCCTGAAAGATGCACCTTGGGCCTTAAACTATGGCCTTAAACTATGCTGCTCTGGGCGCTCGGCGAGCGGGTGTGTTGCCTGCTCCCTGCTCGCCCCGCAAACTGCTTCCCGGCCTCCCCGCTCCGAGCCGCCCCACGTACCCGCCACTGGCTCTCGCCAGCCAGTGCTCGGAGTTCACACCACGAAGGGCCGCCCCGGGACTCCCCGGGCCCAACGCCTCCCGGGGCGGCTGCCCGCCCGGGGCGCAGCGTGGGGCTCCCCCGGGGGCGAAGGCCGCGGCCGGAGGGCGGCTGCCCTGGCGAGAGCCCCCCGGCCAGGGGCCCAGCCCCGCGGGACAAGGCCCGGGCCCCGCCACTCACCGGGCTCCAGCAGATGAGCGGGTCGGTGTCGGGATCCTCCACCAGGGTCCACAGCTTGGTGAGGAAGGCGGGGACGTTGCTGCCGCCGCCGCCGGGGCCCGCGCCCACCCCAGCCGCCCCCAGGCCCTCCATCCCCGCGGGGCCGGGGCTCAGCGCGCGGGGCCCGGCCGCGGGCCCACGAGAGGCCGGGGCTCGCCGGGGCCCAGGAGCGCCGCAGGGGGCCGCGGGGCCCAGCCGCCGAGACAGAGGCGAGGGGCCCGGCTCGCCGAGGGTCGCTAGCGCCGCCTCCCGCCGCGGCGGGGCCCGGCCGCGGCCTGCGCACGGAACCCCCCGGAGCCCAGCATGGCCGCCGCCATCTTGGGACGCCTCACGGTGGCGGCCAAGCCCCCTTCTGAGCCAGCGGGGCGCATGCGCAGCCCACCCCACTGTCTCCACCCCCTCCCCGACAGGCCCCGAGCTCTGCGCTTGCGCTGTCTGCCTCGTGCGCTCTTCCCCCATCCGAAGCACGGGCTGGAGTGGGGCGCCTGCGCACGGAGCGCCCAGGTAAATGCGCGGGGGGGGTGGGAATGATAGAAAGCGCATGCGCTGGAGCCACTGGCTCCTCTGACCTTTGACCCCTTGACCCCAGTCCACTTGGGACCGGAACGCTTATCCCAGCCGTGCGGTGCAGAACGGCCTGTCCCGGGATAGGCCGCTCCTCTGGGGAGGAACCGGGAAATATTCCCGAGTACCGCGCGAGGGGGGGGCGGAGCACCGTGACCTCTGACCCCCGCACGTGGGGCGAGGGGGCGGAGCAGCGCGGCGCACGCGGGACTCGGGGAGCCGCCGCTGGAGGAGCTGCCCTGCCGGGAAGGAGCCATGGAGCCGGCGGGGGGGAGCCGCCGGGTGAGGCGGGGCCCGTGGCGGGGGGAGGGGCGCGGGCGCAGGGGCCCCGAGGCGGCGGCGGCGGCGGGGGGAGGGATCGCGTTCTGCTCCCAGTCATGCCAGCATGTGCTCGGCGCTGCACACCCCCCCCTCGCTCCGGCCCCTGCCCTTGAGCCAGGTCTCTTCCTTCCTGAGCGTCCCAGTCTATTTCCTGGGACCAGGGGAGGGGGCCTGCCGCCCGTAGCTGGGGGATGGGGAGAGATTCCTAGGCCCACCGCGGAAGCCGGACATTCAAAGGCAGCTCTCTCTCCGGGGCTGGGACCTTTACGGTCTCTCCGCGTCTCTTGCGTACGCGCTCCCTTTTTCTGTTTCCAAGGTGGGGAGCGAGAATTTTCTGCTGAATGGCACTGGCGAAGCTGAGTCACTCTCCCCTTGTAACTTTGGGGGGACCTGTTTGTCCTCGCTGGTGCTTGTGAGAGTTACAGGGTTGCGCAACTTCAGGCGGGACGGCGCGCGCGGGTGGGGTGTTCGCGATGCACTGCTGAGAGCGGCTGCTGCTCCCCCCCCCTTCATTAACAGAATTAGCAGCACATCGGTGAGGAAACTGATGTTTATCCAGGGTTTCAGAGGTAACCGCTTAGGGTGGCCCTTTGCAGTAAGCGAGGCTAGCTCACAGTTCCCATATTACAAAATCCAGCGTTGCGTGAACTCCCTTTACTGCCCTAGCTGCACAGGGGTGGAGCTGGGACCAGTGACTGGCTCATGGGCTATGAAAGGCTTTTTATCTGAGGGTGGGGATGTGTATGTGAAGGGACTCTCTGGGAGGACGTTTCCGAGGGGAATCAGTGGGAGGCAGGTCCACAGGAGACCCAGAGGTAGGGAATTGGCCACTCCTGGGCAACCAATAGGCAGCACTGAGTGGCTGAAAGTTTCCAAAAGAGGGGTCACTAGAGCCCAGAGGGAGGCAATGCAAAGGGTAGATTCCAGGAGCCAGAGCTGGGATTGGAAAATGGTTCAGTGGCAAAGCTGTGCCCTAGCTAGGAAAATAAATACATTAGGTGCAAGAGAAAGATGAAGGCAAGTGTAGGCCCACTACTTAGTGGAGAATAACAGCTAATAACGAGCAGCACCAAGAAGGCTGAGGTGTTTAATTCCTACTTTGGTTCAGTCTTCGCTAAACAGGTTAATAGTGCCCGAATGGTTAACACAATATTAATAACAAGGGGGGGGGAACACAGCCATAATGGCTGGGGGGTGGGGAGGGAAGGACAGGTTAAAAGATATCTAAATAAGCTAGATGTATTCAAGTTAGCAGGATCTGACATTATTTGCCCTAGGGTGCTTAAAGAACCAGCTGAAAATCTGGATCCATTCGTGGTCCTCTTTAAGAGCTCATGGAGGACAGGTGAGGTCCCGGAGGACTAGAGAAGGACAAACATTGCACCTACATTAAAAGGGAGAACAAAGAGGACCTGGGAAATAGTAGACCAGTGAGCCCAACTTTGATACCTGAAAATGTACTGGAATAAACTATTAAACACCTAGAGAATAATAAGGTGATAAATAATAGTTAATATGGATTTCTCATGCAAAACCACCCTAATTTCCTAGAGCATGAGGGGAAGCAGTAGACATAATATATCTTGATTTTTTTTTTTGGTAAGACTTTTGTGGCGGGCCCACATGACAATCTCATAAACAAACTAGGGAAATGTCGTCTTGATTAAATTACTATAGGGTGGGTACACAAATGGTTGAAAGATCATGCTCAAAGCGTAGGTATCCATGGTTTACTGTCAATCTGGGGGAATGTATCTAGTGTGGTTTTGCAGAGGTCAGCCCCGGGTGTGCTTAGGAGGGGTTGCAAACACTTTGGAGAGCAGGATTAGAATTCAAAATGACGGTGACATATTGGAGAATGGGTCTTGAATTTCATCTTGCTGATTTCATAAGTGCTATACCTAGGAAGGAAAAGTCAAATGCACAAGTACAAAATGAGGAATAACTGGCTAGGCAGTAGTACTGCTGAAAAGGATCTGAGAGTTATAGTGGGTCTTAAAATGAATATGAGTCAATATCCTGAAGCAGTTGTGAAAAAGGCTAATATCATTCTGCGGTGTATTAACGGGGCCTTCATATGTAAGACACTGGAGGTAACTGTCCCATTCTACTTGGTGCTGGTGAGGCCTCGGCCAAGGGTAATGTGTCCGCTTTGGGCACCACACTTTAGGAAAGATGTGGAAAAATTGGCTAGAGTCCAGAAGAGAGCAACAAAAATAATAAAAGGTTTAGAAAACCTGACCCATGAGGAGAGGTTAAAAAGCCCTAGGCGTGTCTAGCCTTGAGTAAAGCAGACTGGGGAGAGATCTGATCAGTCTTCAAGTATGTTAAGGGCTGTTATAAAGAGGATGATGATCAATTGTTCTCCATGGCCGCTGAAGGTAGGAGAAGTAGCAATGGCCTTAGTCTGCATCAAGGGAGATTTAAGTTAGACATTAGGAAAAACTTTCTAACTACTTAAATACTAGAACAGGCTTCCAAGGGAAGTTGTGGAATTCCGTCCTGGGAGGCTTGTAAGAACAGGTTGGACAAACAGCTGTCAGGGAAGGTCTCTGTGTTCTTGGCCCTGCCTCAGCACAGGGGGCTGGACTAGCCAACCTCCTGAAATCCCTTGCACTTCTGTGTTTCTACAGTTAAGGGAATTGGCATGCAGGTGAACCGTGTCTCGCTTGTACGGGTGAAGCAGGCCCTCTGGAGACTTCTCCTAGCAGGGAGGGGCATCATCAAATTTAAGTAACTAACAGCAGCATTTCTGGGAAGCCATCAAGTTTGTGACCCTTACTCGTGTCCCTCTTAGGCCTGGTCTTGGCAGATAAGTTTTACCAGCATAGCAATGTACTGCTGTAGCTATGGCAATAAAAGCCCTAGCATAGTTCTACACAAGTTCTATTGCCAGTTCCCTGAACCGGTGTAACTCATTTACACTGGTGTAACTGTGCACACAGGAGGGTTTGCTGGTATAACTGTACTAGCCAAATCCTCCGAGGGTCGACAAGGCCTTAGACTGTGGCTAACTGTGAGGATATGATCTCTTTGGGTGCAGACCGTTGAGGGTTCTGTGCAGTGATGTTTGCGCTTTCCTTTCAGCTGTCCATTCTCAGTACCCAAGTGCTGGAGGAGCAAGCCCAGGAAAGTGATGACCTGACAGACAGCGAAGAGAGCGTCTACTCTGGGCTGGAGGATTCTGGAAGTGACAGCAGCACAGAGGAGGAGGCGGAGGACCAGGACAGCAATGATGAGGGGAAGCGGAAAGGCAATTCGCTCTCAAAGAAGGCACAAGTAAGTGTGAAATGTCAGAACGTGGCCGTATAATACTGGTGCCTTGTAGCTGTGCCCCGAGTTCTCTCTTAAAATGTAACTTTGCCTAGAAAGACAATTCCATGCCCAAGAAATCAGTGCTCTCCCCCCACCCTCTCCTGTCAACAGTTTATGTGAGTCACATGCCAAAGGATTTGCCAGGTAGGGAGACTCCTCAATGAGAAAGCCTCATGGCTTCAGTTTGCAGGCCTTGGTGGTAGGGGAAGAAAGGGAGGTGGTTTGTATGCATGTGACCCAGGATAATGAGACACAGCTCATGCGGACGAATTTCTTATTATTGTGGGGGCGCTTATTAAGTGTGTGGTTTATTATTCTGTGTGGTGACAACATAGGACATGCTTCTCAGATTCCTGGCTGGGATGAATTAGTTGGGATTGGACTAGATGACCTCCTGAGGTGTCTTCCAACCCTGATATTCTATGATTGTATCATTCAGCTGCCGTGCAAAAATAGCTTGAGAACCGAGGTTTGGGGAGCAGCAGTTCTGGCAGAGGAGATGTGCGTTTACTGCAGCGAGATGGTAGAGGAAGCTGGAGTGTTCCTTGCGTGTTAATAACTAAAGGACGTCTAGGTCTCCTGCCATTTCTAGAGTGAGATCCTCCACTCTCCTGCACCGCCTTCCAGCTGAATGCAAATACTAACCTGGGTACAGCTCCTGTGAGCTGCTGCTGTGATTCCTGTGTCACAGATTAGGAAACTGAAGCGCAAGATCACGTCCAGAGAAAGAAAACAAGTAATTTACAATGAGCAAGTTAAAATTTTGTAACTGCCACATTTTTAAACACTAATATAGTCAGTGTTTATATAACAGTGAAACCCCTGTGCATGCTAACGCCCTGAAAGAGCAGCTCTGGGATTGCCTTGCTGGCCAGGGCGGAACACAGGTCTGGTCTCTGACAGGTGCTTTGGAGGAAGGTGTAAGCACCCCACATAGGCAGCGGTGGGATAATCCTGCCTCCACATTCAGTCTCTTTCTAACTCCTTGTGGTGAGATTAGTTTAACCCCTGAAGGGTGAGGTTTAATGGCTTGTTTTCCTTGCCTTGGCTTGGCCCAAGAAGGGAAGTGATTTACAAAAAGCTCACACAGCCAGTGGCAGAGGCAGAAGTAGAACCAGGGTTCTGGCCTTGGAGCATGTCCCATGAGTAAGGCTCCATGTCCGTCATGGAAGTCACGGATTCTGCGACTTTCCTCGAGCTCCATGACTTCTGCAGAGGCCAGTGTGGCTGACTCCAGGGCTGCTCGATCAGCTCGCCTCGGGGCCAGCTGCTCAGGCTTCTCCAGGGACTGCCACGCCAGCCGCTGCTTGGGCAGCTGGCCCCGGGGACCACCCGAGCAGCAGTGCCCCGGAGGCCCCCCAGAGAAGCGGTGCCCTGGGGCCCCCCAGCTATGATTTAGTCAGGAGTATTTATAGTAAAGGTCATGGACAGGTCATGGGCTGTGAAATTTTGTTTGTTCCCTGTGACCGGACCATGACTTTTACTAAAAATACCTGTGATTAAATCGTAGCCTTACCCGTGAACCAGACTGTTCCCTGTTCTTCTCCTAGACCTGTAGCTGTGTCTAGGTGCTAACCACACAAAGAGCAGCTGGTGTGCAGGGGTGGAGGTGAGCAGAGTGCCTTCAGTAACTGAGGATTGCTGGGTAGGATTGTGAATTCAGCATCTGCCTGACTGAAAGCCACAGCTTGGCTCCCGGCTGGATGCAGCCCGAGTTCTTGACCTCTCCTCAGTGTTTCTGTTGCCCCTCAGCTGTGCTGGAATTTACTCCTCTTGGGTTCGACTCCACGCTGGGTAGCGCTGCTGTCCTTTAGGAGCTTGCGTGGCAGGCAGCTGGGAAGCAAAGCCGTGAGGGTACTGCTTAAAGTCAACCCCAGCGTCATCCTGTGCACGGCGGCGTCTCGAGCGCCCTTTGTGCTGCCTTCTTTCCTCATCAGCACAGCCAGTGAATGGGCTGGAGTCAGAGCAGGGAACGGGCACGTCTGAGGACACATGGCCTTGCATAGGGCTCCTGGCTGTGTCCCCTCTTTCGCCTCCCTCCTGTTACGAAGCAGGAGTAACTGGGTGGCTGCAGCGGCATTTTACCAAGGCAAGAGCTGTTTCCCCTCCCTGTCCTGCACCTCACTTCGTACTCTGTGCGTCTACGCCCACCACTGCCCTGGCGCCAGGAACAGCCCCCATTGGGCATTTTGTGGTGACTGGAGACATGGGAATAGGAGGGCCCTGTCGGGGGCCTGCTTCCAGCCCGTGGGCCTGTCGGGGGCCTGCTTCTGGTATACGGGATGCCTATGCGTTGCAGGTCGGCTCACGCAGAGGGTTCTGTGGCACGGTAGGCTGGGAGTGTTGAAATCCAGTTTAAGCAGCCGAGGGGTTCCACACAAGGAAAAGCGATCAGACATGTCAGACTTGGCCGGGAATCCGATTACTTTTTGATTTCATGTTTAAAACAAAACTCCTTACCACAGTCACAGGAATTTTCCAGTGTGTGTTAAACAAGAGCCTCCTCTCCTGTCCTCTCCCCAATTCTGCAGTGAAGTCACAATACGTGATTTATCATTCGCAACCGATGTGGAACAGACAGTAAATGGTGAGAGGTCTTGCATTCCTCCAGCAGCTTGCCGATCCCCAAGCACTTTGTGGACAGAGCCCATACACGAAGATGAATGCAGCCATCTGTAGAGTGGAACAGAGCAGCTGTCTAACAGCACATGACAACCTTGTGTAATTGAGGACCCTGTGTAGCATTAAGGGGCATTTAGGGAGGCAGAATGAAATCACTAATGTAGAAATCTCCAGAGGGAGACGGGGTCTTTAATAACGGCAAGAAGTTAGTAAATAAACAAACAGAGCTGGTTGTGTCCCATGCGAAGGATGCCACCTCCAGCAGCGCTGCACTTCGTAGTGACTCTGCTGGGGCACGGGTTTGGTGCCGACTCAGGAAGACTGGCCTTTCCCCCTGAAATGTCCCCTGGCCATTACCACTGGTCCAGTGTAGACAAGGAGCCAGCAACAGCCGGTATCTTAACCACAGTACCCCCTAGCCCTGCTGCTAGTGCAGTTATGAGGTGGTGGTTTGGATGCTACCAGCTGGCCTACCAGAGCGCCCCTCTGTTGCTACCAGAGTTGCCTAAATTATAGCAAGGGTAGGAAACCTGAGGGGAGCAAGGCCCAAAGGAAGAGCAACACCTATCAGATTCTCCACTGCACCTCTGCATGCCTTGGTCTCTTATCCAAACACTAACCTGACCCTGCTTAGCGTAGGAGATGTGACAGGCTCCCAATACAGGGCAACGGACCGGATCCTCATGTGTATTTGCACTGAGGCTTCCCTGTGTCAGGCTGAAAATGGACTTCTGACTTTGATGCAGGAGTGGGTGTGAGGCAGAGAGCTGCAGTCAGACACAGTCTGACATAGGTGTAAAAGGAACCACAGCTTACTGGCACTGGGTAGAAAGGCTTCATTTTGTAGACGCTTTCCCAAGTTCCAAGGTTAAAATGAATATTTGAAAACGTTGGCTGGATTTGGTGCCCTGTTCTAAACCAGCCTGGTAGTTCATGACAACGGGCTGCTCGCCCTTTCTGCAGTGGCTGTTGAATGCTGGCTTTTGCGAGTTGCCGGAAGAAAGCCTCATCCACCGGACCAGGGGGATGAGGTGGATGAGGCTTTCTTCCGGCAACTCGCAGAAGCTACTAGATCGCACGCCCTGGTTCTCATGGGTGACTTTAATCTTCCTTATATCTGCTGGGAGAGCAGTACAGTGGTGCATAGAAAATCCAGGAAGTTTTTGGAAAGCATAGGGGACAATTTCCTGGCGCAAGTGCTAGAGGAGCCAACTAAGGGGGGAGCTTTTCTTGACCTGCTGCTCACAAACAGGGAAGAATTAGTGGGGGAAGCAAAAGTGGATGAGAATCTGGGAGGCAGTGACCATAGAATCATAGAATCATAGAATCATAGAATATCAGGGTTGGAAGGGACCCCAGAAGGTCATCTAGTCCAACCCCCTGCTCAAAGCAGGACCAATTCCCAGTTAAATCATCCCAGCCAGGGCTTTGTCAAGCCTGACCTTAAAAACCTCTAAGGAAGGAGATTCTACCACCTCCCTAGGTAACGCATTCCAGTGTTTCACCACCCTCTTAGTGAAAAAGTTTTTCCTAATATCCAATCTAAACCTCCCCCACTGCAACTTGAGACCATTACTCCTCGTTCTGTCATCTGCTACCATTGAGAACAGTCTAGAGCCATCCTCTTTGGAACCCCCTTTCAGGTAGTTGAAAGCAGCTATCAAATCCCCCCTCATTCTTCTCTTCTGCAGGCTAAACAATCCCAGCTCCCTCAGCCTCTCCTCATAACTCATGTGTTCCAGTCCCCTAATCATTTTTGTTGCCCTTCGCTGGACTCTCTCCAATTTATCCACATCCTTCTTGAAGTGTGGGGCCCAAAACTGGACACAGTACTCCAGATGAGGCCTCACCAATGTCGAATAGAGGGGAACGATCACGTCCCTCGATCTGCTCGCTATGCCCCTACTTATACATCCCAAAATGCCATTGGCCTTCTTGGCAACAAGGGCACACTGCTGACTCATATCCAGCTTCTCGTCCACTGTCACCCCTAGGTCCTTTTCTGCAGAACTGCTGCCTAGCCATTCGGTCCCATGAGTTGGTTGAGTTCAGGATCCTGACAAGAAAGGTAAGCAGCAGGATACGGACCCTGGACTTTAGGAAAGCAGACTTCGACTCCCTCAGGGAATGGATGGGTAGGATCCCCTGGGGGACTAACATGAAGGGGAAAGGAGTCCAGGAGAGCTGGCTGTATTTCAAGGAATCCCTGTTGAGGTTACAGGGACAAACCATCCCGATGAGTCGAAAGAATAGTAAATATGGCAGGCGACCAGCTTGGCTTAACGGTGAAATCCTAGCGGATCTTAAGCATAAAAAAGAAGCTCACAAGAAGTGGAAGGTTGGACATATGACCAGGAAAGAGTATAAAAATATTGCTCGGGCATGTAGGAATGAAATCAGGAGGGCCAAATCGCACCTGGAGCTGCAGCTAGCAAGAGATGTCAAGAGTAACAAGAAGGGTTTCTTGAGGTATGTTGGCAATGAGAAGAAAGCCAAGAAAAGTGTGGGCCCCTTACTGACTGAGGGAGGCAACCTAGCGACAGAGGATGTGGAAAAAGCTAATGTGCTCAATGCTTTTTTTGCCTCTGTCTTCACTAACAAGGTCAGCTCCCAGACTGCTGTGCTGGGCATCACAACATGGGGAGTAGATGGCCAGACCTCTGTGGAGAAAGAGGTGGTTAGGGACTATTTAGAAAAGCTGGACGTGCACAAATCCATGGGGCCGGACGAGTTGCATCCGAGAGTGCTAAAGGAATTGGCAGCTGTGATTGCAGAGTCATTGGCCATTATCTTTGAAAACTCGTGGCGAACGGGGGAAGTCCCGGATGACTGGAAAAAGGCTAATGTAGTGCCAATCTTTAAAAAAGGGAAGAAGGAGGATCCTGGGAACTACAGGCCAGTCAGCCTCACCTCAGTCCCCGGAAAAATCATGGAGCAGGTCCTCAAGGAATCAATCCTGAAACACTTACATGAGAGGAAAGTGATCAGGAACAGTCAGCATGGATTCACCAAGGGAAGGTCATGCCTGACTAATCTAATCGCCTTCTATGATGAGACTACTGGTTCTGTGGATGAAGGGAAAGCAGTGGATGTATTGTTTCTTGACTTTAGCAAAGCTTTTGACACGGTCTCCCACAGTATTCTTGTCAGCAAGTTAAAGAAGTACGGGCTGGATGACTGCACTATAAGGTGGGTAGAAAGTTGGCTAGATTGTCGGGCTCAACGGGTAGTGATCAATGGCTCCATGTCTAGTTGGCAGCCGGTATCAAGTGGAGTGCCCCAAGGGTCGGTCCTGGGGCCGGTTTTGTTCAATATCTTCATAAATGATCTGGAGGATGGTGTGGATTGCACTCTCAGCAGATTTGTGGATGATACTAAACTGGGAGGAGTGGTTGATACGCTGGAGGGCAGGGATAGGATACAGAGGGACCTAGACAAATTGGAGGATTGGGCCAAAAGAAATCTGATGAGGTTCAATAAGGATAAGTGCAGGGTCCTGCACTTAGGACGGAAGAACCCAATGCACCGCTATAGGGACCGAATGGCTAGGCAGCAGTTCTGCGGAAAAGGACCTGGGGTGACAGTGGACGAGAAGCTGGATAGGAGTCAGCAGTGTGCCCTTGTTGCCAAGAAGGCCAATGGCATTTTGGGATGTATAAGTAGGGGCATAGCGAGCAGATCGAGGGACGTGATCGTTCCCCTCTATTCGACATTGGTGAGGCCTCATCTGGAGTACTGTGTCCAGTTTTGTGCCCCACACTTCAAGAAGGATGTGGATAAATTGGAGAGAGTCCAGCGAAGGGCAACAAAAATGATAAGGGGTCTGGAACACATGACTTATGAGGAGAGGCTGAGGGAACTGGGATTGTTTAGTCTGCAGAAGAGAAGAATGAGGGGGGATTTGATAGCTGCTTTCAACTACCTGAGAGGTGGTTCCAGAGAGGATGGTTCTAGACTATCCTCCGTGGTAGCAGAGGACAGGACAAGGAGTAATGGTCTCAAGTTGCAGTGGGGGAGGTTTAGGTTGGATATTAGTAAAAATTTCTTCACTAGGAGGGTGGTAAAACACTGGAATGGGTTACCTAGGGAGGTGGTAGAATCTCCTTCCTTAGAAGTTTTTAAGGTCAGGCTTGACAAAGCCCTGGCTGGGATGATTTAATTGGGGCTTGGTCCTGCTTTGAGCAGGGGGTTGGACTAGATGACCTCCTGAGGTCCCTTCCAACCCTGATATTCTATGATTCTATGTTGGGAGCTGTGTTTGATGGTGGGTGCCAAACGCAGCTAGCATAGATGGAGCCTGCGTGTCCGGTCTCGGCTGCCCTCTCCTCTGGCTCGTGGCTGTACGGGTGTGTCCAGGCTTCGCTACGGTGCGAGCTGTGCTGCTAACCTGTCCAGCAGCCCATGGGCGGTGTCAAAGAAGCAGATCAGTTAGTGTGGAGGCGTAGGATGCTGGGCGTAGGGCCTGGTCTGCGGTGTACACTGTGTCAAATACTGCTGCTCTTGGGCACCCTCCCATGTGGCTGAAGAGTTTGGCCTTTGCCCTGGAAATAGCACTCAACTCAGAAAACAGGCCTGGCCTGTCAGAACGAACTAACCGGATGGGGCTAGAGCAGGGCACCTCACCCACGCCAGTGTTGGAGACCGCTCATTTAAACCTGGCTGTTTTGCCCCGGGTGGGACGTGTAATCTCCAGGATGCCTCTCCATGGCCCTCGGTGGCAATGTAGACTCCCTTGAACTGCGCTCATACCTGCCTTCCCTCGTCCAACTTCGGAACAGCCTGCTCTTCTCCTTGTTCTTTTGCTCAAGTGCTTTGCCGGGGGTCTGCTGTTGGTGCCTGAGAGGGAGACGGGCCCAGCAATGATCAGTAACTGCTGGTGTGGAGGTTGTTGGTTTGGTACAGACCCATGGGTCCGCACTCTGGGGCCTGGCGGGGCACAGGACCCTCTTGGGGTTTGCATGGACCCTGGTGCTGCCTGATCTGGGTAGCTTTCTAGCTTCTGTCCCTGAAAGGAAGTCCCAATATCAGGCAACGTACGGTGACCTGAGGTGCCGGCTTCTCTTCCCCTCTCCTGCATTAAAGCCCTTCTGTAGTAGCTTCTTCAGCTAACCAAGCACCGGAGATCCCCAGACACTCCCAGGGACCTCTATCATCAGGCCAGAGTTGTTCTCTGGTCCACGCAGAAGGAATAAGACGCCTAGACTGCATCTTGAGTCTGAACTAGGAAGGGGATTGGGTCCTGTCAGAGCAATGTCGCAGCTGTTGGGGAGCAGGGTAGGGGTGGGTTGCCATTTTGGGCATGGGTCAAGGAAGGAGAGCAGTAAAGGTGGGGAGAGGCTGTGAAGAGAAATGTGCCCCACCCCCCGGATTGTGGAAGCTTCAGGGAGGCAGGCCCAGGATGAGTGCCTCACCGCCCTGAGGTCTTGTGGATTCTCAGAGGCTCCTGGGCAGTTTTATGGACTCTGACGCCTTACGAACGGGGCGGGAATGATGCTGGTATTCTACCTTGCAGGGAAAGTTTCAGGGCGACTCGGTGTCCTGATGAGTAAATCCATCTGTTTTGGTCCACCACGTCTTTTGCCAAACTTTTGACCTACATGCACTTGAACCAACAGTGGGGCAGTTTGAGGGCGATTTAGCTTTGAGCATAAAACTGACACTCTCCATTGCCGACCGTCTGCCGTTCTGCTTTCTGCCTGCATGCAGCGAGGGGGTGGAACTGGTAGGCCAGGACTCCTTTACAGTCAGCGTGTGGATGTCCGAGAGCTCAACTGTCTTGGCAGCCTCTTAACGCATGTCTAGCCCTTAGAGCTTGGCCATCTCTTTTGCCAGAGCTTTGTATCTTTGTCTCACGGGGCGTCCTTCTGACTTCATGGCTAGTAGAGTAGGGACCAGATCCAGGAGCAATGGTGCAATATAAACGGTCAGGACACTGAAATGCAAAATAATCTGGGTTGGTTTTGTGGGGGTGGAAACTGAGCGACACCACCCAACAAGTCTAACGTCAGCCCCGGTGACCCCATTAGAGCACAGTCATGACCCACTTTGGGGTCCCAACCCAGCATTTGAGAATCCCTGGTTTCCATGTAGAAAGCAAGCTGAAGTGAGAGTGGGCCGGGGGGGCTGTTGGCTTCTGTAGTGAAAGCCTGGGAGAACAGCTCTCTGGTTTTGGGGTTGTGTGTTCCATAGGCCTTCTGTTGATCTCTGGTGGTTGCCTATGGTCATGTGCTCCTCTGGTTCGATGCTGTGAGACAAGAAGTTTTGAGAGAGTTGGTGCTTCAGAAACCTACCCGCTTTGGTCATGCGTGTAGGGGATGGAAGTGTACGAAAGACGTACTGAATTCTGAGTCAAAGTGACTAAGCACTGTTGGTGTCTGACACCTGTATTTCTCCGTAAATCATGACCTGGACGTTTCACTCGGGGCAGGAGTGCTTTGCAAGTCTAGGGCACTAAATGCCAGGAAGGAGACCGCTTGTGGAGAGCTTTGTCCTGTGGCAGGGGTAAGCGAAGACTCTTTGAATGCTCTGGGAGTGTACACCAACAGGATTGGCCTGTCGTCTTGTGAAAGGGAAATCAGCGTGTGCTGCGACAGCTGCCAGGCGTAGGGGCTGTCTCCTTCCATACCCACAGCTAGTGTCTGTTATGCACAGTAGTTCCTCGTTCAGCTATCTAATGGGGGGATAGGGGTGAAACTAGGGTGCCTGGACGCAGGAGAGGGGCTTAGGCTGCGATGTAGAGAGAGAGTAGCCAGCGTGGCCAGGAGGGTGTTCTGAATGGCCAGAGTGGCAGAGGAGAAGGCTCTCCTGCACACATGGCATTAAAGCTCTGAGCTTGTTCTCCCGCACTGGCAAGGCCCGGAAGCTCTTGCAATGGAGCAGAACACACAGTGCCGGGGCATCCTGCTTATCCACCGTGGTGGGGGAGGACGCTTCTGGGAGGTGACTAGACGGAAGCAGCTGGGAAGCAAAGCTCTCCTGTTCAGGAGCCATGCAACAAACTTCCATCCCTAGCCCCCTGCTGTCTCGCTGCCCTGGCTCTCGTTGGGCACCTCCCGGACAGCAACAGCCACTTGAGTCCGTTGATAAGCCAGGATCCAGTCTGAGTGGGGAGGCGCTGGACGGAGTTGAGCCGCCCCGTTCCCTTCGGGGGCCCAGAGCCAAAGGGCCACTGCCCCGCCTGTTGGCAGGCTCGAGGCCTCTGTCCTTCGCGCCTGCCTAGGTTACAGGACTGTGCAGTAGTTAGGCCGTTGCCATCAGGTTAGATTTCCTGCTGAGGGCTTCCAGCACGTGACAGGCCATGCTTTCCTCCCGGGCAGCCCCTGTGCGGAGCAGAGCGGCCTGATTCCGGGGGAGCCCAGCTGCCTGCCGTTGAAGGCCATGCTGAGTTGTTTATTGGCTGCTTTTATAATCCAGGAAGCCCCCTCGGCTCTGCCGGTCTCTCTGGGGCACCGTGAAAGAGTCCGGAATCCGTCTGTGCCACGCTGGGGATAGGCAGCCCTGGGACGCTATCCATGCAGAGCTTGTGCCAAGACTGGCAGTAGGACCCTGCTGTCCCGAGGGGCCCCCCGAGAGCTTGATGTCACACTCCACGGTTCAGCAGGGAGGTCTGATCGGATGCTCTGTTTCTAAAGGATTCGGGGCACCCCCTGCGACGAGTGAGGCCGCAGTACGTTCCCCTCTATGCTGCCCAGTCGCTGCTTCTCTTCCCTCCGCCCCGTGCAGTGCAGCACTGAGGTGGTCAAAGGCCCAGAGCTATCAGGTTGGTCTGTCAGCACTTGCGAGGCCTTCCTGGCCCTGGGACACCCCATGCGTTCCCAGAGGCAGGCGCTGCTTTCTCCCTGACCGAAGGCCTTGCCTGCCATGCTTACGAACCCTAGGCTGGTTTGTGGCACTCGATGGCTGCTGCTGTTTTTGTCCGCGGGCGTCTCAGCCAGTGCGCTCAGGGGTGTCTCCCCGCAGCTGATCCCAGCAGCATGGTGCTGCTGGCAAGGCAGGGCTTTGGCCTGGGAAGCTAGCGTGGTGTCTGCAACACCTGGCCCACGCAGCTGGCCGCGAGGCTAGAGCAGCTCGGGGTGAGTTAGCCCCAGGCTGGTTAACAGCCTTACTAGCTTCGCTTTGTTTTCGTGACTGATCAGCAGCGGCTGCAGACCCCCACCCTTTGACTCACTTCCCCCAGGAAACAGGTGAAGCTGAGGTGTCGGCTCCTCCAAAGGAGAGACCCTCTCCCCAACCCCTGGAGCTGAAGGACCTGCCTCTTCCATCCTCCTTTTGGTTCTCTCGGGTGCTTAGCTTGGCGTGGCGGTTGCTTTGTCAAGCCCGGTCAGGAAAGCAGCAGGCAATGCTTCTTTGGGGGGGTGTCTGCACAGCTTTCTCTTGTGCCACGTCCTGGCCTCCGTGCTGGGCCGGAGCCTCTCCGGGCTCGGCATCTCCACCACGCCTAGGGCTCAGAAACTTCTTTAGCAGCTATCCTCCTCATCAGACCTGGGCTGCACCAGTCGGTACACGCTGCCTGCGAATTCACTGCACTGGTGGGCCGTGGGCTGCTGCAAACCCCGTTGCTGGATGTTCCAGGGCAGTGGGGGCAGCTGGATGCGGGGGAGCAGCAGCACAGAGACTCCCCGTTTCGGTAGCAATGGGGAGCCTAGAGGTCTAGTTCTGGTGCACGTACAGGGCCGTGAGCTGGGGAGAGCTGCCCTAATAACAGCTGGTCAGAGCTAACCTCAGTAGCCCTTCAGGCTCCTGAGAGAGGCCAAGACTCCCGAGGCTAATTGTCCCGTTATCCCTCCTTTGCCTCCTGGAGGCCCAACCCAGTAAGACCCCGATCAGGCTGGCCTGAGACGCTGCTGGATGTCTGGTGGCTTTCACACAGCTACTGGGAGGGAGGCTGGGGCTGGTGGGAAGAGGCTGGGGCAGCTGCAGCCAGGAAGATGAGCCGTCCGCCCTCTGGGGGGAGTGGGGGGGCCGTTCGCCTCCATCTACAGCTGGAGCCCCCAGCATGAGGGCTCTGGGCCAGGCTAGGCAGGTCAGCAGACTAGATCTTCAGCGTCTGTCTGCTCTTTAACATCAGTGAAAGTTTCAGACCCATGCAAGCAAATTCTCTGAACTGCGATGACCGACGTGCCCGAACTCTCCCGCTGTTCGGAGAGCACAGTCCTGGCCGGTCCAGGCTCTCGGCAAGGGGCTTTGCTCTGAGCTGGCAGACATGGCCGTTCCAGCTGCTGTTTCTGTATAATATGGGGGATTGGTTCGGGCCCGCTCGCGTCTGGGCTCACAGAGCTGCTGTAGAGACTTGAACTCCTGCATGCCTCTGCGGGTATGTCTGCCCTGCAAGGAGAGCCCCACGGCCGGCCCTCCCACCTCGCGGGGTCCCAGAGCCTGGGCTCCAGCCTGAGCCTGAAAGTCTGCACTGCAATGAAACAGCCCCTTAGCCTGAGCCCTGCGAGCCTGAGGCAGCGTCCCGGGCCAGCCGCGGGTTTTACTGCCATGTAGACCGGGGCGGGCAAACGTTTTGGCCCGAGGGCCACATCGGGGTGCAAAACTGTATGGAGGGCCGGGTAGGGAAGGCTGTGCCCCCAAAACAGCCTGGCCTCTGGCCCCTATCCCCCTCCCACTTCTCGTCCCCTGACTGCCCCCTCCCGGGACACCCCCCTTCCCCCCGACTGCCCCCCAAACCTCCATCCCATCCAATCGCCCCCTGCTCCCTGTCTGCCTCCTGGGACTCTCTGCCCCTTATCCAGCCCCCCGGCCCCAGCCCCCTTACCATGCCGCTCAGAGCAGCATGTCTGGCTGCCGTGTCGCCCGGTTGGAGCCAGAGAAGCTGCCCTGCGTGAGCAGGCAGCCCCGGAGCGCTGCCTGCATGGCAGAGTGGCTGCAGGGGAGGGGGGACGGGAGGGGCCGGGGGCTAGCCTCCTGGGCCAGGACCTCGGGGGCCGGGCAAGACAGTCCTCTGATGTAGACAGATCCCGAGTGTGCTGGCGACTGAGGCCCAAACGCGGACGTGACTCACTAATGAAAGGGGCTTCTGCGGTTTCCTCCTAAGGCATATCACAAAGCTACCATGCTGTTTGGCCAGGCCCACACAACTGGTCAGCAGGGGGCCCGCCCCAGACTGGGAGGGGCTGCTGCAGGTCAGCAGAGAAGTGCAGTGGGAGAGCTGTGGGGCGCAGGCTCAGAACCAGGAATTTGCAAGTCCTAATTCTGGCCTTCTCCTGCCTCCCTCTGGTAATCCTCCCATCCTTGTACCAATTCTCTGTGGGTGACGGGGTGTCTGGCTGGTCTGCCTCCCAGAAGGGCTGCCAAGAGAAATAGGGTAACAGTTTGTAAAGTCTCACACTCGCGCGCACACACCCACCCCTGTGGGGGCACCGTTCCCAACACACAGACACCTACACCCATGTGATCGGCAGGTTGGACTTGAGTTTTCACCTTTCCCAGGTCAAGGCTTCCCTGGTCATTTGCAGGCTGCAGAGAGGAGCATAGACCCGATCCCAGCCCTTTCCATTCAGCCGTGGGCATGTCCCAGCCTGGCAGAACTGCGAAGGAAACCCAGCAGTCCAGACACAGCTCTCCCAGCAGGCCTCTGCCATAAACACCAGCGAGTGCAGCCCCCGCTGCTCCCAGCCACGGGCCCACCGTCCCACTCACGCACTCCTGGACTCTCTCTCGCATTCGCACATCACACTGGACTCCTGTGCACACTTCATGCTGCTTTCTCCTGCCCTGGACACCCACCCCACCTGCCACTAATCCCGCACCTGGCTCGCTGCTCCCATTCCTCCTCTTCCCTGCCCCCCCCCCTCCAGTGCTGTCACCAGTCACCCCAAATCCATCCCTTCTCCTCTCTCGGCAGCAGCCCCTTCCCCAGACGTCTTGCATCCGCAGCACCTCTTCCCCAGGCCTGCCAGCAGACCAGAGATTCACCTTCACCCCTCCTCCTTTTGGAAGGGGGGCTCCTGGAGGGGTGGGGGGTGCAGTCGTTGGTCCCTCCCTAATGGAGGATAATGAGCCAGGTATTTTCCAGCCTGTTCAGGCGAGAGGGGAGTTCTCTGGTGCTGGTCTAAGTCGGCGGGGGGGGGTGAGGAGAGAGCAGGCCTGGGCTGGGGAGTGAGGAGCCCAGCGAAGCCGCTGAGTTTTGCTCAGTCTCCTTGGGTGTGTCTATGCCGCAGTTAAAGCCCCAGGGCTGGCCTGCATCAGCTGGCTCGGGCTGCAGAGCCCTACCACGGCTGTGTAGACGTTCGGGCTTGGGCTGGAGTCCGGGCTCCAGGACCCTCGTGGAGGCCCAGACCCTGGCCCCAGCCTGCACATCTGTGCTGCAGTTAAACAGCCCAGAGACCCGTGAGCCTGAGTCAGCTGACCCGGGCCAGCCCTGCGTTTAGACCTACCCCTGTGGCCAGGCCCAGGAGCTACTGCTGAGCTGAGGCAGTGAATGGCACTCACCCACCCCCCCCCCGGCCCTCGAGTGTAACCGCAGCAGCCGCTCTCGCCCCACTCAGCTGCAGCATAGGCCATGCTTCGTTCACCTTTTTCACGGCCACGTGGGCTCGGGGCTCTCTCCGTGCCAGGTGAGAGGATGCAACAGTGGCTGGTGCTGGCTGGACTTTGCCAGGAAAGCTGGCTGCTTGCTCTGGTCCAGCAGACGAGGGGGTTACGGGGCTGAATGCCAGGCTGCATGTCAGATGGGACATGGGGCGCCTGGATTTCCGTGTAACTTCTTGGCAGTCGCTCTCATTATGTTTTTCAAATGTAGCATCCTACGGCTGTGCTTCGTTGTGCTTTATTGTTCTCTGGCTCTTTTTAATATGCGTCTCGAAGTTTGTTCTGCCGTCCGTCTCCTTCCTTCTTCCTCGCTTTCCGTTCAGTATTTTCCCTTCTCGTTCGTTCTTTTTCCTCCCTTCCCTGATCTTGTCCCACGTCTCCGACTGCAGTCCAGGATTGAAGGGCATCAGCAGAGCTGGATGTGGGGTGTGCAGGTCTGCAATAGTGGGGGGCTGCCCCAGGGACAATTGTTAGCTTGCCCCTGTTAGCTTTCAGCGCTGCGTGCTGCCCTCTAGTGGACTGCAGTGTCCCAGCAGCTGGGCCTATTAGAGGCGCTCTTTGTTGGTTTGATCGCCGAGCAAAGCCCCCGGGTTACCCACCACTCCCGATTAGTTCAAGCAGAAGTTAAAGGGCCCTAATCTACTAAATGGTTGCACTGCTGCCCCCTGGGTGAGCTGAGCCCCGTCGCACTGATTCCTAGCAGAGCTCTTCCAAGCACCAAAACCAACCGACCTGCGAAATGCACCGAAGGGTTTTCCAATCAGCCCTTGATAAAGGAATGACCTGTGAGTGCACTCGGCATGTACCCAGCCACCTGGATCATCTCTGCAGGGGTGAGCTGGCTTCCCCCGACGAGTCCTGAGTCTCCTATCAGCGCAAAGGCCTGCCTAGCTTCCGGGCACCTGTAGACGTCGAGAAAGCAGCTCCCCAGAAAGCCTTTGGTCAAGAGCAGGGCAGGGTCTCTGCCAGTCTGTGCTCGAATGCTGCCCTGTCTGTGGACTTCCTCGTGGCTTTTGGGGACCGTTGCTTTGCTAGGGAGAGTTCTCCGCAGCTGGTTAATGCCCGGAGATGTGGTTAATCGCTAAGCACTAGAATCCTGCCTGCATCCCAGATGTGCTAGAGGGTGACTTGGGACGGATTTTACGCAAGGGCTCTGCTTAAGCAGCCCAGAGACCGTGGTTTGATCTCCGCTCTCAGGGAGCGCACAGCTTGTCTCCTCTTTGCTGGCTAGGTCACTGCTGAGGGTGTCGGTGGGCTATGCAGCCCGAGGGCTCTAGGAAGGGGCCGGCACTGAGGGCGGAGGATGGTGTGCCACTGGCTGTCAGAGGCAGCCTGCAGCGCCAGTGACCCGGTTTGGCAGTGCGAGCTCTTTCTCCAAAGCTCACCGTGGTGGCGGGGGGAGAGGGGAAGTGAGTGGGGGGGGAGATGGAAACTCCGGTCCAAAGCCATCTGAGCGCCAAAAGCCTGGAGAAAAACTTATCTCCAATCTCCTTCTTAAAAAAATTTAATAAAGCCTTTTGTTTTTGCAGTAATCTCATCCCCTTGCTGGCCCTGTATTTTCCAGGCTCTCTCCCACCCGGCTCCCTGCGGCTCGGCGGGAGCGGCGTTGGTGTTGTGTACAGTCGAAGGTGATCGCACGCTGTGTGGATTTTACTGCTCCCCTGAGGGGGGTGTTCTGGGGCTGTTTTTCTGATTATTTCATTGACTCCTCTGGTAAACCCGATCCAGCCTGGGTCCCCCGAGGGGGGCTGGGGGAGAATCTCTTTTCCAGGGCCGGGTCTGCAGGTCAACGAGTGGGCGCATTCTGCAACGTGGTGTTGTCTGGTTACCCATGTCGGAGTGAGGCTGAGCCCTGCCCGGGCTGCACAGGGTGGCTAATGCCTGGAATGCCATGGGGGCAGTCCCGCACGCCACACATCCCAGCATGCAGCTCTCTGACTCAACATGCAGGGTGTGCGGACACCGGGGGCCTTGCCAGGCTGCCCTGTGCTGTGCTGGAAGCTGTGTTGGGCTCCATTTCAGGCAGATCCGATCTGATCCCATCGCTTCTGACAAGCGGTCAGGGGGACCCATGGCTGGATATGCTGTGGGCACCCCTAGGTACCGTGGAGATGCAGGTGCGCGTCGCTCTGGAGCGCTGCCCGGGGTACCCTGAGCTGCTGGGAGGTGCACAGTTAGCAGAGGGCTGTGAGTGCAGCCTTGTGCCTGGCCCATTCTTTGCTAGAATTGCCTTGGGCACAAAGAAAAACTTGTGGTTACGAAATGGCAGCACCCTTGGGTGTCATCAGCGAGCCCACACCTTGCAGGGACGCTTTGGGGGCTGGCTGTACCAGAGGGCATCAGACCGAGCAAAGGCCCATCTGCTGCTCAGCCCGTGTCTCAAATACATTGTCCATCGGCTTTAGACACCCCAGTGTGAATCTGGGGTGCCAGCACCTGCAGTGGCCTTAGCCTGAGACTTTCTCCCATCACTCTGGACCTTACTAACGTCAAGATATACCACGTCTACTGCTTCCCCCCTACCCACAAGGGTTGTTACCCTGTCACAGAAAGCTATTAGGTTGGTGTGACTCGATTTGTTCTTGACAAATCCATACCCACTGTTACTTATCACCTTATTATCCTCTAGATGTTTGCAAATTGATGGCTTAATTATTTGCTCCATTATCTTTCTGGGCACAGAAATTAAGCTGACTGGCCTATAATTCCCTGGGTTGTCCTTATTCCCGCTTTTGCAGATGGGCACTGTATTTGTCCTCTTCCTATCCTATGGAATCTCCCGTCTTTCAGGACTTGTTGAAGATGATCACTAATGGCTCAGATATCTCCTCAGTCAGCTCCTTGAGCATTCTCGGATGTATTTCATCAGGTTTAGGTTGGACATTAGAAAAATCCTCCTGTCAGGGTGGATAAGCACTGGAATAAATTGCCCAGGGAGGTTGTGGAGTCTCCGTCCTTGGGGATATTTAAGAGCAGGTTGGACAAACCCCTGTCAGGGATGGGCTAGAGAATACTTAGTCCTGCCACGAGTGCAGGGGACTGGTCTAGACGACCTCTCGAGTCCCTGCTAGTCCTACGGTTCTAAATCTTGGTTGCCATAGTTAAACGGGCTGTGGGTGGGGAGTCTGTAGGGACATGTGGGGCGAGCATCAGAAATCCTGAGGCTGCTGGTTTGCAGGGAAGGGGATGCTGAATGCAGAGCTGGGTCCGGCTTGCTCTGGGAATGTGTGATGTGGCCTGCAGGGGCTGCCCAGGCCTGTGTGCTCTGAATAGCCAGACGTTTATCTCCCGAGCTGCTAGCCCCCTCCAGGGTCTGAGGAGCCTGCACACATCCCTCTCCGCTGTTCCTGGGGCGGGGCAGGGCTGGGCTAACCAGAGCATGCCTTCCCCGTCCCCATCCCCATGTCCTGTCTGGCGCCCCATCTCTGCAGTAGCCTTGTCTGGGCGTGGAATGAGCGAGTGTCCTCCCAGAGGGGGTTATGCCATGGGCTGTGTGGGGCAGGTGCCTGTGGTTTGACCCTTGGCTGGGGGATTTAGCAGAAGGTGACCGGCCAGCAGAAGCTGCAGGGGGGAGAAAAAGTCAGTCAAGTTAGAGGGTGTTCTCCTCTGTGGCTGGGGAAGGCAGTACAGCTGCCTAGAAGATTGCCCCAATGGCTAGCCCCCAGGAGGTTGGGCTAATTCCTTTTTCTCTTCACAGCCCTGGGGGCTGTAAGGGTGAGCTGTTCCTGGGGGCTGTAAGGGTGGGCTGTTCCTTTTTTAGAATCACCTAGTCTAATAAACTAATTCCTTCCTTGGGTAATATGGTGACCCTGGTCTACCCAGGATCCTGAGGGTAAGGGCTTGGGTGGTGGGGGGAAAAACTTGGGAGTTCAGTAGGTCCTGGCTTCTGTGATGCTCTGCAGCTGACGGGCACTCTGGGAGCTTCATTGAAATTCCCAAATGGGGGAGGTTACCGAGTCAAACAAGTGGTCATGTCACGCACAGTCGGTGTAATGGGGTCACACTGAACCGAGTCTGTCTTCTCATTGCCTTGCAGGCCAGGATGGCTTCCCAGAAGAAGGAACAAGTGCAGTGCCAGAGCTTGGAGACCGACTCAAAGCCCAGCGCCCAGCAGGAACTGCCTCTGAAGGGTGAATACGAGGAGGACAGCTCAGACGAAGAGGTAGGACCCAGGTTGAAGTGGCATAAGCTCTGCTGTGGTTGAGACATGATGGGCTTGGTCAGCCAGGCATGGCTTTGTGAGCTGGGCGTTTCCTCGGGCCCATTGCAAAGTGCTGTTCATGGTGAGTGGTAAGGCTGTGGAGTTGGTCCCTGCTTGCTATAGAGCCTGCCGGTCTCCAAGGGCTGGGGCAAGGCGAAAAGAACTCTTCTGCGGAGACTGGGAAGCCAAGGGAGAGTCAAGAGGCCGGGAAGTAGTTCTTGGCAGCAGGAAGGAATGGGGAGGCGGCTGATACTACCTGGGAAGCAGTGGGATTTTTTTTTTTTTTTTTGCATGTGCAGTTTGCTCTCGTATACCTTGAGTAATTCATTGTGGGGTCCACAGCCTGGAAAACTTAGCTTCAGGCCTGTGACGTCTGATCTGTATGGAGTGTTTTCAGGGCAAGGAGGGAAATCCTCAGCAGTGTCCCAAACGGAGCGGGAGCTAGGGGCCATGCTGGAGAAAGCGGTGCTGTAGTCCCCCTCCATAGTGCGTCGGAAGATCTGGCATGTTGGCGTGTGGCAAGCTGGTGCTCAGGAAGGCCAAAGGAAAGGGAATTGAGACTAAGTGCTCGGTCAAAACAGGCAGCAGGATGGGACGAGATCAACAGGGAGGCTTTCTTGGCTCGCCTTTGGGGTGAAGGGGAGAATTTCCCCCACGCTGGCTGCTCTGTGGGCTGGGGCGGGGGGGGGGCATACATGCCATTTCACCAGTTCCATTGTGTGTCTGGGAAATTGGTACCCAAACTGCTTTGAACTTACCCTCCACAAGACCCCTACGGTGAGTGAGCCAAGCCCGTGAAAGCGCCTGGTGCACTTAGCTGTGGGGAAAGCCATGCGTGGCAAGGGAAGATGCTGCTGTCTGGAGGGCAGGCCCCGTGCAGTGCTGAGGCTGCTGGCTAATGCCTGTCGAGTGCCACAGAGAATTGCACTGAAAAGCCAGTGTGCACTGGAAACGTTCGCAAGGAGCGGTGAGCCTGGCAATCGCTCTCAGTCTGCTTCGGACCCTGGTAAAATAAGGGGATGAAGGTTGAGAGCCAGTGTTCACGTCCGTCCATCCATCGTACGCCCGCTCTGTGATTACGGCGGGTCTGGTCGCCCCAGCTCAAAACGGACACTAGAAGTGGGAAAGGAACAGAGAACAGCAACAAAAATGGTCAGGGGTCTGGAAGAGCTTTTGCGTGGGGAGAGATTAAAAAGCCTGGAACTGTTCAGCCGGGAAAAGAGACGACAAAGGGGGGATATGACTGAGGTCTATAAAATCAGGACTGGTGTGGAGAGAGTGCCTAGGGAAGTGTTGTTTACTCCTCATAACACAGGAACCAGAGGTCACCCAGTGAAATGAATAGGCAGCAGGTTTAAAACAAACGGAAGTATTTCTTCACACGGCGCACAGTCAGTCTGTGGAACTTGTTTCCAGAGGATGCTGTGAAGGCCAAGACTATAACAGAGTTCAGAAAAGAACTAGATAAGTTCATGAAGGCTAGGCCAACAATGGCTATTAGCCAGGATGAGCAGGGGATGCAACCCCATGCTCTGGGTGTCCCTAAACCTCTGTGTGCCAGAAGCTGGGAACGGGCGACAGGATGGATGACTTGATGATTCCCTGTTCTGTTCATTCCCTCTGGGGCACCTGGCACTGGCCACTGTGAGTGGACTGGATGCAGGGTTAGAGGGATCGCTGGTCTGACCCAATGTGGCTGTTCTTATGTTCTAGAGGATAATGGAGCCATCAGCGGTAAGCAGCTTAACCCGGAGGGAAGGTGAAACATTGGTCTTGCTGGACAAACTTGATTCTTTTAGAGTAACAGCCGTGTTAGTCTGTATTCGCAAAAAGAACAGGAGGACTTGTGGCACCTTAGAGACTAAGGAATTTATTTGAGCATGAGCTTTCGTGAGCTACAGCTCACTTCATCGGATGCATACCGTGGAAACCGTATGCACGTTTCCACGGTATGCATCCGATGAAGTGAGCTGTAGCTCACGAAAGCTCATGCTCAGATAAATTGGTTAGTCTCTAAGGTGCCACAAGTACTCCTTTTCTTTTTGCAAACTTGATTCTGTTTTTTAGCTGCCCAATCAGTGACCAAAGGGAATGGAGTAAATGGGATACATTGGATTCCGGTAAAGCCTCTAGTCCAGTGCCAGGACAGAGGGGATACAGAGGCCCAGAGAGGCAAGATACGTGGGCAGGAGAGAGCCAAGGACCCACCCTAGGCTCATAAGGCAATAGGCACTGGAGTGCTTTGCCTCTTGGGTTAGGCTGGGAGAGAAGGCTGCTGTAGCTTTCTGGGGATTGCGTAGCTGGAATCGCAATGGGGCTCGTCGCTCTTGGTTCTGTGATCGTTAGTTTGCAGTCCCCCAAGACTGCTTAATCGTCTTCAGCCTGCCTGTTTTGGGGCAGCGGTTGGGTCTGAGGCTGTGAACCCAAGGGTAAGAGCTCGCTCGGCCCAGAGCGTGGGATGAGGAGACGGTGCAGTGCTCTGCCTCCCGGGGCCGCACCGCCGAGGCTGGCGGGGTGTCCGGAGCTACAGGCTGCTGTTCCGAGAGCCGGGATGGAATTACCCGAGCAGGGGCTGGCTGGGCCGCGGGGCGGACACCCCAGCTCTCATAAGACACGCAGCAATTGCAAGAGGTCAGGACCTTCGTGTTAAGTCTGCTTTGAGAGGAGGGGGCTTGGGAGCCTGCTTGCCTGTCTGGTCCCGTGAAGGCCCTGGAGGTTAGATGTTAGCGGGCTTGAGGCCCACCTGGGCCAGGGCTGTCCCTGCCCCCAGATCTGGAATAGAGATTTAGAGAGAAGTGAAATATACGACTTTAGAAAATGTACACTTGTGTAATGGCTGCAGCATAACCCAGGGAAAAACCCTTTCATGCAGGAATTCAAGGTCTGTCTCCCCAGCTGGTCCTATTTCAGGGCCCCAGTGGGGGAAGCACTGATTCAGAACCTGCTGACATCAGAACAACTTTCAGTGGTTTTGTTCCTGACTTCCCTCCCCCTGCCCCCAACCCCCTTTCTGTGATTGTATTTATCTCTCTTCCATAAGAGCCCGGAGGCTTCCGCTTCCTGCGGCTGTGATGCGCACACTGTATGCTTTGTGTTTGCCTCTGCTGAGAGCCCTCGCTTGCCTATAGCTGGCTGAGGGCTTGGGGCCCAGCCACCCCTTCCCCCTAAGAGAGCGTGGAGCCAGCCCCCCTCGGGGCCAGCCATGTTTCCCCCAACAGGGCGCCAGTTTCTCACTGAGCCTTGACTCCAGCTGACGCTCTAGGTGTGGCCTCGCCCTCCAGGGTGAATTAGAAGCTCTTTTGAAGTCTGTTTAGGAGGATTTGTTTAGAGACACTAATGCCCCCTCCCCACATCTGGTGAGTTATTGCCACTAGGTGCTGTGGGGAGCAGCCAGCCTCCCGACTCCAGTCCCACCAGCAGGTACTGGGCACTCACCCCACAACCTGGGGCTTCCTTTTGCCCAGCCACTGTGGAAGCTACTGAGCCAGTTGGATCGTTGAAGGAGTCACCTGGCTACGGTCTCACTCATCCCCCGACCGTAAGGCTGCGGTCTGGTGGGTTGGGCTGTGCGTGTGGAGGGGAAGGAGGGGGCCTTTCTGCAGAATTGCACTGCAGGTTGCGGCTCTCTTCTCGGAAGGGGCTCAGCGAGATCTCTGCTCCTGCTGCCTCTTCCCGCCTGCACTGGACTTGCCCAGGGCACTGCCTCTGGGCAGGCTGCCTCCCCCATTTCTGTTGGGAGGGCATATTGCCGTGCTTGCTGTGAGATCCTGGACTTCAAAACCTTCTAGATTTGTGATTGTTCCTGGGGGAGGGTTCAAACCTTTCCTCTCTGCAAAGGTCATTGAGTCCAGCTGGGTGTTCCTCAGCACAACTGTGCAGTTAGTCAAGTGAACCAGCCCAGGCTGTGTAAGGGCCTGGGCTGTAGGTGGTGTTGCCCAGCGGTCACAGCTGGGCTGAGGTCTGCCCAAGGGCAGTAATCACCAAGCTGGAGTTGGAGGAATTGCAATAGCCAGGTCCCGTAAGCAAGAGTCGGGTTCAGAGTCAGGCCAGGGTTGGGAGGCCGGAGCTCAGAGCTGGTACCGGGCTGGAGTCGGGAGGCTGGAGCTCAAGCAAAGGGCCAAAATCTGTGTGGTTACCTGGACAACTTCCAGGGGCAACCCCTGAGGATAAATCGGGTGCTTGGCCAATCAGAGGGCTGTAGGGTACCGTCAGTCTGGGTCTCTTGGGTGGTCTCCATGGTGCTCCCTGGCTGTACCTCTGCATGGTCTCCTGGTGGCGCTGTGGGAACATCAGCTGACCCAGGCTCTGCAGACCCGGGTTCTAGTCCCCGGATCCTCACAAGCTGTACCCAGGAAATCGGAGTGGGGCTCGCCCAGGCTGGCTGCTGCTGGCAGTGGATTTCAGCCCTCAGAGCTGCTGGTCCCTGTCAAACCAGGGGCATCCAGGCTTTGCTAAGAGAGAGGGACAGGTTGCAACTACCTTCACCTTCTATAGGAGAGAGCAGTCTGCACAGCTGACAGGACTGAGAGCCAGTCCTCCCGCTCCACCAGCATAGCAATGGCCTGACTGGGTCAGACCCCAGGCCATCTAACCCAGTCTCCTGTCACTGACCCTGGCTGGCACCAGGTGCTTCATAGGAAGGTGTGAGAAACTGGACACTCAGCAGGGTCATCTGCCCCCTCCCCAGGTGTCTGATCCATTGTCTGAAACCCCTACAGCAGGAGGTTTAATACCCCTAATTAACCAGAGCTCTGGATGTTCCTGCTCTGCACAGAAAGGTCCAGCCCCTGCAGTGGAGGTCTGAGTGAGCAGCCTGCATGGCATGCTGGGTAATGTCGGCTGCCGAGCCCCCAGGGCTGCCCGTGGCTGGTGCTGTGCTGGCTGCCCCCTGGGAGCTCCTTTGCCTGTTTCCTGGCGGGTTTCTGTGCCGAGCCGATGACCTGCGGAGGGGTGTTTTGTGCATAGCACGAAGCCGGTCCCATGTCGCCTGTAACAGCCCCCGGCCTCCAGTGGTGAGATGACACTTGGATAGTTGGGAAGTGGGGCGCTGCGTGGTGGCGTCCCCGGGCGTGGGCTGTGACTCGGGCTGCCGTTGGGCTGGCTGGCTCTGCCGCTGTGGGTGCGTGGGTTTCGGAGCTCTGTCCTAAAGAATCCGAGCTGTGACCCACAGTGCCCCCGTGCTTAACGCAGACTAAATTTCCTCTCCCTGAGCTCCCGCTCGCTTGGCAGGCGTCAGCGCCTGGGCTGGCCAGGCGCCCAAATCACACTCCACTGTGTGCTCTGAGAAGAGACACAACAAAATAACTTGGTTTCCTGGCCGGGCGCTCTCGGGCACGGGAACTCCGCATCGCCCGCAGGGCCCTCTCCCTTCGCACCCGCTCTTGGTTGTCAGTGCTCAGGTCCCGCGTGGTGAAGGACATGAAAGCACAGGATGTGTAAACGTTTCCCTGGGCAGGTTGGCAATTAAGGCAGCTCCCTTTGGGGGGGCCGTTCCCCACCTCCAGGCCCCACAGCCACTTCAACACTTGTCGTCCCGTCCAAGTGTCTCTTCCTCTCCACGGGGCTGAGATGAATGGCTGCAGGGGCTGTCAGGCCTCGCTGGGAGGAAGCAGTTTGGGGCTTTTGTTTGGTTCTGTTTCCTCCCGCAATGACTATTCCATATGTCAGTGGATAATGAATGAAGGTGCGTTGAGTGCTCCTCAGTGAGCCGCCGGCCGTTCCAAGCCCACTTCCCTCCTCCGCAGCGCAGCTGACCCGGGCTGGGGGAGAGTGCCGTGGCTGGCGGGGCTGAGGGAGCTCTTCTTTCAGTAGCTGATTAGCCAAGAGAGGGAAAAAACCCTTCAGAATGTACTGCTGGCAGACAGCTTCTTAAACTCATCACTGCGGGTGCGTGTGTGTGTGCGTGCTTCCTGACCGGCTAGCTGTAGCAGATGCCTGGGGCTTCCCACTTCCAGACCGTATTAAACACTTAGCACATCTCGTTGGAGAGGTGCCAGCCCTTAGCCCCACACAGTGGCCTCAGAGGGGTGTGAGGTAAGGCAGCCGAGAGGCCGTAATTAGCCATACGGCCATAAGGCCAGGGATTGCTTGTCTACACCCTCGCTACTTAACCCTGGGGACAGGTGCTGGCCGGACTGCCCGTCCTCTCCCCTGCCCCAGGACTGGGGCATCAGGGCACACCTCCCCCACGTGCCGACCCATGGGCTGCATGGCAGGGGCATTCAGTCCTTTTCACCGCCGTGGTGACTGTCTCGTTCAGCAGTGATGGGATGGGGTGGAACGCCTCGTCTCCCTGGCTGGGAGCATCTTGGAGCCAAGTGCATGGTCTCCTTGGAGGAGGAGGCCCGGAGGCTCCTGACCTGCCCCCTGCGGATGACAAGGCTCGTGCTGGCTCTGTGAGAGCTGGTTTGACTGCGGGGGGAGCGGTGCGGACACCTGCGCTTAGGGGTGCTGCAGTTTGCGAGCCTGGTGTAACAGGCCAGCCAGCCTCGCTCTTCTCCTGCGTATGTAGGCTCCAAGTTCGCTCTGCCCGCTCCACGCATCTGCCGCACTCTGCCGCCCTGCGTGGTCTAAGGAGCAGTGTGTTCTCCAGAGAAGTGCGCCTCGGCCCAGGGCTGGTGGGCAGCTGGCCCCATCCTTCCCGCTCAGAGCCAGCAGGAGTCCTGCTCTGTTTGTGCCAGGCTGAGGGCCAGTTCGTGCACAGCCCCGCTCACACATCTCTTTGGGGTCTCTTCTCTCCCGCCCCCTGCTCGTTGATGCAGCTGAGGAAAATACGTCATGATTTTGCTACCTTCTCCTCCAAAACATGCCCATTCCTTTCTGCTCCCATCCCGGAAACATTAGAGACCCTCGTTCATTTCAATCCAGGGCTAGAGAAGCGTGGGAGGGACTTCAGACCCTGCTAGGCTAGGTGAATGGGCAGCATGTTCATCAGTAGCGCCTGTTGCGAGGAATAGCGTGAGCTCTTCTCACACATCCAAGGGCTGTCGGAGGACAAGGCCATGAAAGCCTGGGCTTGGTGCCCAGCAGCAGAGAGAGCAGCCCACCAAGTCAGGGTGCGTAAGACATGGGATGGGGAGATATTCAGAAAATCATCTATGAATCAATGTGGTGTCCATCTGTGGAATCATGTGCTCACTTCTGATCTCCTCATCTTGAAAGGATACCGCAGAAATGGGGGGAGTGCTCCAGAGCGGGCCAAGGGGAGCAGTCCAAGACCTGACACGACCTTATGTACGCAGAGGGGTTTAAAAGACTGAGGTGGTTTAGTTTAGAGAGGAAATGGGATCTAAGGGGACACTCTATCGGTGTCTGTAAAATAACAGAGTATGGGTAAGGTAAATTGGGCAGTCCTGCCACCATCTCGGCTACAGGAGTAAAGGGATAATCAATGAGATGGAAAAGGCACAAATTTAAAACTGATTTATTCACCCCTCTTCCCACACATAATGTAAAGGGTTTAACACACAATTAGCCTGTGGAATTCATTGCCACAAGATATTGATGCCAAATGCTTTGCAAAAGTAACGAATGCTAGGCATTCCCATGGATTATGAGAGCACCAGAGTTCTGTTTAGCGACAATAAAAGTGTAAGGGCTTTAATCATGCCTGCATCAGGGTGTAAGCCAGCCACGGACTGAAGTTTCTCCCTGTGTTTTGCTATTTCATAATTGTCCACTTTGGAGTGAATTCTGCCTTCCTCTGAAGCACCTGGTCTTGGCCGCTGTCAGAGACAGGATACCAGGCTAGATGGGCTCCTGGTCTGCAAAGGGGCTGGCTCACTGCGGGAGCGCCTCCTCATGGCCAGGTGTGGCGTAGTGGCCGTTTCCCCATATGGTGCCCTCTGCCAACAGTCGTTCTGTTGCTGCGGTGGTCCCTCCTGCTGCAGGGAGTCCAACTCCGTGATAGTCCAATGACCTTGCAGTGGGATTTCCATCGGTCTCTGGGCTCCATGGTCCCCACACCCCTAACTTCAAGGGATTTCGCCCTACCTTTCTCCGTGGCCGGTAGGGGAACCCAGGCTCTCACTTTACTCCGGTTCCAGCCCCGGGACCCTGGAGCTGGCAGCCAGGGTCTGCTCGCTCAGGCTCCTTGCCGTCTCCCCAGACGGCTTCCTACCTCTTGTGTGCCTTGGAGAGTGACAGCAGACACTTGTCCTGCAGCCCTTTTCTTCTACAAACCTCCTGGCTCTCTAGTCACCATCCAGCCCCTCCCCAGCTGGGCTTCAGTCTCAGTTTAGCCTGGCTTGCTCTCCCCCCAGTGCTGCCTGGTGCGTTAACTGGCCTCTCATGCCCAGATGAACCCCCTCAGGGGCTGTGTGGGGTAGGCATCCCCTCACATGGTCCGATTCGGCGCAGCGGTTCGTCCTCCCCTGTTTGTCTTTGGTTGTGAGGCCTGAGCAAAGAGCCATGTGCCCCTGTGGCAGCGTAACAGGAGGCCAAGGGCCCGGTGCAGCCTGGAGCAGCTCTTGTCCCCTGCTGGGGGTGCTGGGCGGGTCCATGGGCTCTCTCTGTAGGTTGCTTGTTCCCACTTTGCCTTTGCAGGAGGTGCTACACCTGACTGTCTGGCTGGGGACAGCAGAGGCAGCCAGGTGGTGAACCTCTCCGCGTGCGGCTGGGCCCTCAGATGCTGCCTCTCCTGATGGTCTTGGCTTGAGGCGCTCTGGAGCTTTCTTCGGAGGGCGGAAAGCCTGGGTCTGGGCAAAGGGCCGCCCAGCCCAGCTGCTACGCTTCCCAGCTTTCCGCACGCCCTGGCTTACCCACCCTGGATGGGGCGGGAGGGGTCTGAGCTCTGTCCCTTAGTTCGTTGCTCCCTATTAAGGGGTTTGGAGGGATCTAGCACCAAGGCGTTCCCCTGCCCTCGGCGTCTCAGGCTGGACTCTGGGCCGTTGGGAGGATGGTAGAGTGGCTGGGGCTCGCCTGAGTGGGGCAGCCTCAGCAGCTGCAAGAGGCTGGCGAAGGCTCGGCCTCCAGGTCCTGCAGCCAGAGTGGAAAGTTTCTCCCTGCGCCGCGCCTGTGTTTCGGGGGCGGGGGCAATCGGGGTGTTGGAGCTGCAGGGATTTGATAGCATCGAGGCAGACTTGTTCTGCACGCTGCCACCCCAGGATAGGTCGGCGCTGCGAGACTACCTCCTCCTGCACGCCGTCCCAGCTGGGTTCTGTCTGGGCCAGGCTGGCATTTCCAAATGGAAACTCAGGCTGGCTCTGTGCCGCCTGTTGGCACTGGGCGAAAGTGCAGTAACCCTTCTGCTTCAGGCTTGCTCTGCAGAGAGCTACCCTGAGCAGAGCACGAGGCCCAAGCGGGGCTGGTGTGTGGCGTAAGGAAAAGAAACCAATTAACTGGTGCTGATACAATCATAAAAAAGAGGAACTCAATGACTCTATTTTCTGGCTGCCCCAGACTTGATATTTAAAGTGTTCGCACAGCAGCTCAATCGGGACAGGAAAGACTTTCTTACTCTGGAAGGAATTACATCAGTGAATTACACTGAAACAATCAGGTCTCTGACCCAAAAAGAGAGAGAGAGAGAGAGAGAAACCCACAACAACTTTCAGCTGAGGAGCGGAAACTTTTTTCCATTTATTTTCCCCCTCTGTGTGCGAGGTCTGCATGCTCTGCTCCGGCTCAGTTTTCAGCTCGTCCCTTTTGAAGCAAATCTCCTCCTCCCAAGCAAACCTGCTGAGATCTCGTTCCCGCTGCTGGAAACTCACCGGCATCGTGTCTGCTGAAAGGAGAAGGCGCAGGGTTTACACTGAAGAACTAACCCCATTAGATCCTCCCCTGTCTGCACTTTATCGGTCACGCAGGTTGCCCAGGCTTTATCCAGCCAGGGCTCTTGTTGGCCAGAGGTCCAAAGGCTGTGCCTGAGCTGTACAAATTGTTGCTGATTGCAGAGCGTACCGCAGTCCCCCGAATGTAGGCAGCGCGGCATGCTCGGTTCTGGAGCCAGGCTCGCCACTGTAGAATTGTGGGTGGTTCTCCCGTGACGCCTAACGTTGGGTCTGTATTCCCCTGTGGCGGCCCAGTGAGGCCAAGGTATTGCATGTCGTTCCCGGTTTGCAGTGTACCCAAAGGGCTCTTCAGCGAAGGCCAGGGCAGTGTAACCATTGCACGTCTGTAGGCCTGGCACAGAGGAGCTGAGAACAGTCTGAACGTTCCCCTAGCCCCCAGGCAGGGCAGGGATCACTCATAGCCCCTGTGGCAGACGTTGCTCCCCCTGCAATGGCTGTGGTCCCCGCCATGGTACAGGTGAAGGTGCATGCCAGCCTCTCCACCATCTTTCCAAGGCACAAGGGCCACAGGGAAGTGTGGAGCACTCCCCCTGCTTGGAGTGCCTGGAGCGGCTTCCCTAATGTCATGGGCAGAGCGCTGGCCTGGGAAGCCAGAGATCCAGCCCATGACCTCCCCTTCTAAAGGAATGATGGGTCTCTGCTCCAAGCCTGCCCAAGCCTCCAGGCAGCTATCGCGGGCCTCTGCGCGGCCCCTCCAGAGATTACATGGGCTCAGAAAGTCATGCTGTCACCCTGCTGTAGGTGGTGGCCTGAAGGGCCCTTCCCCAGAATCAGCATCTGAGCATGGGGGGCTGGCTTAGCGGATCGGGGGCGCTGCACATCAACACTGCTCTCTCCTCCCAAGAGAGGAGCTCATTCAGAATGAACCTGTGAGGGAGGTGGCTCTCCCCGTGAATTGCTGGCCCCAGTTCCAGCATCCCGCCTCGTCAGCCTTGGTTCCGTTTCACGAGTGAGAGGAAGAGCTGGGGGTGGGGGGAGGAGGCAGGAGGCTGCTTCGGTCGAATCCAGGACCTGAAGTGGCTCTGTAAAGCCAGGTGCAGGGCTAATCAACCAGCCCCCGCGATGTCTGGGCCAAGCTCTGTCGCTCAGGCAAGGCAGTGGCTGGCCGTTGAGTCTGTGGCTCCAGGAGCTGCGCCGGGAAAGCCGGACAGGGATGGTTTCTGATCTCAGGCTGGTGCAGGGAAGGAACTGATGTGCTGTGATCTGACCCATGGTTTGGCTTCGTACTCCATGAGCGTGGCCAGGGGCTGCTTGGGAGACATTCTGTGTCTGCCATGGCCGCACCCAGCCCCTGGGCCGGCTGGGCCTGTGCTCTGAAGGCTCCCGGCACAGTGGCATTTCAGGGCCGGACTTGAAGCTGGTTTGCCCAGCTCCCTGTGGAGCCTGCAGTGCCGCTGAGCAGCCTGGACCAGACTAGGGTTCCTGAGCGGGGCCTGCGGTCAGCTGGGTGTCCCCAAAAGCAGGAGCTAGGATAGCCGCTGTCTCTCCCTGGCCAGCTGCAGCCAGGCAGGGCTGCTGGGGAAAGGGCAGCAAGCTGGGCTGCCCTTTGCTTAAGGGGAGTACAGGTTGGTGTGGCCGGGGGCTTGGAGAGCTGGCGGCTTTGCGGGTGAAGGAGAGGTGTGAAATAAACTCATTGGACCCATCTGAGCTCCTGAACTCCTTTTCGACAGGCTCTTTAACAGGGCAAGTAAAAAGCTTGAACTACGGAGCACCAGGTAAACTTTCACAAACTAGCTGCTGGCTCTGTGGCCGTGAGAGGAATACAGAGAGGAGCTGGTGGCTGAGCTGGGCCGTAGGGAGCACGGGCAGTTACCTGAGAAGTGACAGGGTGAAGGCCTGACCCTGTCAATTTCAGTGGGGCCAGGATTTCACCCCGGGAAGTCTGGGGAGGGGATAGGAGAAAAGAGAAACGTGTGTGTACTGACGTCATCCTGGCTCTTGCTAGCTGGTGAGCAAAGTTCACTCCCTGCTGTGCACAGAAGGAACGACCTCAGGATGCTCAGATTACCCAGAAGGTGACGCTCCTGTAGGTAGTAAGCAGCAGTGGGAGGTGTGTTGGAAATAAACGGGGTCCCAGCTGGAATACAGAATTGTGCCCCTCTGTGCTGGGCACTGCACAGCCCTGCTTGGTTGGTTGTTTTTTTGGGTTAAAAATCCACTCAGTGAATCAGTGTCGCCGATTTCCAAATTCCCATTGGTTCCCTGGGAAGGAAATACATATGCCCTGCATGGGCCAGACCTGAGCTCTGGCAGCCAGAGGAGCGAAAGCATGTTCCAGAGCTAAGAACTGATCACCAAGCAGAGGCGCACTGGACTGTGACTGGGACGTGGGGTCCATTCCCAGCTCTGGCCCAGGCCCTCCATGTGACCTGGTGAAGTCACGTCGGGCATGTCCTTCACAACACCGGGAGCTGCCTTCCAGTCCCCATGCACACATCTACCTCCAGCCAAGTGGCGCTTTAAGCTGGAGCTAGCGGGCCCATGGGAGCAGGGAGCAGGTTGAGTCTCTAGTGCAACATCTCAAGTTACAGTGATTCACCATCAGCTACTCTGTTCATTCAGCTGCTCACATCACTCTGGATAACTCAAGTGTCCTATTGAAGTATGGCCACTTGGGCTAGGCTGGCCTGAGGGCAGTAATCCCTGTACGAAAGCCTGGTCTACACTGTAAAACTAGGTCAGGCCAGGGTGTGAACAATCCAAGCTCCTGAGCAGCATAGTCAAGCCGACCCACGTCCCTGTGCGGCCAGTGCCAGGTCGACGGAAGAATTCGCCTCAGGGAGGCGGATTAGCCAGGCCATGGGGAGAACTCTTCCCATGACGTACAGCCCTGTTGCTGCTGCTTTTTAGGTGTAGATGAGCCCTCACGCATCCGTGGAAGATAAGCCCGTAATCCCTCCCTTCCTCAGTGGCATGGGGCTGACCCTTGCTTTTCCCCACCAGGCTCTTATCTCTTTGGCTTTGCTCTTCTGGAGGGGGCTCTCAGTATCTGGGCACAGCACCTGTCACGCATGGGCCCTGATCTCCGTTGAGACGCTATTGTAATAATGTTCTGCCTCTAGCTAGCCAGTTCTGCTCGTTCCGGGGGAGAAGCCGCTTCTCCCATAGGGCCAGGAGTCTCTGTACCTTGGCTTCCAGTGAAGATTTTGCTACAGTATTTCTCAGAATGCAAACGGGCTCTGCTGCCGCTTTCATGTGGCTTGGGAATTGGCCCAAGGGTAACTTGTCCTATTGCATTGTGGGGCGTGGGGCTCTGTGATGAAGCGGGACTGTTCTTAATGTTTCCTCTGAATAGTGTGGGGGTGCCTCAGTTTCCCCTAGGCAGTTCTTAAGTATCTAGGTGGTGGAGTAAGGGTGTATGATCACTGCAGAGCCCTAGAGGGCAGGTGTGTGCAGGGGTCTGGACACGGAGAATGGCTGACAACCTATTTCCTGGCAATTGATGGCCTTGGCCCTTCCCCCCTTGCAAGGTGAGAGCTAAAGGGTTGAAGACAAAGAGATCAGGTGACCACCTGGCCCGGGAAAGGGACAAAGCCCAGAGGAGGAGGGGCTGGAGAGAGTTTCAGTTTGGGGCTGGCTGGGGACATGGAGTGAAGTGCAGACATGGTTGTCTGGCTCACGGCCTCCCAAAATGGACCTGGCTGAGGGGTCCTGTTCTCTGCACCTACAAGCTCTGTGTTAGACCATATTCCTGTCGTCTAATAAACCTTCTGTTTTACTGGCTGGCTGAGAGTCACATCTGACTGCGGAGTTGGGGGCAGGACCCTCTGGCTTCCCCAGGACCCTGCCTGGGCAGACTTGCTGTGGGAAGCGCATGGAGGGGCAGAGGAGGCTGAATGCTCCGAGGTCAGACCCAGGAAGGTGGAAGCTGTGTGAGCTGTGTGTCCTGCAGACAGGCTGCTCACAGAAAGGAGACTTCCCCAGAGTCCTGCCTGGCTTCGTAGGGAGCAGTTCCAGAGCATCGCCCAGGGACTCCGTGACAGGCTCCGTGTTAGGTCTGATCTTCATGAGGGTCACTAGTGATCTGGGAGAAGGGAGTAGACAGGACAGAGAGCACTGAACTGGGGAGAGCTGCCAGGCTCAGGGAGAAACCTGGTGGCAGCAATGGCTGAGAGCGAGCGCGAGGGGCGAAGGTGAACAGCTGACTGGCTGCGCAGGCCATGGAGGGACCCTTGTGCCTCTGGTCGGCCTACACAGAGGCTCTGGTATTGCCACGGTGGGAACACTTCACGTTGAAAGGGCGTGGGGAGGGGAAAGGAGAATCCTGGACCAGAATCTCTCCAAGGTCTCGCTCATCGCCAGCAGTCCTAACGGATCTGCCCCCGGAGGCTGGGAGAGAGACCCAGCCACTCCCAGCATTCTCCCCACTCTCCCGCTCTGTTGGGGCTGGAGGCAGGAGAGGGAACCTGAAGGGTGAAATGCAAATGTGCTGAGGTAATTCCCGCAACAGGCGATCCCTTTGGGACAAAGATCTGATGCCCGCCCCGGTCCACGTGTGTGTGTGTATGGCCGCGCCCGTCCAGCACGGCGGCTTGGCTGGCAGAGGCGAGAGCACTCGCTCGCTCCTCACCACGCTCAGGAATGCCTTGGCTCCGGCGCCGCTCGCTGCTGTTTTTAAACCCCACGTCATTCTGTCCTGTGTCTTTTCCTGCTGCTGCTGCTGCTGCTCCATTGGTTTTCATTTAATCCCAGCATGAAGTATTTTATTTTTCTGGGAAGCGGGGATAAGGTTACGGAGCTTGGCTACTTAACTGAGCTGTAACGAAGAGAGATTGGGAAAGATTTATTTCACCAGAAAGGAAAGCGGCTCCTTGGCCACGCTAGTTTCGTGGTGGGAATTCGGCAGCCCCGGGCTCTGCTACAGGAGAGGCTCTGGGCTCACGCGAGCAAAGCACAGGCACCCGGCCCCATGGAGGAGCGGCTCTGTGCAGGCAGGCCCCTCTTGTGGAGCGGGAATAGAGGGGGAGGTTTAGCAGGAGAGTGGGACTGGGGCGCTCTGATGAATTCCCACCTGCAGGTCTGGGGGGGTTTATTTATGTAAGGCAGGCTCAGGGAAGGGGTCTGTGTTAGCAGGGGCACATCGCCTGGGGTGCTCGGGGGTGTTAGCACCTGCCCAGCTCTGGGACCAGACTCTCATCTCTGTACAGCTGTGGGGAGCAGGAGGAATCCTGGGAGCCTTGTCCAGGGGTTCCTGGTGGGTTCACAGTCGTGCAGCATTGTGCCCTGCCCTGCTCAGAAACGCACTGCAGGGAGCCCTCCCGCTCCCAGGTGTCAGGGGAGCTGTAGGGATTTCCCTCGGCAGCTGTCTACATGGCAGGCCGCTGCGCAGCAGCCAGGGGTGACTGCACCACACCAGCCTGCTGGGCAGGAGCGGCCACTGCTCCGGCGCTGGGAAAGTCCAGGAGTGCCGTTTGGCATATGACTCCTTCGAAGGGCAGGTGCCAGGCTGCGCCCCGGGACATCTCGCCGCACTGGAGCAGGGTCCGTGGGGCAAGGTGGCATGCTGCTCATTCAGCCCCCGGTTTGCGGCGTCAACGAGCCCTACGTCCAGTCGCTGAGCGCAGCCGTCTCTCTGCACAGGCTGGGAGTCGAGGAGGGTCCCTGCTGCTGAACTGGCTTCTCCGGGTGGCTGCATGCCTGCTAGAGCCGGTGCGCTCTGGGTTCCAGCCCCCGCAGTAGCCGCAGTAGCCGTGCAGCCTGCACTCGCCCCCGGGGCTTGGCTGTAACTCTAGAGCGCACGGAGCCTCTGCCGAGTGCACGCCCGGGAGCCGTGCTTTGCTTTGCTCTGCAGCCAAGCGCTGTTACTGGCTTCTGCTGGCTACTGAACTGACAGCTGCCTGGAGGGTTGGCCGCTGCCCCTGCTCCCTGAGTGTCCCCCGTCCCTCGGTGTCCCACCCCCAGCTGCTAGGCTAGCTCCCAGTCTGCCCTCTGGCAGAGGGGGTGCTTTCTCATGTTTCATGAACTCTAGAGCAAGTCCTCTTTGTTTGGGAAAGTGGGTCTCCCGATTCCAGCCGCATCTTGAAAACCATTCACGTCCCCGGCTCTCGAACGCCCCCACCACCGCCACCGCTTCACCCTCTCACCTTGGCGGGAAGGGTTGAGTTCCCGTCTCCGCAGCTTCCCCTCCTTCCCAGGCTGGGGTGTCTGCCCCAAACCCCCTTTCTGTCCAGCTGCCCCCGCACTGGTCTGTCTTGTTTCTTTCCTCTTCTCCAGTCAGGTTTTCCTACCACAGCCGGTTTTTTCATTACGTGTTACTCGGCGCAGTGGAGGTGGGTGACAGTCAGGCCCTGGATTTTATAGCAAAGCAAGTCCATCTGCGTTAAAGAGAAGAGCTTCCTTTCCCTTGGATGGCTGCTGCTGAAAGCCTGGCCTCCTTCCGGAGCGGGAGCCGGATGGCAAGACGGGGAGGCGGCACACAAGGGACATGGGGATGACTAGAACCTCACTTTCCTTTGGTAAATGGCAGAGGCCCTTTAATCCCTGCTCTGACGGACTCGCTTGGTGGCCTGGGCAAGTCACTTCCTCCCGCCCCGGGTTTCCTTTTCCCTATGTGTAAAGCAGGGAGATCACCCCACTGGGGAGTGTGGGGCTAGCGTTTGCAAAGGTCCCTGTAGGAGCTGGCAGGCCATAGTGAGGAGATTGCTACAGGAACCTGACTGGAATGACTCCAGCTAGCCTAGCATTGGGGCCTGGGCAGGCCCTGAGGAGCTTACCAGGACCCCCGTTGTCCCCTGCTCATCTGGCTTCTGCCTCTCTCGTCCATAGGGCCTTCACCATTGCCTGTCTTTTTCACCAGTCTCCTGCTGCAGGCTTAGCTTCCTCCCATGTCCTTCTGATAGCTTGCAGCTCTGGGTTCTTCTTGGTCTGCCTTGTCACCTCTTGCCCAGGGGTTCAGTGCATCACCTGTCTTGTTATGCCCGTGCTCATAACAGGGCGACACTGAGTAGGCATGGTGCATTTCGGCGAGAGATGGACTCTGTCTGTTCACTCTCCTTTGGGCTGAAACTTTCCAGGCTTGGCATGGGGCTAGGGAAGAGTCTCCTCTGGCTCCCTTTAGCTGCGTGGGAGGGGGTTATGAGGTCCCTTTGCTCGCTTCTGACTTTCTTGTGGCCACTCTGGTTGTTTAAAGTAGCAGCAAGGGGGCTTGAGGAGCAGGTAAGGCTGGAGTTCCTCTGTAGAGGTTGCCATCTCCTGGCCATGAGGCCACCCCCACTTTCCGATCCTCCAGTTGCAGCCCCAGACGGCTTCCTTCACTGAGGAAACCCTTCTGTACAGGGAGCAGGTTTGTACGGCACCCACCCTGGCTGTCTCTTGGCCAGCCAGTGTCCCTCCGTCTTGTCTCCAGTAGGGTTTGGCCAGCCCATCCTGAGCCAGGTGTGGGAGAGCCACGCCCCCCTGCCTGTCAGCTTCCCATAGAAGGAGGCTGCTCCCGTGGCTCAGGAGAGGGGACTGATGGTGCCCTGGGAGCCGCTGCCCAGCTCCCCGCAGTAGAGAAGGCGCACAAGGCTCCAGCTGGAGTTCATCCTAATCCCTTCTGGGTTGTAACCCCCCCCTCTGCTGGCATTCTCCTGGGCCTGGCCTCCGCCTGGAGGGGAATGGCGTGTCTGCCGAGTCCGAGCCATTCGAGGACTAAAGGGCTGGAAAATACATCCTGGGCTGGAAGATGACAAAGCACCTGCAGGGCTCTGGTGCCAGGACAGGTGTCTGTTCCCCCCAAAAACAGCCCTTTGCCATGTGGGCACCTGCCAGGAGTGGGGGGTGCTCCTGGGGAGGCTGGCTGGTTCTCCTGAGGGGGCGATGGCCTGGCATGGCACAGCCCTCGTTTCTTCTCTTCTCTGTAGTGGTTCAAAGGGTTGCCCTGGTAGGGAGGGACGAGCTCAGGCTGGATGCCCCTCATGAGCCCTATAAGGGCCCGGGCACTGATCTGCAGGCCTTGCTAGGTTTGGTACTTTACCCAAAAGAAGTGGGGAATGGAAATCCTTGCCTAAGGCTATGTTACAAAGAGAAACTGGGCCCACCCACGAACGCACGGCTTCTCCCAGCAGCACGACAGTGAAAGCAGAATGGCCAGACCTGTGCGTGCACCATTGGAAATGCTAACCCCTGGCACTAAGAATCTGGCTGGGGAAGGGCCAGCTGCCCGAGCTGAGGGGATGCCGAGGGAAACCAAGCGGCCAGACACAGCAATGGGGCTTTGACCGTTGTGTTGCTCATTGTCCCCTGGGGGTTCTCAGTAACGCAGGGGCAGCTTTGGATCACAATTCTAACTTCATGGTGGCCCTTGTATTTTAAATATAATAAGCAGTTAAAACTCAGGACTTGGCCTCTGTGTGGCTCAGTTTCCTGTCAGCAAAATGTGGATTACAGCACTGCCCAACTTGAGGACACTAAGGACCGTCCTGTGCTTAGATACTAGGGCAGTGGGACTGATATGTGCCGTAGAAAAGACATGAACAGGTGTAGGTCCTTGGAGCAGCCAGGGTTGGCGCTGCTGTGTGTTTGCCATCTCTTGGGGGCTGGAAGTTTCTTTGGTTCTGGGTTTGTCCAGCACCTAGCCCAGTGGGGCCTGGTCCATGGCAGAGTTAACTTCCGCTCTCCTGTGTTTTTACAACAGACCTAGCCAAGGCTAACAGTGGGTTAGGGCCCAATCTGGTGTAGGCACGAGCCAGAGGGTGATCAGGTGCAGGTTTATCTTGGCCAGTTGCCACACCTGTCAGAGTAGCGTGGTGGGGTCCCAGGCCTCGTTCAGGCCTTTGGTGTTATGGAAGTAGGGGTAGTGCCCAGCAGCATTTAACTTCACAGAGGGGAACTGAATGCAAATAAGGAAGCTAGTTAAATGGAAATGAAAAGGAACAATCACAAGAGTGAAATGGCAGCAAAGTGCACGGACTATTTAAAAATACAGTAATAAAGGCTCAAACTAAATGTATATACCATATAAAACAAATAGGAGGAGGACCAAAAAAAGTTACCATGGCTAAACTGTGAGGCAGTTAGAGGCAAAAAGGCATCCTTTAAAAATTGGAAGTCAGATCTACTAAGGAAAATAGGAGCATAAACTCTGTCAAGTCAAGTGTGAAAGTATAAGGCAGGCCGGCCAAGAAAGAATTTCAACAGCAACTAGCTAAGGACACACAAATTAACAGCAAACCTTTTTTAAGTACCTCAGAAGCAGGAAGCCTGCCAAACGTAAGTGGGGCCACTGGACGACCGAGGTGCTAAAGCAGCACTCAAGGATGACAAGGCCGTTGCAGAGAAGCTGCATGAATTCTTTGCATCGGTCTTTGTTGGAGAGGAGGCGGGGGAGATCCCTCTACCTGAGCCCTTCTTTTCCGGTGACAAATCTGAGGAACTGTCCCCGATTGAGGTGTCAGTGGAGGAGGCTTTGGAACAAACTGACACACTGAACCGGAATAAGTCACCAGGCCAGACGGCGCCACCCGAGAGTTCTGGAGGGTCTCAAGTGTGAAACTGCAGAACTACTAACTCTTGCTTAAATCAGCTTCTGCACCAGGTGGCTGGAGGGCAGCTAATATAACAATGATTTTTAAAAAACAGGCTCCAGAGGCAACCCTGGAAATTACTGTCGTTGGGCTCACTGGCCCGCACCGGTAAAGGCCAGAGTGACCAGACGCAGAGATGGACACCATTTCTTGGGGAAGAGTCAACACGGTTTGTGTAAAGGGAAACCCTGCCTCCCCAATCTACTAGACTCTTTGAGGGGGTCGACAGGCATGTGGACAAGGGGGAGCCAGTGAGTAGAGTGCACTTAGATTTTCAGAAGGCCTCTGACAAGGTCCCTCGCCAAAGGCTCTTAAGCAAAGCAAGCTGTCATGGGATGAGAGGGAAGGTCCTCTCGTGGTTAAAAGACAGGAAAGAAAGGGTAGGACTAAATGGTCAGTTTTTACAATGGAGAGAGGTAAATAGTGGTGTCCCCCAGGGGTCTGTACTGGGGCCAATCCTATTCAACATATTCATAAATGATCTGGGAAAAGGGGTAAACAGTGAGTTGGCAAAATTTGCCGACAATACAAAAGTAGACAAGATAGTTCTAAAGCTGACTATGAATTTCAGCTGCCATTTTGTTGCCTAGTCACCCATTTTAGTGAGAACCCTTTGTAACTCTTCAATGTTGATAAATGCAAATTAATGCACATTGGAAAACATCATCCCAACTCTCCATTCAAAATGACGGAATCTTAATTAGCTGTTACCCCCTCAAGAAAGATCTTGGAGTCGTCTGAAAATATCTGCTGAATGTGCAGTGGCAGTCAAAAAAGCTGGTTAAATGTTAAGAACCATTAGGAAATGAATAGATAAGAAGACAGAAAATATAATGCCTCTCTATAAATCCATAGTACGCCCACACCTTGAATACTGCGTGCATTTCTGGTCAACTCATCTCAAAAAGATATATTGGAATTGGAAAAGGTAGAGAGAAGGGCAGTGAAAATTATTAGGGTTGTGGAACAGCTTCCATATGTGGAGAGATTAAAAAAGACAGACGGTTCAGCTTAAAAAAGAGACGAAGGGGGGATATGACTGAGATCTATAAAATCATGACAGGTGTGGAGAAAGTGACTAGGGAAGTGTTATTTACCCCTTCACATAACAAGACCCAGGGGTCACCCAATGAAATTAATCGGCAGCAGATTTAAAAGAAGCATAAGGAAGTGTTTCTTCACACAATGCAGAGTCAACCTGTGGAACTTCTTGCCAGAGGATGTGGTGAAGGCCAGAACTGTAACTGGGTTCCAAAAAGAATGATACACGTTTCTGGAGGCTAGGGCCATCATCGGCTGTTAGCCAGGATGGACAGAGACACAATCCCATGCTCTGGGTGTCCCTAAACCTCTGACAGCCAGAAGCTGGGACTGGACGACAGGGGATGGATCTCTCGATAAATTGCCCTGTTCTGTTCATTCTCTCTGAAGCACCTGGCACTGAGCAGTCAGAAGACAGGACCCTGGGCTAGGTGGGCCATGGCACTGGCCGAGTGCGGCCGTTCTTATGTAAATAAGGCCGAGTTAGCCGCCTCTCCGTTAGGGATCGGTGCCCATTTCTGAATGCGCCATGGCATTCTCTCGGCCCGGTCTCTGGTGGGCATGTGTCTGCTGCACGAATGGCACTTCGGCAAAGTCTAGGTCTGTACTGGCAAAGCTGTTCTGGGAAGTGGGAGATGGTTGCTCCAGATGTCCCTGACTGCCTGATGCTGGCACTGGTGACAGGCATTGGAAATCCCCCGTTCAATGGGCTCCATCTGAAGCATCTGGCACTGGCCGCTTTCGGAAGGCACTGGGCTGGATGGACCCAGTGCAGCCGTTCCTATGTGTTCTTTTTGGAAAGCCTGGAATAGTAGTGAACTGCCACGGGTCAGGACTGAGGGGCGCTGGCAGAGCTGGGGGGAAGCCCAGGGCTGGGTGTCGGGGTGCTGTGACTCAGGATTGAGGGGTGCTGGCAGAGCTGGGGAGAAGCGCAGAGCTGGGGAGAAGCCCAGGGCTGGGTGTCGGGGTGCTGTGACTCAGGATTGAGGGGCGCTGGCAGAGCTGGGGAGAAGCCCAGGGCTAGGTGTCGGGGTGCTGTGACTCAGGATTGAGGGGTGCTGGCAGAGCTGGGGAGAAGCCCAGAGTTAGGTGTCGGGGTGCTGTGACTCAGGATTGAGGGGCGCTGGCAGAGCTGGGGGGAAGCCCAGGGCTGGGTGTCGGGGTGCTGTGACTCAAGATTGAGGGGCGCTGGCAGAGCTGGGGAGAAGCCCAGAGTTAGGTGTCGGGGTGCTGTGACTCAGGATTGAGGGGCGCTGGCAGAGCTGGGGAGAAGCCCAGGGCTGGGTGTCGGGGTGCTGTGACTCAGGATTGAGGGGCGCTGGCAGAGCTGGGGAGAAGCCCAGGGCTGGGTGTCGGGGTGCTGTGACTCAGGACTGAGGGGCGCTGGCGGAGCTGGGGAGAAGCCCAGGGCTGGGTGTCGGGGTGCTGTGACTCAGGACTGAGGGGCGCTGGCGGAGCTGGGGAGAAGCCCAGGGCTGGGTGTCGGGGTGCTGTGACTCAGGATTGAGGGGCGCTGGCAGAGCTGGGGAGAAGCCCAGGGCTGGGTGTCGGGGTGCTGTGACTCAGGACTGAGGGGCGCTGGCGGAGCTGGGGAGAAGCCCAGGGCTGGGTGTTGGGGTGCTGTGACTCAGGACTGAGGGGTGCTGGCGGAGTGCCAATTTGAGGTACAGCTGGACACTCTCTGCGCGTGGCACTTGCCGTCTCTCCGGAGCGGGGCTGTGAGCCCGGTGCAGAGCATTGTCCTGGGCTCCCATCCTGAAGGATGGCTCTGAAGGGGCTGTCGTCCTGGATGCGCCCTGGGCCCTCCTCTGCTCTCTCCCCGCACTGGCAGGAAATGTCTCTTCAATGGGCTGTGCTGGGGCAGGGGCTGTTTTCCGAGCAGCGGGAACGTTGACACAGAAGACTGGGGCTGGTTCTTGTTGGCAGGTCCCTGGGAGCTGCTCTGCTGGGTTGTGGGCTGCGCTCACCATGCCGCCTGGTCCTGCCTAGCGTGGTGGAGCCAGGCTGGCGGGGGGGAAAGATGCAGGTGCATATAGAACCTGCGGGGGGGGCTGTGGTACCCGTTGAACCCATCATCTGACGGCAGGGATTTAATCCCACTGCCTTTCCTCCCGCTCTAGCTCTGCACCCAGCTGGCTGAGAGAGGAGGGTCCCCCGGGGTTGTGCGGGGCCTGGTTAGAGCCAGCATGTGGCTGGCTCTCTGTGGGAGTGAGGGGCAGAAGCATCTCTGAGCTCGCCCAGAAAGAGGGTCCCCCGCCTGAGTCCCGAGCAGAGCAGAGGCCCTGGGCAGGCGTTAGCTGGTGCTGCTGGAACTGTTCCTGCCCCGGGGCCGGGAAAGCTGGCCAGCCCTCCTGTGTCCACTGGCCCCAAGCAGTGTCCTACAGGCCGCTGTCCGGTGGCTTGTGCCCTGGGCTGCCACCCACCTGCACAGGGCCCCTTCCCGCTCTTCCCCCTCCCTGGCCTGTTCTCAGAGCCAGCAGAGGAGCTGTGCTCAGCCTTCGCCTCTCATAATCTTTAACGAGCTGGGCCTGCTCTGCAGAGAAGCAAGATGCTGGCAGTTGCTTTACAGGGGAGGCCAGCAGGGGGTTCTGGCATCCAGGCTGCAAGCAAGGCAGCCCCGTGGGTGCAGGCAGTGCCCCGAAGAGGAGTTACTGGTCGTATTCAGATCAGATTGACACTCGGTGTCTGGGCACAGCCCTGGGTGCTGGCTGCAGCCAGCTCAGGCTGTCGGCTGGTGCTGGCAGCTCCCCTGTCGATTTGGATCCAGTCCCCACCCTAAAATCAAGTAACTGTCTTGTGTGGGTTCCCCCTCCCCCCCCTGCTAGAGGACCCCGAACATCCCTCCCGTGCAGTGTTCACTGGCCTCCCCTTTGGCCCATGCCTCATTAGCTGTCCTGCCTTGAACTGTGGGGTTCGGCCTGCTGCCCCAAGAGCCATGGAGGGGGCCCTGTAGGGTGAGGGTTGGGGGAATGGAGATATCCCCTCCCCAAAGGGGTCTTTCCCAGCAGTGCAGCCACTTGGAGCAGCTTCCGAGCTGGGCTGGCCCAAAGTGCTGAGCAGGGCTGTAGTGGTGAACCTCCCATACGGCCTGTGGAAAGCTGCGTCCCCTTTCCCCCTGCACCGTGAAGCAACCCGTGTCCGGCTCAGAGCAGTGGGGAAACTTCGGGGGGTGGCCGGTGGGGGGGGTGTCTCCACCTCTGGCCCTGGTGTAAATTCTCTGTGGTCGTCCCTTACCACAACCTTCCTCTACAGCGATGGGACCGGGCTGTTCCCTGCAGCTGTGTGGGTGCAGCCCTGCCTCTCCAAGCCCCCGCTTGCTGGTGTGTGCCCGGCGGGGTAGACGCGTGGTGGATGAACAGCCTCGGCCATTGAGGCGGTGTCCCTGTGTCTATGGCGAAGTCCCAGAGACACCTGCCAGGCTCCGGGCTCTAGCGAGGACGGCAGAGTGCCGTGGGGCATGCGGGGGTCTGCGTCCCCTTTGGGAGCAGCTCCCAAGGTGTCGAGAACGGAAAAGTCCAAGCAGCGTCAAAGCAGAAAGTGGAACCTGCCAACATTAACACTTGATTTGGGCTTGTGGGAGCAGAAGCCAAAACGGAGGAATCTTGGCTGGGGAGAGGGAAACTTTCTGCTGCGGGCAGTAAGTCAGCCGGGGGTTGGGGGGGAGCCATTGACAGGCTCGTGCACCGGCTGCCGGCATCTGGGGAGCAGGGGCAGTGCTGTGGGGCGTGGGTGGAGGCTGGGGTCGGGAAGGCCCCTTGGCTTGTGGCTAAGCAGCATCTGCCTCGGTTGCTTTGCTGTGCCTTGCTCGGTGGCCCTGTCTCTGGGGCTGCACCATGGGGGGATAGCGGTGCGGGCGTCCTGGCTACATCACACTGGCCTGAAAAGAGCACGGTCAGAGGCCCGTAGATGGCCTAGCGCAAGGGGGCTGCAGCTCAGTGGGGGGCTGGCCTGAGGGGGGACCCCACGTTTGGGTGCTGCCCAGCGTGGGGTGGGAGGGCAGCTTTCTGCCCAGAGCCCACGTGTGTGCCTGCCGCTCGCTCTCGCTCCGAGCCCGTTGGGAAGAGGAGGTCTGGCCCCGAGGCCCACGGCCCTTCCAGGTGCAGGGTGAGACGCACCGACAGGAAAGCCGCTGACAGCTGGCTTTGCTAAAGAAAACAACCCTCCATAAATCAGGCCTGGCTGCGGCTGGGGGAGAGCACCAAGGCAGCCTCTGCCGTCCCCACCATGGTCTGGGAGGAGAGGAAGCAAGTGAGCGCTTTCCCCCTCATTAACTGCCTTAAAGCTTCCTGTGTGTGGTGGGGGAACCCAGCTGATCGTGCCTCTTTGCCAGGAGATGCTCTGCCACCCCCACTGCCACACACACACACCCCCGGTTTCGTGGCATGGGGACCCCGCTTGCCAGCCTTAGCGGTGGGGGAGCAGGGCTCTGTCTCAGTCCAAGCCAGGGCTGGGGTGTGGGGAGAGGTGGTGGCCGGGACCTAGGTGCAGCTCAGGGCGTAGAGCCAGGGACCAGCCTCTTGGGCTGCAGGACTGCTCCCCCTTGCTCTTGTGCCAATGCAAGGGAACAGCATTTGCCCCAGGTCCTGCTCTGCTGCCAGGCTCGGGGACCCGGAGCTGTGCCGCAGCCCCATGCCCTGGGTGTTCCTAAACCTCCGACCGCCAGTAGCTGGGAGGGGACGATGGGGGATGAGTCACGCGGTAATCCCCTTGTTCTGTTCACTCCCTGTGAAGCCCTGGCCCCCAGCCGCTGCGTCTGCCGGGCTAGGTGGACCATTGGTCTGGCCCGGTGTGGCCGTTCTCGTGTTACGGTGAGATTGCCACTCTGGGGGCACAGCTTCCTGAATGCTGCTGGGGAAGCTGCCATTGGCGATGCCCGGACTCGGCTCAGCCTGGCCAAGGGGGAGCAGATAGCCATCAGGGGGCCAGCCCTGCTGATGGGCACCCGCAGGAGGTCACAGGCGCCTTGCAGGCTGTCCTCCCATGCTAGTGCTGAGTGGGCCCTATGCTATCCACTCTCTGCCTTTGCCGCCTGGTCCTTGTGGCTGTGACAGGGCCAGGAAGAGGGGTGAAGCGGAGGGGGGTGGCCACTGGCTGTGAAAAGCTCATTTGTGCTGGGGTCTCCAGGACACAGACCTGCTGCCCCTTCCCCCCTGTCTCCAGGGAGCAGAGCCAGCAACCAAGCGTGCTCAGGAAAGTGACTCCTGTGGTTGTCAGCCAGGTGCGTTCTGAGGACAGCCCGTTAGCAGCTGGGGGGCAGCTTGCACGTCCAGAGGTTTGTTACTTACGGGGCTGTGGGAGTCACGTACTGATCAGCCCATGGGGAAGAAGGCTGCCTGCAACCAGACCAGACAGCTGCGGTCTGGCTCGGCTGCCCAGCAGGCCGGCAAGGGCTGCATCCTCTTCCTGCAGAGGGAAGCCATTGGCCCAGGTAAGGCAAAGCCGAGGCCTGCTTCACCCCGTGGAGGGGTCCAGAGTCCTGCGCCCGGTCCCTTCCTGCGCTGTCATCCGTGGCCTGTCCGGTGTCTGTGGAAGGTCTCCTTCCAAGTTGGGGCCCGGTGAGTACTCTCCTGCTGCACCCCTGCCGTGGGATCCCACACAACTTTGATCTGGGGGCAAGGCCTGCCCCCTGAGCAGTCGCCCCAGGAGTCTGTCCCCCCGGTGTGCTCCTCCTACTTACCACTAGAGCGTTGTACAGCCCTGCCTCATAATGCCACCTTGTGAGGCCAGCTGGTAAGATCCCCTTTTACAGAGAGGGAAACTGTGGCATGGGGGCAAAGTAATCTGCCCTAGGTCACCCAGAGAGTCCGTGTCAAAGCTGGGAAGGGATCCCAGGAGTCCTGCTCCAAGCACTGGACTCCGATGCCTCCCCTTTGGACTCTGGAATCGATATTGGTTTTAACACACCAGCCAAGGGCTTGGGGAGGGGCCAGGGTGTCTGTTCTGAGCTCTCGGGACTCATTGTGCTGTCCAGCTGACCCCTGGCTCCTGGTCCGCATGTCTGCATGCTCGCTCTCCTCCTGGGATGCCGGCTGCTCCCCCAGCCCCTTCCCCGTCCCGCTCGCTCCAGTTGGAGCTGACGTGCACTATTTGTCAGAGATAAAAAATAGCGGAGAAGGCCTGGAAAGACAGGAGGCACAGGAAGGCAGTTTGGTAGTTCGAGACAGAGGAGCAGAATTAACGTGCAGTGGGGGATTTGGAGTGAACACTGCCTGCATTGTAATCCGATAGGGGCAAGGGAAAAAAGAGAGACCGAGAGAGAGAGACTGACCCCGCGGCCCCAGGAGAGAAGTGGGGAGTAGGAATGAGGAGAGAGTGAAGAATTCCAGAGGTGGACTGGCTTCCTCTTTCACCAGACAGACACAAGGGAGCCGGGCAGCGAGCCAGCCCCGTACCTGCACTTCCAATCTGAGCCATTGACAGCTGGAGCTGCTTTGGAAGGGGGAAGGGGAGGAGATGGAGGCGGGGAGGGGGGGTGCTCGGGCACTGGAGGGAAACCGCACAGCCCAAGCCAGAAGCGATTGCTGCTGTCGAGGGGAGAGGCCTGCTTTCTAAACAATAGGATTAAAGCAGGCAAATGCAATGTGGGGCGGAAGGGGGGCATCCCCCGGGCACCCTGTGCTCCCTCAAAGGTGTCGTCTGAGCCTGGTGCTGGGTCTGACGGGCTCCTTTCTTTCAGCCCAGGGAAGGGGCAGCCTGTGCCTGTGTTGGTCTCTCGGCCCCGGAGCCAGGGCTGCTGGTGTTGGCGCTGGGGAGTCCCACCTGGCCGGCATTGAGTGTGCGAGCCCGGCAGTGGGGTGAGGCAAGGCAGGGGAGGAAAACACCTAGCAGCAGCTAAATCAGGGGAAGAAAGGGCTGCTGAGCGCTCGCCCCAGCAGGGTCACATGTGTTTCCTGGCAGCCTGGCAGGTGCGGAGCAGGGATGCCGGCAGAGCGCCGTGTGATGGATCATGTGGTGAGCGCGGCAGCTCGTTCCCTGATGCGTGGGGACAGGTAGTCCACAGCGGAGGGCCTGGCTGGGGCAGACTTTCCGTGGCTGGGCCTAGGTACCCTGTCAGGCTGGGCAGGCCAGCTCCGGGAGTGGGCGGGGCTGGGGCAGCAGCGGGGCCTACCCCTGACATGGCAGATTGCACCACGCAGCTGTTAGCCACTCTGTGGAGACGGTCTGCTACATGTCGACACCCCCGTCCGCCGTGCAATTGCACAAGAGCGGTGGAGGAGCGACAGCCCCATCAAGGTGGTGCGTGGCTGGCTTGTCCCTCTGCTCCCCACAGGCAGCCAGCTCACACAGCTTCGCTCCCTTCCCTGTTCCACACGCGGCCCCCACGTGGGCTGCACGCAGTGCGTGGAGACCGAGAGCTTGGAGCCTCCAGCCCGGCTGAACTCTTGGGGGCTGCTGGGCCAGACGCGCTCTGCATGCCTTAGCCAGGAGTGCTGTTGGAATACATCCTTTCGGGCTGCTGGAGCTAGGCCTGCCCGTGCAGGCTCTTCCCGACTCCACGGGGAGGGTGACATTCACAGACAGTCCAAGGGCTTCCCTCTGGCTTCTCTTTAGCGTTTTCTTTACACCTTCCTTCCCCCACGGTACCTGCACTGAGGCAGGGTTAGCCCTGCTGACCCTTGCGGTCCCTGGGGTTCTCTGATTCTGCCCGTATGGCTCGCGGCACAGCTGTCTGCAGGTGCCCACCGCTGCTTGCTGGGCCTACGGTACTTCAGGGGAGAAACTCCAGCTCTGTGGCCATTCTCTCCAGGACGATGCTTCCCCAGGTTCCGGCTCAGTGATTTCAGAGGAAACGGCAGTTTTCTAAAAGCTGTGGCCAGCAGATCTAGGCTTGCAGCTTTGGGTGGCAGGGGCCAAGAGCCAGTGCTCTGGTCTTCCCAAGCCCTTTCCAAGTTACCTGCTGCCACTCCTGTGACCTCGGGTGTGACAAAGTGGGACTGTTCTTAATGTTTCCTCTGAATACTGTAGGGGTGCCTCAGTTTCCCCAATGCATTTCTTAAGTCTCTAGGTGGTGCGATAAAGGGGGGTAATTGTTGGAGAGCAAAGGGCCAGTGTACATAAATGGCTGACACTGTCTCCTGGCAACTGATGGCCGGGGCCCTTCTCCCCTGCAAGGTGAGAGCTAAAGGGGCTGAAGAATGAGTCAGTTGGGGGCTGGCTGGGGTCGTGGAGTGAAGTGCGGACATGGTTGTCTGGCTCACTGCCCCCCAAAATGGACCCGGCTGAGGGGTCCTGTTCTCTGCACCTACAAGCTCTGTATTAGACTGTGTTCCTGTCGTCTAATAAACCTTCTGTTTTGCTGGCTGGCTGAGAGTCCCGTCTGACTGCAAAGTTGTGGGACAGGACCCTCTACCTTCCCCAGGACCCCGGCCTGGGCGGACTCACTGTGGGAAGCGCACGGAGGGGCAGAGGATGCTGAATGCTCCGAGGTCAGACCCAGGAAGGTGGAAGCCGTGTGAGCTGTTTGCCCTGAGGCTGCTCCCAGAGAGGAGACCTCACCAGTGTCCTGCCTGGCTTCGTAGGGAGCAGTTCCAGGGCATCACCCGGGGACTCCGTGACCCCGGGCCAGAGGATGCTGGGCAGTTCTTGGCCAGAGGGGGGTGGTGGGTGTGACACAAGGGTCTCTAGGAAAGGTGCATTGAGTCCTGGGGAGGAGAATCAACGCTGACCTCCCTCCAAAGGTTGCTTTATGGAAGAGCTCCACAGGCTGACAGTGGGGTTTGTTTGACCTGTCCATGTTGCATTCAAACCCAGAGCCTGGTGACTAGAATCAGTCAGGCCCTACTGCAACTCCTGCCCCGCAAACCTCCCTGCATGCACAGCGTAACCAACTGTACAGGGAAGTGGAGAGGTCAGAAAGCCGCAAAGAATATAGTGAAACATGGTAGGGTGTAAGCGGGTCCATCCCCGTGTGCTGGGTTTGGGATTTGAAGAAGAGGGTTGGAGGCATGGGCCATATGGCGTGTTTGATCCCAATGCATCTGAGACCAGAAGAGATGTATGTGGTGGTGGATTTCCTCTTAACCAGCAAGATGAATGTTGCATCCGTGTAGGGCCCCAGGGTGCTCAGTGTGGAGCCGGAGAGCTACCGAAAGCAGAGATGGAGGAAATCAATATGCCATGGCCGTTTCAGATGGAGTTCCCTGGTGGCCTGAGGGAGCAGTCCTGCCTGTGTTCCTGTGTCCAGTCCTGCCCCCACTTAGCAGTCATCCGCACCTCCCTCTTCCCGTGGTGCTTCCCGGGGGCTAGCCTTGTTTCAGAGCGTGGGGGGAAGGTGGGGGAATGGCAGAGAGACAGCCCCTGTTCAACTGGCTGGGCACAGCCCCCCTTCCCCAGCCATCTGCGGGTTCCTGGAGGATTAAGAGGAGGAAATCTGGAATTGGGTTACTCTCAATATTGAACCTGCCATTATGGTGTGTTTTATTTTGTTCTGTTCCGATAGGATTGGATGCAGCCTCCTTTTTAGCCCTTAATGGCTTGGCTTTGAGAATTTCCTTCAAAATTACACCACTGGCTTCCTGTTCTCAGAGCTCCCTGGAGCCCCGCAGCCTTGTGCAAGGGTTGGGGGAAATTGATCCCTGGAGCAGAGCTGGAGCCTGGACTGGTGCTGCTGCCGTTCTGTGTTGGGTTTTCTTGTTTTTTCTTTTGAGTGTTTCACTCGCCCCGTGGGAGCAGGGGCTGAGCGCTTGTAAACTGAGATCTTGGTTAGTGCATGCGTTTGCCTGGGAGAACACCCCGCCGCCGGGAGTCTGCAGTGCAGCTTCCCCCTTCCCGGCTGGGGCCTGAGGGGGTCCGGGCGGAAGGGAGAAAGGGTCTGTCACCCCAGGCGTGGTCGCTGCTGCTGTTCTGATGGGCTCCCACTTCCATCCGCCTGTCCTGGGGCCCTCTGCATGGGCCGCGCCTGGCGGTGCTGGCGGCATAGTGAATGACCAGGCAGGTGGGCGAGTAGGGCACGGGCTCCAGTCAGTGAGAAGTTGAAGTGTCATCTGAGAGCGGGCGGGGGGTCCTTCCCGTTCTCGCCGTGAGGCTCCCCGTTTGGCGACTGTGGGTGGCGCTACCCAGACCCTCTAGCCGGGCTGACTCCATTTGTGTAAACCCGTGTGTTCAAGGGTTGCAGTCCCTGCTGCAGAACGGCTGTGTTTGGAGCCAGGTGTGCACCTTTGCATTTCTCTCACCTCCTTCCCTTGCCCTGCAACCTACATGCGGGTGCTCTCCTCCTGACCGCTTGCTTGCAGGCAGCCAGGGCTGTCTAGGTGCCTGGCGGTTCGGCCAGGCCCTGTCTCCACCGTTGCAGAGAATGCCTGGAGCTGGCGATGCCAGCTGAACCGGCCATGCTGCTGGTGCTGTTTGCACTGGAAGCCACGGGGCTGCCCCCACTGGCCCAGTGTGCCGAGCTCCATTTGGGAACTACCCCAGAGCCCTGCGTGAGCAGTGCGGCTGGCCACCGGGGACTGTCCGCGCTGGAGTTCTCCCTCGATGGTAACTCAGGGCAGTTAACATGCTTGCAGAGGTTATTCCGGACATTTCCCAAACGGCTGTAGCCTGAAACAAGCCCTCGTGGTTTACCCTGGGGATCAGCCCATCGCTCAGCGCTTCCTTGGCAGCCGGTGACCTTGACATTAAAAAAAACAGGTTAGTGATGGCCAGCGCGGTGGGGTCGGTGCTCTGAAGTCGCAGAATGCTGTGCTGCAACAGATGGCAGGGCTGCCGTGTGTGGCTGTACAAAACCACAGTGCTGCTGAGCGCGCTCCCCAGTAGCGGAGGAGCCCGGCTGTCCCTGACCTGGGCTTTGCAGGCCTGGCCCTCCCCGATTGCTTTCCCATGCTGTACGTCCGGCCCGCAGCCAGTTCCCATCGGTAACGCTGAGATTGTTGGGGAAAGACCCTTCCTCGGGTGAATGGACTGCGGGCTGTTCCCGCTGGGCAGCTCTGATGGGGCTCCTCACCGAGACCGGGCCCAGCCGTTCGTCCCCAGCTGCGGCCGCCTGAGGTGGGCGGTGAGCCCCGCTTTCGCCCTGCGTGTGCGGTGTGGCCCGTGGGTGCACGGCGCCGGGCAGAGAGCCGGCGTAGGCCTGGTCTTCCCCAGCGAACGGCCCGATTCAGCCCTGGGGCAGCTCCACCTATGGTAGCTGAGGCAGAAGCTGTACGGTGGGCAAGGTGCAGACGTTCTTCTTGCCACGCTGGGTCTGCGCCCGGCGGCTGCGACAGCTGCCACCAGCGGGGGGCGCGTGCCCGTTGTCCAGACGGCGGGCATGGTGAGCGCTCACGTCTCCAGACCGTTTCCGTTCTCTGCTCACTCAGAACCGCCGGTCGCGTTTCTCGCGTTCAGTGCGGGGGGAGAAGGAACAGCTGCTCCAGCAGGATTTGTTGGGCACGCACCTGAGCGGGGCAAGGCTGGGGGGTTCAGGCGGGCCCAGAGAGAACTCCTGTCCCTGCTGGTTGGAGAAACGTGAGTCTGAAATGTAGACATGGAGGGGTGTTCGAAACCGTGGGTTGGAGCTGAGTGGGAAGCCGAGGGGGCCGTATCTTCCTCACCAGTCACTCCCCAGCCAGTCGGTGATCCGCTGGCAAAGACAAGTGAGGGCATTTCCTGTTGTTCCCTGTCTCCCACTTAGGGGACAAGATCCCAAAGCTCTGTTACCGCTGAGGGTTGCAGACTGTCCTGTTATATCCTGCCACCTGTCGTTCAGTCCCTACCACAATGTGTGCAGGGTGTGCAGCCCTGCTGAATTAGGGGGTGTTGGCAGCTAGGCGCCTTCCTGTTGACTCTGCAGTTTGAATGTGGCATGCAAGGTTTTTTGTTTTGAATATTAGCTGTTCTATACTTTCCCACACACCTGCTCCCTCCTCCCCAGAGCTGAGCCCTTGGTAAGTCTGTGACACGTTTCTAGGTGTGCACCCCGTCCCTTCCAGCCCCAGAGTGCAGCAAGGGAAAAGGTGTGGGAACTGGAAGCATAGGAGCTATACAGACGTTTCTCTTGCAGCTGTCTTATCAGATTAGCTCTCTCCTCCAGCACAGGGCTGCAGCAGTCCTGGAGGAGATGGTTACAGAGCCAAGGCCGGCAATCCCTGGCTGGGGTGTTCCCCGCTGTTCTTTTTTCAGAGTCATAGCCGTGTTAGTCTGTATCAGCAAAAACAACGAGAAGTCCTTGTGGCACTTTAGAGACTAACCAATGTATTTGGGCATGAGCTTTCGTGGGCTAAAACCCACTTCATCAGATGCATGAAAAATACAGTAGGCAGGTATAAATATACAGCACATGAAAAGATGGGAGTTGCCTTATTGTGACGAAGCGGGACTCTTCTTAATGTTTCCTCTGAATATTGTGGGGGTGCTTCAGTTTCCCCTATGCAGTTCTTAGGTGATGAGGGTGTATGGTCATTGCAAAGCCCTGGAGGGCAGGGGTGTGCAGGGGTCTGGACACAGAGAATGGCCAACACCCTGTTTCCTGGCAACTGATGGCCTGGGCCCTTCCCCCCTGCAAGGTGAGAGCTAAAGGGTTGGAGAACAAAGGAATCAGGTGCCCTCCTGGCCCGGGAAAGGGACAAAGCCGAGAGGAGGGGGGGCTGGAGGGGGAGTCAGTTTGGGGCTGGCTGGGGACATGGAGTGAAGTGCAGACGTGGTTGTCTGGCTCACTGCCCCCCAAAATGGACCCAGCTTGAGGGGTCCTGTTCTCTGCACCTACAAGCTCTGTTTTAGACCATGTTCCTGTGGTCTAATAAACCTTCTGTTTTACTGGCTGGCTGAGAGTCCCGTCTGAGTGCGAAGTTGGGGGGCAGGACCCTCTGGCTTCCCCAGGAGCTCCACCTGAGTGGACTCGCTGTGGGAAGCGTACGGAGGGGCAGAGGATGCTGAATGCTCCGAGGTCAGACCCAGGAAGGTGGAAGCTGTGTGTCCTGCAGACAGTCTGCTCACAGAAAGGAGAGTGCCCCAGAGTCCTCCCTGACTTCATGGGGAGCAGTTCCAGATCATCGCCCAGGGACGCCGGGACAACTGGTGGCAGAGGTGGGATGTACTGCTCCCCATGGATGGCACTCCCTGCCATAAGTGAATGGGGAGCAAAACGAAGGGGGATTGATGAGGACCAGGCGTGCTGAAGGCTCAGAGAGGAGTGGTTTCGGGGGGGCGGTTAACCCCGGGAATATGTGACCAGCGAGAAGGACTGTGCAGTAATGGGGTCCCCCTGGGGACTGCGGTGAGCAGTCTCGGGGGCGGAGGAGCCAGCGGCTTGGCCTTGGGAGAGAGAAGGACTTTTACAGTAACAGGGTTCCCCTGGGGATTGCAGCGAGCGGTCCAAGGGGCGGAGGAGTCTGCAGCTTGATCCTGGCAAAGAGGTGATGACCTCGAGAAGGGCTGGCACACTAGGGGTTCTCCCTGGAAACCGTGGGGAGCTGAGAGCACACAGGCCTGTGAGTCCACAACACCTTGGGAAGAGCAGAGTGATGGCCCATCACCATCTCCTTAAGAAGGACATTGTAACCCTGTGCAGAAAGAGAGGGTTGAGCATTGGGAAGTTCACCAAAGCACAGTTAATCGTGCAGCTGGAGGAGGATGACCGCTCTAAGGAACAGATTCCTGACCCAAATGGGGCTATAGCAGGATCTGGGAGCAGCTGGACTGGTAGCCAGACATCCCCAAGACTCCTGTCCCCGACCAGACGGGGGTCTTCACGATCGGGTTCCCCATCTGGGGATTGGAGACGGACGGGATTGGAGCTGAGTCCTAGAGAGCAAGAGGACTGTGAGAGACAACGAGAGCCCGAGAAAGAGCTGCAGAAGCAGCAGCAGCATGAACTGGCAGTGGTGGGGTGGAGAGGCCTAGGGGACCTCTCTGGGGAGAATAGGGATAGACCCTGGGGGGCCAGTTCCACAGGGAACCTCGAGACTAAATTGCTGCCCTGGTTAAGGGCCGGCGGGGGGGATGTGGATGCCCACCTCTCTGCCTTTGAGCAGGCTGGAGATTTGAATCAGGTGGACTCTTTGGGAAAGCCCCGGTGTCTAGCTCCCTTGCTGGGTCCCAAGGCCATAGACTCCGTCAGCCAGATGGATGGAGAGGTGGACAGGCTCCCACTCCTGACCCCAACCTATATGTCTGTGTGGAGTTTCCTGGGGTCAGGCCCCTCGGACCCCCAGTGGGAGTGGAAGGTGAAGGTCAATAGGGAGACATTCCTGGGGTGGCGAGATCCTGGGACAGAGAGAACTGTTGTCAGGCCCCGGGTGGTGCAGGCTCACCAGATGCTAAAGGGCTGTGTAAGCTGGTCCCAGGGATTAAGCCCCTTGCCCTGCCTATGACCCAGATCCCTGTGCAGACACAGAAGGGGTCAGGCTGGCTGGTCGTTGAGGTTCTCCAGGATATCAGCTGAGAGACCCTGTTGGGGAGTGACTGTGTCTCTTTGGGACAGGATCCAGGCCCTGCTCCTGTAACGGCCAAGGGTTTGAATTTGAATCCAGGGAACCAGTTGGCAGAGAGGGAAATGGTCAGTGAAAATGCAGATGACCTGGCTGACAGCGGGGAGGAGCTGCTAGGCTCAGGCTGCCTGCCTGCCTGTAACCAGCCCCCTGGGCCTGGGTGGGACAGAAAGATGCTCCCTGCCCCCTTGCACACCAGAGAAGGGACTTGTCAAAGTTCCTTCCTGACTCTGAACTCTAGGGTACAGATGTGGGGACCTTCATGAAAACCCCCCTAAGCTTATTTTTACCAGCTTAGGTTAAAACTTTCCCAAGGTACAAACTATTTTACCTTTTGCCCTTGGACTTTACTGCTGCCACCACCAAGCGTCTAACTAATATATAACAGGGAAAGAGCCCACTTGGAAACGTCTTTCCCCCCAAAATCCTCCCAAACCCTACACCCCCTTTCCTGGGGAAGGCTTGATAAAAATCCTCACCAATTTGCATAGGTGAGCACAGACCCAAACCCTTGGATCTTAAGAACAATGAAAAGCAATCAGGTTCTTAAAAGAAGAATTTTAATAGAAGAAAAAGTAAAAGAATCACCTCTGTAAAATCAGGATGGTAAATACCTTACAGGGTAATCAGATTCAAAACATAGAGAATCCCTCTCGGCAAAACCTTAAGTTACAAAAAGAGACAAAAACAGGAATATACATTCCCTCCAGTACAACTTATTTTATCAGCCATTTAAACAAAACAGAATCTAACGCATATCTAACTAGATTACTTATTAGCCCTTACAGGAGTTCTGACCTGCATTCCTGCTCTGGTCCTGGCAAAAACAATCCAGACAGACAGAGAGAACCCTTTGTTTTCTCCCCCTGCCTCCAGCTTTGAAAATATCTTGTCACCTCATTGGTCATTTTGGTCAGGTGGCAGCGAGGTTGTCTTAGCTTCTTAACCCTTTACAGGTGAAAGGGTTTTTCCTCTGGCCAGGGGGGATTTAAAGGTGTTTACCCTTCCCTTTATATTTACGACAGGGCTCATGCTGGCTCTGATGCTGTAAGGAGAGCAGAGAGCCACTGGAACAGCAAGGGCAGCGCTGAGCACAGTGGGAGCTGAGACCCCAGCTGAGTGGGGGGAGACACAGGCAGGGCAGGGGATCTGTGGGGAGTGGCAAGGTGCTTGGTAAGGAAAGTCTGGATGAGCCTAGGCAGCCTTGTGAGCTGATGGCTGTGTCTAGTCAGCAGTGTGGGAAGGCCAGGAGAGTGGAAGATGAGTGTCCCTGGACCTTACCTGTTAGCTAGGTGGAGAAGTGTGACAGTGAAGGAAACGTTTCAGAGTAGCAGCCGTGTTAGTCTGTATCCGCAAAAAGAAAAGGAGTACTTGTGGCACCTTAGAGACTAACCAATTTATTTGAGCATGAGCTTTTGTGAGCTACAGCTCACTTCATCGGATGCACGCAGTGGAAAATACAGTGGGGAGATTTATATACATAGAGAACATGAAACAATGGGTGTTACCGTACACACTGTAAGGAGAGTTATCACTTAAGGTGAGCTATTACCAGCAGGAGAGCGGGGGGTGGGGGGGGGGAGAAAACCTTTTGTAGTGATGATCAAGGTGGGCCATTTCCAGCAGTTGACAAGAACTTCTGAGGAACAGGGGGTGGGGGGGAATAAACATGGGGAGATAGTTTTACTTTGTGTAATGACCCATCCACTCCCAGTCTCTATTCAAGCCTAAGTTAATTGTATCCAGTTTGCAAATTAATTCCAATTCAGCAGTCTCTCGTTGGAGTCTGGTTTTGAAGTTCTTTTGTTGAAGAATTGCAACTTTTAGGTCTGTAATCGAGTGACCAGAGAGATTGAAGTGTTCTCCCACTGGTTTTTGAATGTTATAATTCTTGACGTCTGATTTGGGTCCATTTATTCTTTTGCGTAGAGACTGTCCAGTTTGACCAATGTACGTGGCAGAGGGGCATTGCTGGCACATAGAATCATAGAATCATAGAATATCAGGGTTGGAAGGGACCCCAGAAGGTCATCTAGTCCAACCCCCTGCTCGAAGCAGGACCAATTCCCAGTTAAATCATCCCAGCCAGGGCTTTGTCAAGCCTGACCTTAAAAACCTCTAAGGAAGGAGATTCTACCACCTCCCTAGGTAACGCATTCCAGTGTTTCACCACCCTCTTAGTGAAAAAGTTTTTCCTAATATCCAATCTAAACCTCCCCCACTGCAACTTGAGACCATTACTCCTCGTTCTGTCATCTGCTACCATTGAGAACAGTCTAGAGCCATCCTCTTTGGAACCCCCTTCCAGGTAGTTGAAAGCAGCTATCAAATCCCCCCTCATTCTTCTCTTCTGCAGGCTAAACAATCCCAGCTCCCTCAGCCTCTCCTCATAACTCATGTGTTCCAGACCCCTAATCATTTTTGTTGCCCTTCGCTGGACTCTCTCCAATTTATCCACATCCTTCTTGAAGTGTGGGGCCCAAAACTGCACACAGTACTCCAGATGAGGCCTCACCAATGTCGAATAGAGGGGAACGATCACGTCCCTCGATCTGCTCGCTATGCCCCTACTTATACATCCCAAAATGCCATTGGCCTTCTTGGCAACAAGGGCACACTGCTGACTCATATCCAGCTTCTCGTCCACTGTCACCCCTAGGTCCTTTTCTGCAGAACTGCTGCCTAGCCATTCGGTCCCTAGTCTGTAGCTGTGCATTGGGTTCTTCCGTCCTAAGTGCAGGACCCTGCACTTATCCTTATTGAACCTCATCAGATTCCTTTTGGCCCAATCTTCCAATTGGTCTAGGTCCTTCTGTATCCTATCCCTCCCCTCCAGCGTATCTACCACTCCTCCCAGTTTAGTATCATCCGCAAATTTGCTGAGAGTGCAATCCACACCATCCTCCAGATCATTTATGAAGATATTGAATAAAACCGGCCCCAGGACCGACCCTTGGGGCACTCCACTTGACACCGGCTGCCAACTAGACATGGAGCCATTGATCACTACCCGTTGAGCCCGACAATTTAGCCAGCTTTCTACCCACCTTATAGTGCATTCATCCAGCCCATACTTCCTTAACTTGCTGACAAGAATACTATGGGAGACCGTGTCAAAAGCTTTGCTAAAGTCAAGAAACAGATGAAGTCAAGAAACAGAAACATGATGGCACATATCACATTGGTAGATGTGCAGGTGAACGAGCCTCTGATAGCGTGGCTGATGTGATTAGGCCCTGTGGTGGTGTCCCCTGAATAGATATGTGGGCACAGTTGGCAATGGGCTTTGTTGCAAGGATAGGTTCCTGGGTTAGTGGTTCTGTTGTGTGGTGTGTGGTTGCTGGTGAGTATTTGCTTCAGGTTGGGTGGCTGTCTGTAAGCAAGAACTGGCCTGTCTGCCAAGATCTGAGAGAGTGATGGGTCATCCTTCAGGATAGGTTGTAGATCCTTGATGATGCGTTGGAGAGGTTTTAGTTGGGGGCTGAAAGTGACGGCTAGTGGCGTTCTGTTATTTTCTTTGTTGGGCCTGTCCTGTAGTAGGTGACTTCTGGGTACTCTTCTGGCTCTGTCAACCTGTTTCTTCACTTCAGCAGGTGGGTATTGTAGTTGTAAGAATGCTTGATAGAGATCTTGTAGGTGTTTGTCTCTGTCTGAGGGGTTGGAGCAAATGCGGTTGTATCGCAGAGCTTGGCTGTAGACAATGGATCGTGTGGTGTGGTCTGGATGAAAGCTGGAGGCATGTAGGTAGGAATAGCGGTCAGAAGGTTTTCGGTATAGGGTGCTGTTTATGTGACCATTGCTTATTAGCACCAAAGTGTCCAGGAAGTGGATCTCTTGTGTGGACTGGTCCAGGCTGAAGTTGATGGTGGGATGGAAATTGTTGAAATCATGGTGGAATTCCTCAAGGGCTTCCTTTTCCATGGGTCCAGATGATGAAGATGTCATCAATGTAGCGCAAGTAGAGTAGGGGCGTTAGGGGACAAGAGCTGAGGAAGCGTTGTTCTAAGTCAGCCATAAAAATGTTGGCATACTGTGGGGCCATGCGGGTACCCATAGCAGTGCCGCTGATTTGAAGGTATACATTGTCCCCAAACGTGAAATAGTTATGGGTGAGGACAAAGTTCAGCCACCAGGTTAGCCGTGACATTATCGGGGATACTGTTCCTGATGGCTTGTAGTCTATCTTTGTGTGGAATGTTGGTGTAGAGGGCTTCTACATCCATAGTGGCCAGGATGGTGTTTTCAGGAAGATCACCGATGGATTGTAGTTTCCTCAGGAAGTCAGTGGTGTCTCGAAGGTAGCTGGGAGTGCTGGTAGCGTAGGGCCTGAGGAGGGAGTCTCCATAGCCAGACAATCCTGCTGTCAGGGTGCCAATGCCTGAGATGATGGGGCGCCCAGGATTTCCAGGTTTATGGATCTTGGGTAGCAGATAGAATACCCCAGGTCGGGGTTCCAGGGGTGTGTCTGTGCGGATTTGATCTTGTGCTTTTTCGGGGAGTTTCTTGAGCAAATGCTGTAGTTTCTTTTGGAAACCCTCAGTGGGATCAGAGGGTAATGGCTTGTAGAAAGTGGTGTTGGGGAGCTGCCGAGCAGCCTCTTGTTCATATTCCGACTTATTCATGATGACGACAGCACCTCCTTTGTCAGCCTTTTTGATTATGATGTCAGTTGTTTCTGAGGCTGTGGATGGCATTGTGTTCCGCACGGCTGAGGTTATGGGGCAAGTGATGCTGCTTTTCCACAATTTCAGCCCATGCACGTCGGTGGAAGCACTCTATGTAGAAGTCCAGTCTGTTGTTTTGACCTTCAGGAGCAGTCCACCCAGAATCCTTCTTTTTGCAGTGTTCGTAGGAAGGATTCTGTGGGTTAGTATGTTGTTCAGAGGTGTGTTGGAAATATTCCTTGAGTCGGAGACGTCGAAAATAGGATTCTAGGTCACCACAGAAATGTATCATGTTCGGGGGGGTGGAGGGGCAGAAGGCCCCAAGATAGGACAGATTCTTCTGTGGGCTAAGCGTATAGTTGGATAGATTAACAATATTGCTGGGTGGGTTAAGGGAACCACTGTCATGGCCCCTTGTGGCATGTAGTAGTTTAGATAGTTTAAGGAAACGTGCCTGTGTCTGTCAGGGGTATTGACTTGCCTATGGAGGGAGCTACCCTGGACTCCAAGCAGTTGTCTGTGACCAGCCTTGTGTGCTGGGACAAGGGGAAAGAGATCCCAAGCTGTGTGTCTGATAAAGGAGAAAGTGTGTCCGGCTCTTTGTCTGTGGAGCAGACAGAAAGGGCCTTTCAGCCTGTGATGGTTGAGGGTCGTGCAGTTGTCTCAGAGCTGGTTCTGGATTCAGCTAAAGCCCAGGAAGGGAAGGGTCCTAAGTTTGTGTCTGCTCAGGAGAATGGCCTTGTAACTAGGTCGCATCCAGTTAGTGTCTATGTAAAATCCCAGAGACCAGACAATTCTGGTGCTTGTATTTTGCCTGTTGCTAGTGTGTTGTTGGAAAGGGTGCAGCAACTCTGTCTAATCAGGGTGAGATCCTAGCCAGGGCACAAGGAGAGCGTGAAGGTGATGTGATTGTGTTACCTACTGAGGGAGTGGAAACCTGTAGCAAGAAGGAAAAGATTCCTGAACTTGTGTGTGGGAGGGGTTCTGCGGCCCCTCCGTTCTGTAGCGACCGTGACCGTGACTAGCACACAGGGCTGCAGGGCCCCGAGGGCAGCATGTCGGCAGCCGCCAGAAAGGTGCCTTGAAAGAGGCTTTTCCCTTTCTTCTCAGAGACCTTTCCAAGGCTTTGGTGGCTAATCTGTAATTGTTACCTGTGTTGTGCCCTGTGGCAGGGAAGGCAGCTGGCAGGACGGGGGAGGGAAGCATGCATGGAAGTGATTGGGAGCAGATTTGATCCAATGCCTCCAGCAGCCCCAGGACTTTCCGCTTTAAACGCAGCTGGCTTTTTAGGGGGGGCTCTGATGGGGGGGTCAAGAGAGTGCTGGGTGTGCCCGTTTCCCCGCGTCCAGGCCCCCAACCCGCTGGTGGTGAATGTTTAGTTACCATCCGCCCTGTGTGGCAGTGGGGGCGGATTCCGGGCTGTGATTGGGAGGTTGGGGGGGACAAAGATCAAGGAGGGCTGGGGGGAGCTGAGCAGCGAGCGGAGCCGAGCAGTGGCTGCTCGGAGCGGCCGCTGGCAGGAGAATGATCCCTGGGCGATCGTCTGGCTAACAAGTATGAAAGTGCCATAAAGCTGCATGGCTGGCGGCAGGCCCGCTGTCTCTGCTGTTGGTTTCAAGATTGCTCCTGAGACATCCCAGCCACGCTGGGGAGCAGAGGGGGTCAGCGCATGTGTGTGGGGGGTGCGACACAGACGGAAACCTCAGGCAGCAGAATCGGCGACGGCTTCGGCTCGGGTTGCTACTGGTGCTCGGGTGTCCCTAATTCACACCAGATCGGAGCTGTTGATGGTTACCGCCGCGGCTGCTGCTCATCAGTGCAGAGCATGGCACCAAGGAGCCAGAGGAGGCCAGGCCGAGGAGCCAAGGCTACAGCCCTTGACTTGCGGAAGGCTGTCCTCTTGTCCTGGCCGTGTCACGCTGAACTAATGCCCACCTAGCAGCCCGGACACTCTGGGCATTTGCTTTCCCTTGCCGGTGCCAAGGCCTTGGTCCAGGGAGGCGCTGAGCCCCTTGCAGGATTGGACCCTCAAAAAGCAGGACTGGCTAACTGGTGACATTAGGCCAAATGCAGCTGCCCTTCAGAATCTGCAGCACCCGGCTCCAGATGGAGCATCGTGAAGTGAGACTGCTCATTTATTATCCGCCCGTAGTGCCCACTGCGTGGTAGGCAGAGCGCTCTCACACACACCACGGTCCCTGCCCCAAAGAGTTTCCAAGGCCTGTGCTAAAGGGGGAGAGAGGGAGGAGAGGGAGACAGCTTAGAGCTAAAAACATTTGGTTTTGGTTCAATATGAATCAGTCCCCTCACCCCACCGTCTTTCCACCTCTGCCATGGGTTACCTGGTGCCTTTGCAGAGCGGTGGGCACTTACCGGCAGCAGTCGCTGGCCCGGCACAGCACTTGCTCCAGTGGTTCCTCTCCAGCATAACTCGGGGAGTGGGGGTCGGTAACTGCGCCCCCTGTCCAGGCACCGACAGGGATTCGTGCCATCCCCGTGTCTCATCAGGGTCGACATGAGCCCATGTGGGAGGCGGGGTCAGCTGCCTGCAGCAGGCCAGGGGCACTCAGTTATCGATCTTGTTCTCGTTGATGCAGCCACGCCCACAGTGCCAGCTTGCCTGCGAGAAATCTGCTCCCAGAGGAGGAGCAGCTGGCTCCAGCAGAGCCCAGCCAAGGCCGGAGCCATGCTGCTCTGCACAGAGAAATGCCTTGAACCGGCCTCTCGCTGAAGCTGAATGGGAGGGTCAGGCAGAGGCTGTGGCTGGTACAGAATGAGGCTGCCTGCCTTGTCCACCGTCCCAGCTGCCATGAGCACATCAGGCACATAATCCAGTGCCTCACTTGGCCCCGGTCGGCTTCTGATCCCAGTCTGAGGCTTTGGTCTTAATCATCCCCCTAGTTAATGGCTCAGCCCCCAGCTGCTTTGAAGCTGAACGTTGATCTGTGACTAGCTGAGGTCGCTGCGCTCCTCGGGGAGTGCTTGGGACAAAGCGTCCCCCAGGGGAGCGCACCTATGGAACAAACTCCAGAGGAAAAGAGGGGAATCCAGCAGCTTAGTGAGTCTCCCTCTGGGACCAGGAACCCCAGGACCATGGGTGCCGCTGCCAAGTGGCTGCAGGGAGCCAGTCCGTAGCTGCGGAGCGGCTTTTGCCAGGGTCTAGGAACGAGCACTCGCCATCCCACTGTCAGGCCAAAATGCAGCAACCATCTGTGCACCCAAGGATAACCCTAAGCTGAGGGACGGGTTCAACGGCCTGTCGCCTCTGGAGCTTGGCTCCAGGGACTGCCCTGCCCCTCGGGCTGCCAGCAGCCCCCTCCGATCTTGCAGCAGGTTCATTTTCAGAGCAGGAGGAAGAACTTGCTGGGCGAAAGGGAGGACCAGTCACCCAGTTTGAGCTGCTGTTTATTCCTCTGTCCACCTGAGCTGTGGATAGGAGAGTCCTGGACCTACCTGCGCCATCACCAAGCAAATATGGGATGGAAGCCAGGGGCTGGCCTGGTGCAGAGCTGCCCTGCAGCTGAGGACAATTGCTTCTCAGCTCCGCACAGATGTCCACTTGTCTGCCTGGTGCTGGCAGGGGAACGGAAATGACCTCTAGGGCAGGAAATACTCTTCTGGCCTGCTAAACCTGGGAGCGTGTCCTTGGGCACTGGCCTCTGCTGGGCTGGGAGTACGCGGGCAGTGCACCAGGAAGGGTGGCTAAGTTATGTGGGCGCGCTCAGCCGTTCTGCATGGCGGGTCGATCTGTCTGTCATCCAGGAGCTACCAGGTGGGACCGAAAGGCAACGTGTTCACTAACATCTGCCCAGTGTCTAGTGCGGGGCCACGGGCAGGCTTGGCCTCTGACGGATCTCGCGTGTGGTCAGCCAGAGGGGGAAGCCCCATCCTCTGGGTGTGTCTGCAAACATTTCCCTCCCAAACACCCTGTGCTGAATCCCCCCCACCCCCCCGCTGGTCCCAGCCCTGTGCCAGCCGCCCGCCCGCCCGCCTTTGCATTGCGCCGTGGGGGGCGGGGCAGAGTGGCAGCAAAACACAGGCGCAGAACAGGCCTGCGTTGGATCAAACGGCTGGACACACTGCAGCTGCTGCCCATACGGGCCCCTGGCGGTGGTGTGGGAGCCCAGCGCTGAGTGCAGCTGAGATCCCCGCTATCGGCTCAGCGCTGGGCCCAACTCCCACGCCACTCGGACCCCCCAATTCTCTCTGCAGCAGGAGAATGACCCCAATGACTTCCTCACTGCTGCATCTGCTTCTGCTTCCTCGTTGGAGGGCCAGCCCTGCCCCCAGGTTCGCACCTGTGACGTTCACCTGGCGTGAAGTTCTTGGCACATTCTTGTGGAAGTGGCTAGCGGGACCTCTGGGGGCAGGAGAGGGGCACACGCACGAGGGGAAGGCCCACACGTTTGATCGTGTCTTCCGCGCACTCCTCGCTGTTCGGGCTCGTGACCTTGCACCCCCCACGGAATGCTTTTGGGAGCTTGTGAACGGAGGAGGTTGCATTAGAAATCCCCTTCCAGCCGTAACTAGTGTGTTCTCGCGGCAGCACGGTCTAGGGACTCTGCTGTGTCTGTGGGCCCAGGTTCTAATCCTGCCTGTGTGGCCTTGGCCAAGGCTCTGTCCCGTCTGTAAAACGGCATCCCTTGACCCTGGCGGGTGCAGGGAGTCAGCCGGTACCGTCTGCTGGCATGGGGAAATGCCCTTTACGCGCTGAGCGTGAGGACTTCATCTGAAGGATCTAAAAACGCTGCCCTGAAAGAGTCTCCCCCTCCCCACTTGTTTTTAACGATAGCGTGAGCTGCCTGCAGCCGCCTCTGCCAGGCTCCACGCTGGAGGCCGAGAGTCATTCCTAACCCCTCTCTCCAGCCCTGCCACCGTGAACAGGAACGCACAGAATAAGTCTCCAGCTCTGTAAAGCTGAGCGGTTCCCAATGCCGACCTGAACCCCCCAGCCCCGGTCCCTGGAAGGGATGGGCACGTTCGATGTGTCAGGCTCAGGCACCCCCCAGTCCTCGGACACGTTAGGCCTGAAACAGGACTGGCTCTGCCTGCTGCGTGACTGCTGGGGGAGCGGGCTCGTGCCACGTCCCCGCTCAGCTCGGACGGCTTGTCTGCACTGGCTTTGTAGCTAGCGGCCCCACAGACTGGCAGGGAGAATGCGCTTCCCCCCTCTCAAGGACCAGCCTGTCTTTGCAGCTGCAAGGCCAGAGCCTGGCTCAGCCTGCAACGGCCTCCTGTGCCAGGGAAAGGCCATGCCAGGTGAGCCCAACCTGCTTTCTGGCCCTGGCTTGCCAGGAGCAGAAATCCCAAATCCCATCTTCCTCTGCACTGATTTACTGGGGGAGGGAAGCCAGCAAAATGTCCTCCCCTGCCTGGCCCGCCTGCGTCCCAGCGCTGAGCGTTCCTGGCCGGCGAATGTGTTTACCTCCCACTCTCACTTGCCGTGGCGTGGGTTTTTCCCCTCCGATGCTCTGCCTGGCTCCTCGCCCCCACGTGGGACTGTCCCGAGCTCACAGGGTGTCTGTTTCCTTGGCAGTCGCCCTGGAGCGCGTCGGCTCTCGGAGAGCAGCCCTGGGGAGCGGGAGCCCTGCTGGGTGGGTGAATAGCTGTGGTGGTTGCTTCCTTTATATTTACGGGCCTCGTCTCTTCTGCCCTGTGCCAGAATGGGACCAGGGGTGGGAATCACCAGGCTCCTCCTGGGTATGTCGCAGCCTGGGCTGGAGTCTCGTTAGACGCCCCTTCTCCCCCTTTCCATTCTGACGTACGGACCCTGCGAGCTAGCGGGAGGTCTGTGCTGCGGAGGCTCGCGGCCTGGGCTTGTCTGTGTTCCCGCTGGTGGCTGATGCGTGCTGGCAGTGAGCGGGGCACACCGTGACATGCTGGCACCGAGGTTACGCTTGGGTAGGGTGGCAGTCCCGGCACAGTGTCCCTCTCTCTCCCTGGCTGCAAGCCAGGGCCCGGACTTGCTAGCAGAGAAGCAGACCTGCCAGCTTTAGCCATGCACCTCTGGTGAGGCCAGGGCTTTGGCGCCAAGACCTTCAGCCCCATCCCCTCTTGGGGCAGGGAATGCTTTCCTGCCTGGGGTGGGTACTGGGTGCCCTGGCCCAGCCCAGCTCCTGTCCTCCCCCACGACCACCCCCCGTGTTGTGTGCTGCTGCTCCCCTGTGGCCTCACCTTCTCATTTCCGGCCTCTCGCTTTCCTTCCTACGCCTACCTGCCTGTCCTCCTCCTCCTGGCCAGTCGCCCCCGGCAGAGCCTGGCTCTGGGCAGCGGGGCCACTCGTGCTTTGAATGGCTCCCACGAGAGGCTCCGTCTTTGCCAGCCTGGAGCCTTGCAGAGAAAGGTGGGGGCCATGAGTGCTCTGGGTAAAGTACATTCCGGCTGACTACGCATGGATTAGCCCCCGGGATTCAGATACACCCCGGTGCTGTCGGCTTTGCGGTTCTGCTGGTGACGTGAGTGGGAGCCCAGCACTTTCTGCGGCCCCCTGGCTCCAGGGGTGCTTCCCTCCAGCCTCTCAGAGCCAAGGGGGGCCAGGGGTAGCTTTGCAGACCAGCAGAAAACCCAGAGCCCCTCACCTGCTGCCGAGGAGGCTTAGAGCACAGTCTCCCACTGCAGCTTTTGCTCTGCCTGGCGCTTTGAACTGATCCTGCCGCAGCCTACGTGTGTAATTTATTTCCCCAGGAAACTCAGCTCAGCTGCAGCATCTGGTTTTCACTGAGTCCCTGCTTTTTACCTTGGTCTCCAGCTGCATTTAACTGGGCCATATGGGGACCAAACAACTCGCCCTGGGCCACGCCACGGGTCTGCGCTGAAGGCCCTGCTGGCTTCCGGTCCTGTACTGTGGCTCCTTGCTTCCCTAGAGCAGCAATGCCTCTGTGGCCGGAGCCTGGGGCTGGCTGGGGCCTTAGAGCTGTGTGAGCCCAGGGATGGGGGGAAGGCTGCAAGCAGACACTGGTGCAGGGAAGCTAAAGGTTTATTGTGGTACTGGACAGGGCTTGGAAGGAAGGGAGCTTGTGCCTCATCTCTCAACCATATTTGTTTTAATTTTACAAATTACTCCGGCTTTATATTATTGTATCAATGACATGAACCACCAGCATGTATTGATCAAGCGCAGCACCTGGGACTCAGGGTACGGGGCAGGGTGGAGGAGCGGGGTATTTTGTACATAGTTTTTTCTAGTGCTGCTCAACAAAACCCGGTGAAGGGCAGTGTCCTCACTCCCTCCGCAGGAGCGGTCCTGGGTCATTCCCCAACATCAGGGCAGGGGTCCCATCCAGGGAGTCTATAGATCATCTTTTCCAGCCCCTCTGGTTCACTGGGCTGGAGCAGGCATGGTCTTCGCCGTCGCAGCCGTGTCCCGATGCCGCCGGGCATGGTCCTTCGAAGTCCTGCCATCTATGAAGCCTCCTGGAGCTCCCAGGTCCCTGTCTGCCATTTGCCACCACAGCCTGGCCAGGAAGATGTTCGGTGTGTCCGGGGTCGGCGCGTTCCCCCGGTGCAGCTCTCCATGGGCAGCAGGGGGAAGGCAGGAATGTCTGTGTCTTTGTTTGGTGTGTGTGGCTTTTCCATCCCTCCTCCTTCCGCTCCTCCTTTCCGAATCTGTCTAGCTCCGAATCGCCGTCTTCCTGTCTCGGTCTTTACTCTGCAAAGGGGTGGGGGGAGAGGCCGAGTTAGAAAAACACACCTGGTCTAGGAGCCTAGCCAGCACCCCTCCTCCAGCAGGCATTGGCCGCCTTTGCCCCCGGGGGGTCTGCTCTCCCTAGAGAAGCCGTGGAATGGCTCTCATTGCTTTTGCCCTGGTTGCCATGCTGGACATTTAAAGGCATCACCTGGTTACGCAGACCATCCCCTTCCCGGCTTGTAGGAAGTGCTCTGACAGCCCAATTCGCCCTGTTCCCCTGTCTGGTCTCACTCTGCCCCCGATGCCCGGACTCACATCCCTGCCCCGTGTCTCTGCATCATGTCCCTGTCTTTGGCTGCCCTGCTGTCCACCTCCCCTCCTGAGCGCTCCCCCAAGTCCAAGAGCAAACGCAGTGCGGTTACTCCGCCAACCCTACAGCAAACTGTGGGGCTGACAGAGCCCCTCTCGGGACCCAGACCGTCCCCCCTTCCCCCCCCGCATCCTTCCCTGCATTCTGGTGCCCATTGATGTCTGCTGGGGCACGTGGGGCAGCTGGGTCAGGCCCTGACGCTGCGCTCCTTAGGGCACAGCTCTGGCCCTTGGTTTGTCCATAAAGCACCTTGCACGCAGTCACAAAACTGGCCCAGGCACGGCCCCTCCTTCCCTTCCCTGGGGGTGGCCAGCGAGTAATAGAGGGCGAGCGAACCACTGGCCGGGGCAGGCAGCTCAGCGAGTGCTCGCTCTACTCTACCGCTGCACTTCGCCGCGGGGAGCGTGTGCACCTTGGGTGGGTCTCCCCGCCAGGGGCCGTGCCCCGGGGGTGGGGAGTCAGGTGGCAGTTCTACATCTTGGCTCTGCCAGCTGCGGGATTCTCCCATGTCCTCCAGCTTTCGGCAGGGTTTGCTGCACCGCCGAGGCACCCCGGGTACTGCACATGCAGCCTCTGTTCCGCCAGGGGATGGGGGAGGAGGAAGGGGGGCGTTCAGCTCCAAAATGGCCAAATTAAATTTCCCAGATGTTCAGGCCCCAGGAGTTCTTGTGCTGTCTGGAGAGGAAATGGGGATTCGGAAAATCCCGCCTCATATTTCCTCCCCTATCACCTTGCCTTTCCGCTGCCATTAAGTGCAGCAGGAACAGTAAATTACAGGCTTGAGGAGCTGGCCCATCTTGCAAATCCTGGGGGGAGGAAAAGGCATCCGGCCGCCATGCACCAGGAAGGGGCGCCGGCTGACTCCGGGCTCTGGCTACCCCACTGGGCATTGGCGAGTCCAGGCCGCCACCTGCAGGAGGCCTCTGCAGTCAGCCATAGCCCAGCTGCTGGGCCATTGGTCACACAAGCCACAAGCCCAGCACTGTCCCAGCCCACGGCTCTCTCAGGACACTGTGGGCTAGCCAGCTATTTGGATTCACTCCCCACCCCCAGCAGCTGGGTCATCATCAGGTGCCAGGGCTCAGCAAGTGATTTAATGCCTGCTGGGGAGTGTCTGCCAGGTCCCAGCTCTCCAATGCCAGCTTCGCAGAGTGTGGGTTTCCCGTACGGGGCTGCGGGGGCCATGGCCTGTGTTTGTGTTACCCAGAGAATAGCAGCAAATCGCTTCTCAGCACGGCACCTGTGAGTTCTCCTTCACGCTGGTTACCCCCAAACCCTTCCCAGTCTCCCCAGGTCTGTTGGCTGTGAATCCACCTACACCGCGCCGTGATGGGGAGGGTGCCGAAGCTGTTCTGGATGGGCAGGTCCCAGCCCTGTCCGGGGGAATGGTCAGCCTTCCCGCCTCTGACTCTGGAGTTGGGGGAGGTGGGTAAAATACCCACTGGCCGCTGAGCTGGCGCTCAGGGGTGCCCCCACCACAGATGGGGGGCGGTAACCAGCTCTGGCTGCTGGAAGGGTCATTCAGCCTGGAGCCAGCGCGTTCCTAGCCAGGGTCTCTCCAGCACCGTCCGGCTGGGATGAGGCAGGGGTTCTCTGGCATTGCAAGGGCAATGGGGTGTTGTCACCGGTAATGTGCAGGGCTCTGTGCCCCCCTACCCACCCCAGTGCCTTCCAAGGGGCTGCCAAGCTCTCTGGGCCCATCACAGGTTGTAGGTTCCAGGGCATCTGCTCTTCGGGCCGCCCAGGTCGTCCTGCAGCTCTGGCTCAAGGCGCAGGTGCCCTGAGGAAGGGGCCTCCCTCCTCTAGGAGTCTCCGGGCCACAGGTACCAGCGGGGAGGCCAACGCCCGGCTGACTAGGTCTGTTCTGGGCACCCCAGGCTGGGGCAGTTCCAGGGTTAATCATTTCCCCTCCTCCAGTTTGTCTACCCCTCTTCAGAGGGGTGCCGCTGACAGAGTGGCAGGGGGGTAAGGTCCAGGCCGACTCTGCCAGTCACCTCAGTCCTGTCCGGCTGTCCCCTTCCTGGTCTCTTCCTCCTTCTGCCCCAACTCGCCCGATGGCCCTGCACGGGGAAGCTGGGTCAGAACAAAGCGCCCCACTTTTGCTCAGAAACTCCTCTCGTTTGTGCCCCCAGCTCTTCAGGGGGTGAGGCTGGTTCCTCAGCTTTCTGTGCCACTTAACCTCCTGCCGAGCTGCGGCCCCCATGTGGCTGCTCCTAGAGACCCAGCAGCTCTGGGGTGGAGCTTTCTGGGCCAGCCGAGCTGCAGATACAGAACCCCTTTGTGCTGTCTCTTGTTTCTCTTGCGGTGCCGGGTCAGTGCCCCTCTCGTCCGAGGGGATGCCGTCGTAATGGCTGTGTACCCGCGATGGGTGCTTTGTGACGGCCTCTGCCGGTCTCGGTGCCGGGGTGCTAGGCAGAGCTGGCCTCTCTCTGCATCCCAGCCCATCAGTTCCTAATAGCGGCTGTCGCTGTCCAGTTACCCTGACAGATGCAGGGCCCATGGCAGCTCCGCTGGTCTTCCACATCCCAGCCCTTTGCCCTGTCCTGAGCAGGGGACTGATGGGCTGGGAGCTAAGTGATAGCCTGATTTGGTGGGGGATTGGTCCTGCTTTGAGCAGGGGGTTGGACTAGATGACCTGAGGTCCCTTCCAACCCGGATAGTCTATGATTCTGTCCCGGCTGTGGTGTGAGGACTGGCCATGGGAAGGCTTGGATGTGACCCATCTCTGGCCCCTTCTCCGCTCGCCCAGGGCCTGTGCACTTTCTGGTCACGTTGCTGGGTCTGGGCTTACACGCAGTGCATCTGCATCTGACCGGGCTCGCCCAACCCCACCCGCCCTCAGTGGCAAATCAGCATCATGGAGCCCCACACGGCTAGAACCCACAAGCAGCTGCCCATGCCAGCTGCTGCTGAGGCCCGTCCCCCTGAGCCTGGCTAGGAGCCCCCCTGCTGTGAACGGGGGGCGTGGTGCCCGTCCTGGGCAGTGTGGAAAGAGCGCCGACTTGCATGCCATTCCTAATGGTTTCCAGAGCCGTCAGCTGAGCCCCCATCTGTCTGTTCGGTCAGATATGGCCCATCCAATCGCACCTGTGGACTGACTTGGGGTCCATGGTGCATCGGGGGGTAGGGGTGTCTCTTCGGTCTTCCCATGTCCCTCCCAAGGGCTTAGCTAAACACAGAGCCAGTCAGAAACTGCTTTTCGTAAGTAACTCCCTGTGTGGACATGCTTGTTCCAGAGTAAGGGGGCCTCGCTTGTGAGGACATGGCCCACTGGCATAGAGCCCTGCCGGCGGAGCAGCCCCCCCAGTGAGCTGTGCTTTCCCACCTTGGGAGGGCAGAGGGGCCTGGCAGAGCGGGACGCCTGGCTCTGATGCTCTAGGAGGCGTGGAAGCAGATGGCAGAGTGGTTTCCCCAGTCGCCCCAGGGGCTCGGTGGGGCTTTGCTGCCCGGGGCCAGGCCTCTCTCAAGCTAGGTTCCCAGGGTGAAGGTTGTTTTCCAGCCAGTGGAGAAGGTTACAGGGGGCGGGGGCGCAGAGTGCCTCTTCACCCCCTGAAGCGGGTTTTCCAGGCCTTATTCTTGCTCCCGGCCTTTCCTGCTCCCCAGCGGCCTTTAGAGGCTGCTCAGTTCCCAGGATCTCCATGCTCCCTGGAGTGGTGCCCCGAGACCTCGCTTTCCTGGCTGTAAACTCTGCATGCGCCCCCTGCTCCATCTTCCCAGAGCAGATGGTGACTCTCCCCCGGACCGCAGAGGCCGTGGTGCTGCACTGACTGGCTCCGAGGAGAGCCTGGGGCTTGCCTGCCCCAGGACCTGTCCCTGCCGGCGCTCTTGGCCATGCTGGCGTGTGGCTGGGATCTTGCTGGGCCTGGGGCACGGGGCCTTCCCAGGAGCAGCTTCTTTCCTGGTGGCAGAGCCAGGCAGGCGCCTTCAGCCAGGGGCCCGGCAGGGAGCTGCGGTTCTGTACAGGTCAAATCTGCCCGCAAATCAGGCCCAGCAGGAATCGCCTTGCCCCGCCCTGGGTGGCTGCAGCCCAACGGTGCAGCGCTGGCCAGAAGCGAAGGGAAATGGCCTGTCACTGGCTCAGCTCCGAGCAGCACAGACGGTCCCAAGGTTTGGTGGGGACACGCCAGCCAGCTCTGCCGTCACTCCGCCGGGACCTGAGGACGGAGTGTTGGCAGCATCCCTTTCTAAGTCCCTAATAAACCAGCCGAGGAACCTGTAACACTGCTTCCCCTGCTTGTCCTCGGGTGCTCAGAGCCATTTCCCTTCAGCTCTTCGGGGTTTGCTCGTGTACCACAGTGCAGTGAGCCCTAGGAATTCCCATGTCCCCGACGCCGTGGTAGGGCGGCTCCCTGGGAGAGCAGGGGCCTGTAAGCCACGCTGGGTCAGACCAAAGGTCCTTCTAGCGCAGTGTCCTGTCTTCTGACAGTGGCCAAGGCCGGGTGCCCCAGAGAGAATGAACAGAACAGGGAATCATCAAGTGATCCATCCTGTCGCCCGTTCCTCGCTTCTGGCAAACAGAGGCTGGGGACACCATCCCTGCCCATCCTGGCTACTAGCCATTGATGGACCTATCCTCCAGGACCTTATCTAGTTCTTTATTGAACCTAGTTATAGTTTTGGCTTCACAACATCCTCAGGCAAGGAGTTCCACAGGTTGACTGTCCATTGTGTGAAGAAATATTCCTTTTGTTTGTTTTAAACCTGCTGCCTGTTAATTTCATTTAGTGACCCATACTTATTGTGTGATGGGGGCTGCAGCCCCCAGAGCAGGTGCAGCGTGTGCGTGGAGGCGCGAAGGAGGTGCGTTCTTTACCGAGAGCTGAGCCCTGGTTTCCCTCTCCTTGTGCTGTGTGCACAAGACCCAGACAAGTAGGAATGCCATGCCTCGTGTTTTCCCATCGCTCCCTCCTGCTCTGCGCATTCCCTTAGCTCTGCATGTGCGCCAGGCAGCAAAGGGGGGGCAATCTGGCACAAGCCGTGAGCAGGTCGCAAAGCCAGACCCTCCTTCCCAGACCCCTGCCCCATTAAAGAAGTGGGAGCTGCAGCCATGTGTTGGGGTGGGCAGGTCGGGGAAGCACCGAGAAAGAGCCAGCACGCCTCCCGCTTCGGCCCTGGCCTCCTGCACATTGGAGGCTCAGTCCCAGTGCAGCGTACGGCCCTGTCCTACCCCTGCAGCTAGATCTGTTTAGAGAGTGGCCTGGGTCGCCCAGGCCTGCGTGAGGCGGTGTAGCTGAGCGGGGCCTCGCCTTTTGGGGGTGGGGGTTAACGGAGGATCTTTGCAGTACGGGAACGTCTCCTGCACTGGATGCTGAAGTGAGAGTCTGAGCGCCCCCGTGGGAAGCCACGTCACCCCTTTGTCGGTTGCGCCGTTCATCACGCCTGTGGTGAAGACGCGGCAGGAGCGTCAGCTGGTTTGTGCCAAGTCCCAGCCCCCGGGGGTATTTGCAGCTGTTCGGGACCCTAGACCGGGGTGGGTTACCCTGCCTGAGCTCCTCCCAGGCTTCACTGTGTGACTCCTGCCAGCTAGCCAGGGTCTCTGCTCTGTGTGCCGCGCTCTCCTCCCCCGCCCCAGCCTGGAGCCAAGCCTGCTGGTTGCCTGCAGCCCCAGCCCTACGTGCCAAGCTGCTCCCTCTTCGTTTGGGGTGAGGGTGCTTGGAGGAGTGAGGGCAAAGCTAGCCAGGGCCTGGGCCCTCCCTGCGCCTTGCATCCAGCTCCCGCAGCTCCTGTCCTGGTGGGCTCACTGCCTCCCCGCCTGCCTCACAGAGCCGCCAGTGGCAGCTCTACGTGTAGCCGTTTACAGGGGGGATTTTGTACTTGGCATGTACCAATAAAATAAATGTAAAGGTCTGTGTACGCGGGCACATGGGCAAATTCCCCTCCCGGTGGGCTCTGCGATGAGAGGAACTCATGTGTGAATGAGAAACGTTTTCTACGTCATAATCTCTGAGCTCTTCCTGCCCGTGTCTGATCCCTGGCATGTGCCCGGGCAGCGGCTCTGGTTTTTAGAGTGCATGGAAAGTGGGTTTATAGGGAGCTGATTTCTCCAGAATGTGGATAGCGTCATCTTTCTAGCACTCAGCAGCCAAGAGAGGTCCCTTCCACTTAGTGTCAAGAAGGCAGGCAGGTCCCCAGGATGCTGTCTTTACAACTGCTGAGAAGATTAATTTCACTTCCTTGCTATGTGCTGAAAACCCTGTGACTGAAGACTTGGTCTTTGCTGCTGAAAGCGGTGGGGAATTTTTAGAGCAAGATAACAAGCCCAGAGAGTTCTCCTGCGGGAAAATTTGCCGTGGAGACCAGGCAAGATCAGCACTCTGCCCTCACGCAGGGTTCCCCTCGCGTCCACCAGCGGGATAGCTACCTTGCTATGGCAAACACACCTTTCTCCAGCCTACGTGAGAATCCAGCCAATGGCCAAATCTTAGAGAACTGTCTCGAAAAGCTAAAGGTCAAATGAGGCTGCCGCTCTCCGATCAGGGCTCGGGCATAGCTGTGCTTTTCCGTGCCTCTGGGCATGGGGTGGCTAGGCATGCCCAGCGCGGGGTTTGCCTCAAGGCGGGCGGCTCTAATGGGCCGTGGTTTATAGGAATCGAGGTGACGGGCTAGTGTCAGCAAGAGGGGGAACTTAGCGCGGCATGAGGACGGGCGGTGGTACACAAAGCACAGGGCTAGTCGTCAGAAGGAGGGTCCGTCGCGGCTCTGCTGGGTACCAGGCTTCCCACTCTACAATGGGATCTTGCCAACCTGCCTCGGGGGCTGGGCTAGGAGGCTGGAAGTGTGTGGCTGTGCTCTGAGATCCGTGGCCGCAGGGCGCTTGAGGTGGGCAGCGAGGGGTGGACTGATTACCCTCAAAGCATGGTGCTTTATACCTGTGCTGTGCTGCTGAGAGTCCGTCTCTGTGACCTGAGTCACTGCTGGGGGGGGGCCTCTCTCTGAGGACTGAATGGAAGTGGTCCCTTGCTGTCGTGTCCACCCCCCACTCGTTTATGGTAACAGGAGGGATGTTTGTGGGCTCTCTCCAAGGCCCCCCCAGTTGCTCATGAATCTCCCTTCCCTGTCGCCACCGTTTTCTGGGTCCCCAGAGGCTCCGTATGGGTCCCCTGCCCTGGTCGGATTGGGTAGGGAGCCGCCCCTGAAGCCCCTCTGGAGTGTGTCTGCTTGGTGGGGGGGTTTCAAACCCCCCCGGTTGCCAAGCAGGACAGATCTGCCTGGGGTTTCCTGCCTGTTTGTCCCTCGGGTTTCACTCTTGACCTGCCGTGCTGCAGCCTCCAGCCCCTGAGCTAGGCTGCTCTGTAGCCACCCCCGCTGCAGGCTCCCTGGGGTGACCGGGTGCTGGGACTGCCCCTTCTCCTGCCCGACTCCGGGCTGACTTTCTCAGCCCATCACTCGCTCCCCTGGGGCCCCAGGCCACCCTGGCAGGCAAGTCCTGGACTTACGTTAATGACGAGGAGCGAGAACTTCCCACCTGCTCCCTTCCAGGGCTCGAGCACCTTGGGGCAACCTGGGCAGGACCCTTTTAAAAAAACCTCTCCCTGGAGGCTGGACATAACTGCGTCCTCTGCAGATCCGCTCCCCTCCCTGCCCCTCTGACTGGGGTGTGCCCCAGCCCCAGGGCTCTCAGGGGTCAGAGCTGTCCTTCAGGTCCTGCCTCTCTCTCTGCTATGCTAGGGGGGAGCTCCCACGTCTGCTGGGAGAGCCGGGGGGCAGCTGGCCCCACACCATGTCTCCCTGCAAGCTGATGGGCTCGGGTGCGGGGCCGCTCCAGCTCCTCGGGGAGTCCCGGCTGAGCAGCTGTTGTGGGCGCGTGTGCCTAGTCCAGCGAGTCTGGGGCCTTCTCATCTCTGCCTTCCCCCTTCTCCGGAGGAGCAGAGGCCTCGCCATCCTGCCCCTGATCCTGGGCTGTGCATCCCAGCCAGCAGCTAGCAGCCCGACTCCGGGGGCAGCAGGTGAGTGCCAGGCATGTGAAATCACTGGCAGAGGGCAGGTACCAGGCAGAGGCCACGTTCCCTCAAGTGTTCTGCCCTGCCTGGGGAGCTGCATACCCGCCACACCGGAGACCTGACCTGGGAGACCAGAGGAGAACCGCACCCACACACTGGAGCTGACTTAGCCGGGCCTGGGCGCTGCGTGCCAGGGAGCAGCGTGGTCCAGGCCGGTTGGCATGGCTGCTCTTTCTGCAGGGACGTGGGTCCCTGAGCAGCGAAGAGGGGCGCGCCAGAGTGGGGCGTCTCAGGAGCATTTGGGGGGCATTGGCTTGGTATGAGCTGTTCCAAGTGCTTCCCCCCCCCATCAGGTGTCTGTCCAGCTCCCCAAAACGCCACACTCGGCAGGCAGGCACTGAGCTCTCCAGGGGCTGGAGCTGGCTAGCAGGGGCCCTCGGCTCCCTCGAGTGGGTGGGGCAGAAGGGAGCCTGTGGCTGAAATGCTTAAAGCCCTAGAGATGGTCCGTAGCGGAGACCGGGCGAGTTCGCCTCCTGGCGTCTGCCTGTGCAGTGCTAATGAGGAGACCTCCCTCTGCAGACACTCTCTGGATTTAAGCTCTTTATCCTCAGCCGTCCCCTGAGTATGTGAGCTCCTAAAATTAATCTCTAGCCCCCAGATAGTCTCCCCGTCTCGCTCCCGCATCCAGCTAGTAAGGGCAGGAGTTAGCAGCCACCGGCGGGGGCTTTGGAGAGAAGCTAGGTATGCCGGGGGAGGCAGCGGGATTGGCTGTGTCTCTTTCTGCCTTGCCCGAGGGGTCTGGATTGCAAGATCTCCCCAGCTAGAGTCAGGGCAGTTCCCAGCGTCACGGGGATTTCCTCCTGCTGGCTACGTTCCCGCTCTGGCCCTGCCGTCTCCCCCACGCTCTTGAGCGCCGATCGACGGCAACGGCGCTGAGCTAGTTCTAGCTGGAGGCGCCGAGCGTCCCCGGGCGGGCGGAGGGGCAGGGTCCGCTCCGTGTTGGGCTCTCGCTGCTCCCCCGCCCTGCCTGGCTGAGCACCCCGGCGCGCCGCCCGAAGGCGCAGAAAGAAAGGCCGAGCAGCCACTTACCAGCTTCCTCTGGTTGCTGAGGCAGAAAGTGCAGATCTGTTTGGGCTGCGAGTTCTCGCTCTCCCGCAGCGGGGGGCTGCTGCTGCTGCTGTGGTGGTAGAAGGCTGGGGTGGTGTGGCAGGGCTGCCCGTCCCCGCAGGCCTCCCCGAGCAGCAGCACGTTGCCCAGGTGGGAGATGTAGCTGGAGGCCAGCCGCAGCGTCTCGATCTTGGAGAGCTTCCTGTCGGCCGGCTCGGTGGGGATGAGCGTCCGTAGGGCGGTGAAGGCGGTGTTGACGCTGTTGGTGCGGTCGCGCTCCCGCGCGTTGGCCGTGTGCCGCTGCCGGGGCTCCCGGTTGATCCGGTTGGGTTTCTTGCCGCTCCGGCGCTTCCCGCCCTTGAGGCCGTAGGTGCCGGCGTCCAGGTGGTAGGGCTTCTCCTCGGAGCCGGAGCTCTCGCTCCCGTTCTCCTCGTCCTCGGACAGCATGCTGATCTCGGGGTAGAGGTACCGGCTGGGGGCCGAGCGCAGCATGGCAAAGGACATCTCGGGGCGCACCTGGCAAGGGCAACGGCGAGGCAGCTCCGCCGGGAACGGGCTCCCCAAAGTTCCTCCGGTACCAGAACAGCTCAGCTCCACTCACTCATGCTGCCTCCGTCCCTGAAAGCGCTGGAGCCCCGACGCAGGCGAGCTGCCGCCTGCCCCCGAAGCCTGGAGCTCCTCCGCTGGCTTTCAGAGCAAGATCCGGCTTCGCAGCAACGGGATTCCTTCCCCTCCGCGCCTCCAGCCTGGGCGGCCCAGAAGGGGTTAAGTCCCCTCACGGTAACAGCTGGCGTTCCCTTTCTGCACACATGTGCAGCTGAAAGCGCTGAGTGTGGCAGGAGCCGGGAGCTTTATAGCACCAGCCAGTGGTCAGCCAGGCCCCTCCTCCTGCTCCGCGCAGGCAGAACCGGATCCCCGCACATTCACGCCTACCTGAGCTGCCTCCGGCTGGGGCTGGGGAGCGTTAACCCTGAGAGCACGGGCTGGGCGGGGGGCGGCCCCGGGGCGCTGAGCGCTCGGCCCAGCAGGTCTGTGGATTTCACGCCTTGGCTCCCGGCCTCGACTCCGCTTGGCGAGCGGGCACACGTGTGGGTCTGCTTCGTGGAGACGGACACGTGTGCCCATAGAACCGTGGGTGCGTGCGAACGCACTCTGCCTCTCTCCCCTGGGGAATCTGGCACATCCCGATACCCCCGTGTCCGATGTGAGGCCCCGTCTGTCCTCGGGGAGCCCTCGCGGGGGTCCAAACATAGCCTCCCCCCCCCGGAGGTGGCGGCTGGGTGGGGGGGGTGCCATACAGCAGCCTGTGGGGGCTCGTGAAGGGAAGGGGGTTCCCCCTGAGTGTGGAGGGGGGGGTGGGCTGGGAGCTCTCGGGGAGAGGGGCTCTGATTGCTGGGGAACCGACCCCGCAGAGGCTCCCCCTGCTCCCTGCAGTGTGACCAGATCAGTCCTGCTGCTGCTAATGGGGCAGAGAGGGAGCGTTAACCCTCGAGGAGCCAGCCACCAGCAAGGGCTGTGCAGAGGGCTCCTGCTCAGTGCACGCTGGCCCCTTTAAGTTTCTCCCTCGATGCAGAGCTTGGCCTTTATGTCTCCATCAGCTGGCTAGACGCCTGCCTGCGGGCCTGGAGCCCCCTCCTGTCCTGGGGACACGGGCCAGGAACACCTGTTAAAGGAGCAGACCTCGGAGGCTAACCCGCTGCTTCCTTCTGTGCACCAGACTTGCAGCACACGTCAGCACGGTGCGCACGCCACGGTGTGCCAGGGACACCGGGGTCCCTGCGGCAGGGATCAGAGAGAGCCTCAGCTGGGCGCCAGGACTCGGTCGCATCCTCAGGGAGCTTGCGGACGAGCTCTGGTGAGCCCCAGGCCCTGCCTCGCTCCAGGGGGGTGGGTGCTCTCCACCTCGCTGCCGCCGGCGGGGGGCTGTGTCCTGGTTGCAGGGTCCTGAGCAGCCACGGAGCAGTTAAAATGTGCCAGTGTGACTCCCCCTCGCACACACCCACCACCCCTGGGGCAGCAGAGGGGCCTTCCCAGCCTGCCTGGGGGTGTGCTGGGCCCACAGTAAAGGCTCCTCAGCTGGAGGGGAAGGAGAGGCAGGAGCTGAGCAGGTCAAAGCCAACCCCTGGGATCGACCCCAGGCAGAGGTGGATTAGGGGCCAGAGCAAGTAGGGGCCCCTCCCCACCCCTTTGGCCTTCAGTCCACCCCGCGCACCTGCCAGGGAAATGGGGTCACGGTGCAGGGGTTTCCCCTGTTCCACGGCAGGAGCACCGGGCAGTCGGGGTGTGGGCGTGTCCATTTTTCTGGGGGCCCGCTAATTGGCAGGGGCCCCTGGACACGGGCACTGTTGGCCCATACAGGAATCCACCGCTGACCCTGGGAAGGGAGGAGAAGCCGGAGCAGTGGGCCAGGCTCCCTGTGGGGAGTCTGCCAGGGCTCCAAGTGTGCACCTCCCCATGGACCTGCCCCACTGCTGGGGGTCGCAGTGGGAGTTGTGCGGGGAGGAGGGTGCAGACAACAGGGGAGGACCCCGCCTTGCTGACTTGGGGTTCAAGTCTTGCTGTGACCGGCATCTCCAGAGGAAAAGGCCAGAGACTACAGGCAAGTTGGGGAAAGCCAGAGACCATGCTGGACCCCCTCTCTGCAGATGCCTGGCTAGGCCCCGCGCTGCTCAGCCTGCACCTGCTCCCACCGGAGACGCTGGACTGGGTGGGGATCACGTCTGGCGGGCAAGGGGATTTCTCTCTGCAGTGGCTGGGAGCCAGCCCGTCCCTTGGGCTCAAGCCAGGCACTGGAGGCTGAGGCAGTAGATTCCCCCCTGCGGGGCCGTGTCTCTGCGTGTGCTGCAGGGCCCTGGCTCCCGTCTGCAGTGACTCTGCCTGAAGGCCAGGGCCGCTTAATGAGTTCCCAGGCTGGGGTTAACCTGTGCGTGGCCTTCCGAAAGGGAGAGCCCTTTTACGGTGCCTGGGGCCTGTACAGAGAGCTTGGGGCAGCCGCGGGGGCTCGCGGGATGCTGGGATATCGCTAGGGATGGGGGGTGCCCAGAGCTCCTGGGCCGGACCTGGCTTGCAAGGACCAGATGTTTACTGGTAAATGTCGATAATCCCAGACTTCACTGGGCGCACCCCCACCGGCACCAGGCCCAGCGAGGTAGAGGAGCAGGGCTGCCGGAGAGCTCGCTGATGGCTGGGTGTGGTTTGCATGTGAGGCTGACAGTCGCCATGTCTGCTGCCAGGACATAACTATTATCTGACTCCCCCGGGCCCCCCATCTGAACCCCACTTCCCTTGCTCAACTGGGAAAACGTAAATCCATGACGAGCTGAACAAGTGCTTGGAAATAGACGGTGTGATGAAGTGGCACGGTTCTTAATGTTTCCTCTGAATACTGTAGGAGTGCCTCAGTTTCCCATAGGCATTTCTTAAGTCTCTAGGTGGTGGGATAAGGGGGTGTAATTGTTGCAGAGCAAAAGGCCAGGGTACATAAATGGCCCACACGCTGTCTCCTGGCAGCTGATGGCCTGGGCCTTTCCCCCCTGCAAGGTGAGAGCTAAAGGGTTGGAGAACAAAGGAATCAGGTGACCTCCTGGCCTGGGAAAGGGACAAAGCCCAGAGGAGGGGGGGCTGGGGAGAGTTTCAGTTTGGGGCTGGCTGGGGACAAGGAGTGAAGGGCAGATGGGGTTGTCTGGCTCACTGCCCCCCAAAATGGACCCGGCTGAGGGGTCCTGTTCTCTGTACCTACAAGCTCTGTGTTAGCTCATGTTCCTGTCATCTAATAAACCGTCTGTTTTCCTGGCTGGCTGAGAGTCCCATCTGACTGCGGAGTTGTGGGGCAGGACCCTCTGGCTTCCCCAGGACCCAGCCTGGGCAGACTTGTTGTGGGAAGCGCACGGAGGGGCAGAGGATGCTGAATGCTCCGAGGTCAGACCCAGGAAGGTGGAAGCCGTGTGAACTGTGTGTCCTGAAGACAGGCTGCTCGCAGAGAGGAGACCTCACCAGAGTCCTGCCTGGCTTCATAGGCAGCAGTTCCAGAGCATCGCCCGGGGACGCCGGGACAGACGGCTAGCCTGCGTCGAGAAGCTAGCGACAGGCATTGTGGTGACCGGGTGGCAGGGGCCGCACCTCGGGCTCAGCCTGACAGCAAAACGGGGGCAGATGCAGAGCAGCCGTGCAGGCTGGGAAAGCCAAGCACACCCCCGGAACTCTGCCTCCTCCCTGCAGGAAAGGCAGAGCCCCCCAGCACGCTCCAGTCTGGAGGGCTCGGGGCCCAAGCCCAGTCTTCCCAGCTCATCTCATGGGCTCCGCCAGAGCTGCCCCAGAAGGTGGTCCCAGCCAGAGATGAGTAAACTCTGGCAAGGAAGGGGTAAGACAGCGATGCGGAGAGTAGAGTGGATTTCCAGGTGTGGGGATGGGGCCTGTGAGCTGTCCCAGCGCGGCTCTGCACCCTGGTTTCCCTGTCTCCAGTGCGGGCTCTTGTCTGACACCAGGCAGGGGTGAGAGATGGGTGCCCTCTGGGGTCTGTCTGCAGCTCAGCCCAGGGTTGCTCTGGCCTCTCCTGTCTCTAGGGCTCAGAGCCTGCCAGGTGGGGCACCGTGTAGTGGCTGATGGCTGGGGAGAGACCTCCCCTGCTGCTGGCCGGGCTGGCCCCTTTGGGAGAGGGGCCGGTGCTGTGGGCGTGCTTTTTTCTCTGGGTCTCCCTCCCTGATCGGCCCCGGGCTGGCTTCTCTCTAGTGACTTCGTCCTGGCCAAAGCTCGGAACTGACGTTCGAGCTTCAGTCACCTGGCGCAGCATCGACCATGCTCGTCTCCTGGAAGTCGGTTCCCCCCTTGGTTTCCACAGCTCTGTCCTCTCCTGGTTCTCCTGCCTCTCTGACACTCCTTCAGCGTGTCCCTCGGAGGCTCCTCCTCACCCCCCTGCAGCCCACAGGGCTCCGTCCTTGGTCCCCGTCTCTCCTGTCTCCTACTCACACTCACACCATCCAGCTCTGTGCTGGGACTCACAGAGCTGCCTCTGCCCCAGACCTGCCAGCTTCCGTCTCAGCCCATCTCTCTTTCCTCATGGATGTCCAGCCATCACCCCCCTCAGCAGGGCTCAGACAGAGCTCTTCATCGCCTGTCCTCCCCGCAGCCTCCCGTCTACCCCACCGTCCTGCCCGTCACGCCAGCCTGGAACCGGGGCGTCTCGAGGCCTCACAGCCAGGTTGTGTCTGAGTCTTGCCAGTTCTTTCTGTGGAGCATCTCTGGGATCCGGCCTCTCCCCTCCGTCCATGCAGCTAAAACGCTCCTCCAGGCTCTCACCAGCTCACGTCTCGATTAGTGCAACCTCCGGCTCTCTGGCCTGGACAAACGCAGCCCGGCCCTGCCCGGCAATGCTGCTGCAGAGCTCCTTCTCCCGGCCTGCTGCTTGGACCGGGTCACCCCTCGCTTCGCCTCCCGCTGCCGGCTCCCCTGCTCTGCCACGTCAGACACGAGCGACTCTCCTGCACCGTCACGGCCCAGCCTCGCCCGACCTGTCACCTCATTCGGTGCCGTTCAGTCCAGGCTGCCAGCCTCCGGCGCCCACGGCTTACATTTTCAAACAAGCCCTTTCGTGCTTCTCCCAGGTGCACCCAGGTGCTGTGGGATCGTTGCTGGTCCAGAGGGCCTGGTAGGACTCTCCACATGAGACTCCAGCTACGGCCCTTACTCTTGGGGCAGAGGGAGACGCCCGTCTGGCTCCGGCCCAGTGCTCGGTTGGCCCAAGGGGCGCCCCCACCCCAGTGCTGATAACGGACTGGGGGGGTCTCCGGCCCCTTTACTACCCACACCGTTGGAATCTCTGTCCGTGGCTCCCCCAGCTCAGGGTACCCCGGCCCCCCACCCTGTCCCATGAGCCGCGGTGCCTGGGGCAGGTCATGCCCCCCAGCCCAACATGGAGATTGTCGAAACTGCCCAAAAGAAGGCCAGGGTGGTCACACTTTGAAGATCACAGAAATGCAGCTCCCTCTGGGGTGAATGCTGCCGCTGTATGTGAGCCATGCAGCAGCCCTACGCGCAGGTGGATTTAAAGAGGCTGGCGTCCGATTACCAGCGCTGGAATCAGGCCAGGAGCTGGAGCTAACCACTGATTTCCAGAAACTCTGCCTCTTTAACAAGCATAGATGCCAGGACGGGTCCCTCACAGCACCCCGTCCCCCTGACACCATCCTGCACGCTTCAAGCAACTGTCTTACCATCCCCCTGATTCCAAATATCAGGCGAGTCTGTGCCTTTTACATGCTCCTCTGGAGACTGGCGTGGCCTAGCAAGGCCCTGCAGTGCCGGCTGTGCCCTCCGCCTTTGCCGTAGAGTTAGCGAGGCCCGGCGTGTACTGTTGCCACTCCCGGAAAGCAGGGGGTCGCTGCTGTCTGATCAGCCACGCAAACGAAGTGCAGCTCTTGGGTTCCCAGCAGGGATCCGGGTTCCCTGTGTGTTCGTGACCAGACACTCTTCCTGGCCCTTCGCTAGTCGCTTGGCAACCTGACCACTCAGAGGGCGTGGGAGTCTGCGTCCCACCCGGGGCCTGGTGTGGGACCTTCTCCACGGGAGGCAGCGGCTGTGCAGCAGTGTCTGGTGGAGTCCGGAAACTCCCTGCTGGGATCCCTCCCCTGCCCCAGGTTTTAGCTGCTGTGTGGGGCGATGCCTTTCGGGCTGCCTCTCTGGCTGGAGGGGTGCTTGGGGACAGTCCCCCAGGGGGCAGCTTGGATTGCTTCCTCGGAAAGCACAAATGGGACCAGGGTTCTGAGAGCGCTCCCCAGTGTCTGAGCCTTTCCTCACACCCAGGCAGGAGTGAGGGGCCCAGGAGCTGCAGTCCCTCCCTGGGTGGCAGGGAGCATGGATGGATGGCTGTTACCCCAGCCAGCACCCCCTCCTGTTGGGCAGCCGCCAGTTCTATCTAACCCCCTTCTTGCCCCGCTACCGAGCGTCGTTCTGAAGGGCAGGGCCCGCTCAGCCCCCTCCCTGGATCCTGTTTTCCTCTCGTCTGTCTGGCCCTGCAGCCCTGAGTGCCAGCACTGAGCCAGGCCTGTGGGCTGTCCGTGGCTCAGAGCGCTCGCCCCGTCCCCTCTCCTCCACGTGGACCGGATATTTTCAAGAGAATGCTGGGGAAAGAATCTTTCCTAGGACGCTTTCCAGCTGCCAGGAATGTGCGCCTAGGAATGCCTGGGCCCGCCCAAGAACAACTTCCAGCCGTGAGGCTGAGTGACAGCAGCCTCACGCGGGGGCTGCCGGCCGCGCCGCCCGCCCGCTCGCTCGCTCGGGGATGTGTTAACTACACAGGGCGCGGCCGAGGCCGTCTGAGAGCGAGCGTTTGCTACTGCTGGCTGCCGGGCCTGCTCGCTAGAGGGATGTGTGCCGGGGCAGACCCACTCGGCTAGTGCTGAATGGGGCTTAGAACGGTTAGCGACACGCAGCTGCGGGGTCGCAGCTTGGCTGCATCCCGGGAGCCAACTCCTCGGCACCCCCACGAGTGCCTGTCTCTGCCTGCAGCTCTGCCCCGTGCGCCGGGTCTGAAGCGCCGGGTCTCACAGGGCTCAAGGTGCAGCATGTCTGGCTGGCCCCTTTCCTCCCAGGGGCATCGCCTCTTTAGCCAGGAGAAGAAGGCTGCATTGTGGCACTTGGGGCCATGCTGCGGCCCCTCCAGTCTGTTACCCACCTCCACGCCCAGGGCAGAGATCCTCCCAGCGCAGCCTGATCCCGGCCGGTCCGGTCTGTGAGCCATAAGCACCATGCACCCCCTAACGCTTTGGGAGAGGGGAAGTGGTCCCAGAATGGGCCAGCGTGAAGCTTAGGGGCGGTATAGGGGGCTGTGGGCTAGGACAGGGCTGCAGGTCAACAAGGACACACACTGGGGCTGGTCTGTGAAACCCCTCACTCGTCTGTGGGGCCAGGAGAACACTGGGACCATAGGGCTTGTCTTGGGAGGGGAGGAACTCCCGATACATAGATGTTAACGTTCAAAGGGACCATTACGATCTTGTCTGATCTGCTGTCCAGAGAACTCCCCGTGTCTCCTGCCTTCAGCCTGTCCATCGCTCCTGGCTGGACTAGAGCAGATAGTCTAGGAAGAGATGCCCAGGGTGGATTTACAAACTCCAAGTGGTAGAGAATCCACCGGGCCCTAGGTGAGCTGTTTCAGTGGCCCTCGCTGTTACAAATCTGCATCTTGTTTCCAGTCTGAGTTTTTTACCTTCAGCGTCCAGCCCCTGGATTTCCTGCCAGGCTAAGGAGCCACCTGTTGGTGGAAATCTCTTCCAAGTCGGTGCTTGTGGACCACGATCACGTCACCTCTCAGCCTTCTCTGGGATAAGCTAAACAGACTGAGCTCCAAGTCTCTTGTGACTGGATGAGATCAGGGTCGCTGCTTGCCCTGGCTCCATTCTCCAGCCTGCAGGGCCCAGAGAAGCTCCTTGCATCTCGGCTCCACCGCACCCTCCACAGGTCTTCAGTTTTGCTCTTTGCTGAGGCCACCTTGGGCCCTTTTGGGTCCTCCCTGCCTGCTCTGAGGCAGACACGGGTCCAGCAAGCTCTCTGCCTGCATCTCAGCCCCCCTGATTTCAGCTGCTGCCCAGGATCAGATGGGCTCCCAGATTCCCATCTCTTGCTCTGCGGAGAGTAGCTGGCTTTGCCCCGGCACCTCACAGTGCCGTGTGCTGGCACCTCTGTAAGCTCGTCCTTTGAGAGGACACGAATCCACCTGGGTTCGGCGCTCTCCTTGGCCCGCCCAGCCGCTCCCCAGGAGCCTGCGAGCCAAGACCATGGTCAGCCATCGACGGGGCATGTCACCGTCGCGTCTGCAGCTCCTTCGAACGCGCCGAGCACTGGAGCCCTGCCGTGGCCATGCTGCCCTGCCTGGCTGCTACCTCCAGTGCAGGTAGGCCCGTGAGATCTCCTCCCCGGGGCAGATACCTGCGCGTGTGCCCCACCCTGGGATCGTCTGGGCCTCACTGCACCAGCTGCAGGGCACATTGCCCAGCTCATCCCCCCCACCAGGAAACAGCCAGCGACGGCCTCCTGCCTGCCTCGGCCAAGGAACGACAGCCCCCGGCTCCCCGCCGTTGGTTTGGTTCTGGCGTTGGAGTCGGGGTCCGAGGACCTTCCCCGGGAGCTGCTGCTGTGTCGTTGGTCCAGGGCCCTTTGCTCTGGGACCCCCCATCACCAGAGGCCAGGGGAAGCCAGAATGGGCACAGGGCACCCTGGTCCCCTCATCACTGTCTGCAAGCTGCATGGCCAGGCTGCTGAAGAGGACAGTGCCGGGTGGCAAGCTGGATCTGCCGCGGCTCGCTCTGTGCCCGTCTCCTCTCACCCGCCCCAGCCCAGGTACCCCGGAGCACGGGGGCGGGCAGCGTAACACCCACGGTCTCTGCTCCCCTCGAGCCGTTGTTTCTTCCTGCGTGTGCAGCAGGCGGGTCCCGTGGCCCAGCCGTTCCTGAGTGGGAAATTCCTGGCCGAGTCCCAGCGGGGCCGGAGCACGTCCGGTGCTGACGTGTGCTTGGAGCGTGATGGATGTGGCCCCAGAGGCTGCTGCTCTGCCTCCGCGGGGCCCCTGGCCTCTTTCCTGGGGAGGCTCTGTTGTGCTGCACGTGTTTATGGGGACCAGATGGTGCAGCCGAGTGAGCGTTGCCCCTGACTGCAGAGTGTGGGGCGCAGGTCACGTTCGCACCTTCCTCCCCGGGGGGGTGCGACAGGGGGAGCCACGGAGTCTGCTCCTCAGCCCAGCTCACTGGCCCCCTCCTCACTGGGCAGCCTGTGCCCCATAGAGCCTGTGCCCTGCACCACCGGGGGGCTTGGTCCTTAAACACCCCTGCTTCACTTCCTGCCCCAGAAGCTGCTAATTGGGGGCTGGCTATGCTCAACCCCGGGCCCGCCAGGCGCCTCCAGAGGGGGCGAGCGGGAGCCACCGCTGGCCCCGCGCCTGGCCCAGTGCAGAGAGCCAATGGGTGGGTTGGAGGCAGGTCACAGCCATTGGCCTATTGAATGCAATGGGGTGCTGTCCTGAGCTCCCTGCAATGACAGGGCACCACCCACATCCCCCCGCTGCCCTCTCCTTCAGATAGTCCCAGCCGGGTCCCAGCATGCAGTGCTGCCTTGACCGAGCCGCGCAGCTGCATGGCATGCTGGGACCTGCGGTCTGTGCCGGCCGCGGGTCCCATGGGCTGCGCTGGGCTGAGTGAACGAGGGTGTGCTGCAAACCCCGGTGCGGCTGGGAGGAGGGGGCTGTCCGTGTTCTCGGTACGGTTAATTGTGTGTGTTCAGAGGAACTGCCAGGTGGGATCAGAGCCGAGGTCCAGCTAGCCCGGGCTCCAGGCTCTGATGGGGGCCAGCCCCAGGGCTGCAGAGGAAGGTGCAGGAGCCCCACTGGAGCAGACGTGCGACTCTCCCCGCACTGCGTGCGTGTGTGTGTAACCCAGCGGCACGGCCGTGGTCGCTCTGTCTATGGGCGGCCGTGTGCGGGCGTGCACGTGTGTGTCACCCAGCGGCACGGCCGTGGTCGCTCTGTCTGTGGGCGGCCGTGGGCGGGCGTGCACGTGTGTGTAACCCAGCGGCACGGCCGTGGTCGCTCTGTCTGTGGGCGGCCGTGTGCGGGCGTGCACGTGTGTGTCACCCAGCGGCACGGCCGTGGTCGGTCTGTCTCTGTGCAGCCGTATGCGGGCGTGCACGTGTGTGTAACCCAGCAGCACGGCCGTGGTCGGTCTGTCTGTGGGCGGCCGTGTGCGGGCGTGCACGTGTGTGTCACCCAGCGGCACGGCCGTGGTCGCTCTGTCTCTGGGCGGCCGTGTGCGGCCGTGCACGTGTGTGTAACCCAGCAGCACGGCCGTGGTCGGTCTGTCTCTGGGCGGCCGTGTGCGGGCGTGCACGTGTGTGTCACCCAGCGGCACGGCCATGGTCGCTCTGTCTGTGGGCGGCCGTGTGTGGGTGTGCACGTGTGTGTCACCCAGTGGCACGGCTGTGGTCGGTCTGTCTCTGGGCGGCCGTGTGCAGCCGTGCACGTGTGTGTCACCCAGCGGCACGGCCGTGGTCGCTCTGTCTCTGGGCGGCCGTGTGCGGGCGTACACGTGTGTGTGTAACCCAGCAGCATGGCCGTGGTCGCTCTGTCTCTGGGCGGCCGTGTGAGGGCGTGCACGTGTGTGTCACCCAGTGGCACGGCCGTGGTCGCTCTGTCTCTGGGCGGCCGTGTGCGCGCGTGCACGTGTGCGTCACCCAGCGGCACGGCCGTGGTCGCTCTGTCTGTGGGCGGCCGTGTGCGGGCGTGCACGTGTGTGTCACCCAGTGGCACGGCCGTGGTCGCTCTGTCTCTGGGCGGCCGTGTGCAGCCGTGCACGTGTGTGTCACCCAGCGGCACGGCCGTGGTCGCTCTGTCTGTGGGCGGCCGTGTGCGGGCGTACACGTGTGTGTGTAACCCAGCAGCATGGCCGTGGTCGCTCTGTCTCTGGGCGGCCGTGTGAGGGCGTGCACGTGTGTGTCACCCAGCGGCACGGCCGTGGTCGCTCTGTCTGTGGGCGGCCGTGTGCGGGCGTGCACGTGTGTGTCACCCAGTGGCACGGCCGTGGTCGCTCTGTCTCTGGGCGGCCGTGTGCGGGCGTGCACGTGTGTGTCACCCAGGGGCACGGCCGTGGTCGCTCTGTCTCTGGGCGGCCGTGTGCGGGCGTACACGTGTGTGTCACCCAGGGGCACGGCCGTGGTCGCTCTGTCTCTGGGCGGCCGTGTGCGGGCGTACACGTGTGTGTCACCCAGGGGCACGGCCGTGGTCGCTCTGTCTCTGGGCGGCCGTGTGCGGGCGTACACGTGTGTGTCACCCAGGGGCACGGCCGTGGTCGCTCTGTCTCTGGGCGGCCGTGTGCGGGCGTGCACGTGTGTGTCACCCAGGGGCACGGCCGTGGTCGCTCTGTCTCTGGGCATGTCTGCCCGCGTGTGTCTGTCTGTGCAGGCGCGGGGGAGCGGGCCTGGCGGCTGAGGCCTGGGAAATGAGGCACGCTCCGGTGTGAGGGACTGGTGCTGGAACGTGCGCGGCTGACCAGCCCCTGCCCGTGTGTTTAACAAGCCTGCGAAGGCCAATGGGGGACCTCCCTGTGCTGCGGGTAATGAGCGCTCTGCCCTCAGCTGCAGCCTGGCCATGGTTCCAATCAGGAAGCCGTTAGAGGCCTTTAAACTCTCCCTGGTGGGGTCAGTGAGGCGTGCCAGGTGCTTACCTTGATGTTGTTTCCCCGGCAGGCAGCGGAAGGCTGGGAACGCTCTGCTGGCCGAGGGGGGGTTGCAGGCATATCGCCCCCAGGGCTCTTTTGTTCCCTTTACATCCGTAGTGAGCAGGGATTGCTCTGCGCTGCTAATGACCCAGGGCAGGATGGGAGCCCCCGGAGCCATCTGCAGCCCGCAGAGCCCTGGGGGAGGGCACCACATGCCCAGCATCTGCCCAGGGCCTTTGGCATGCTTTGGAGTCCTGGCTTGGCTGCTGGCAGCTCTGGGGCTGTCAGTCTCCCCCCCACTGCAGGGACCTGTGGCTCCGTTCCCCCGCCCAGGGCTCTGCGTGCTGCCGGCGGTGTGCTGGAACGAACGCGGCAGCCATGGAGCACGGCATGGGGGAGCCAGGCGCACCGGTGGGTCACAGCTGGGATTTGCTGCACGTCCGCTGGGAGGGCACAGAATGGCTTCAGTTTCTGGAGAGAGTGTCTCAGCTGGGCGCAGGACCCTTCTCCATGCCCATTCCCCTGCAGGGCAGGCCAGCTGGGGCGAAAGGGTGGGGACTGGCTGGGGAGAGTGGAGCCGGACGGCATGCCAGCTGCCGGGGAAATGATGCCCTGGGTGTTTGCAGCTGACCTGCTGAGGGGTGAGGCCCGCAGGCGGGAGCCTTTCCTAGGGGGCTCATCCCCATCTGCACTTGTGTTGGCTGCAGAAGTTTCTGCAGAGAGGGTGCTGACGCTGCGGCCGGCTGTCTCCTACGCGTGCACCGGGGCTCCCAAGAAAGCTCCTGGCGCTCCCTGGGCTGTCGAACACAGTCACAGCCAACTTTGGGACCCTGCAGCCAGTCAAGCCGATAGGTCCCCGTGGGCCTTGCGCCATCTTGACCAGGGTTTCTCAAGGCAGGCCCGGCAAAAGGAGAGAAGCGAACCTGGGTCTCTGCCCAGGCCGAGCAGAGCAGAACGCTGACCTGCAGCCAGCCGGAGGGGTGGGTGGGGAGCGAGGGCTGCCAGCCGTCCAGGTTCCTGGGGGGAGGCGGGGCGGGCACACGGGTGCAGTAGCACGTGGACCGAAGGGGGAGGAGGTGACGGTGGTGCTGTGATGTGCTCAGACGGCGGGATGGCATTACACACGCTCTCCAAGTACAACCATACGCAGGGAATGCTCCCCGCGTGCGTGAGCTTCTGGAGGGCTCCCCCAGGGATCGATGTTTGGCCCTGCGCTAGTTAACACTTCGATCCGTGACCTGGAAGAAAACATCAAACCATCCCTGGTTCCGGTTGCCGATGACTCGGAAACGTGGGGGAGTGGCAGATAACGAAGAGGCCAGGCCGCTGACCCAGCACTTGGGCTCGCTTGGTGAACTGGGCGCAGGCAAACAAAACGTGTTTTCATCTGGCTAATGTCAGCGTAGCCCTCTGGGGACAGAGCAGGCCGTACTTCCAGGATGGAGGGCACTGTCCTGGGAAGCAGTGACTGAAAGATTTGGGGATGGATAATCAGCTCCCAGTGCAACTCTATGGCCAAAAGGGCTACTGGGATCCTTGAATGCATAAATGGGAATCTCGAGGAGGAGCAGAGAGGTTATTGTACCTCTGTATCTGGCCCTGGTGCAAGCGCTGCTGGGATCCTGGGTCCAGTTCTGGTGCCCATGGTACAAGGAGGGTGATAAATGGGAGAGGGGGTGCAGAGAAGAGTCAGGAATGATTAACTGGTTAGAAAGCCTGCCTTCGAGCGAGAGACTCCAGGAGCGCCGTCTGTTTTGCTTAACTAGGAGCTGGTTAAGGGGTGAGTTGCTCACAGTCTGTAAGTACCTACATGGGGAGCACACATTTAATCGTGGGCTCTTCACGCTAGCGAAGAGAGGTCTGCCCTGATCCCGTGGCTGGAAGCTGACGCTAGACACGTTCACACTAGACGGAAGGCCTATATTTTGAATAGCGTAATTAACCCTTGGAACGCCTTACCAAGGGGGGGTGAATTATCCATCGCTGGCAGAGTTTCAGTCAGACGGGCTGTTTCTAACAGCTCTGCTCTAGGAGTGGTCTGGGGGCGAGTCTCTGGCCTAGACGGGAGGTCAGACTGATCCCCTCTGAGACCCACCAGGGAGGAGCACCGTGCGAACTCACCTCCCGCTGTCTGTCCCACTGCAGGATGTGCGTAACACAGTGGGCAACATCCCCATGGAGTGGTACCAGGACTACCCGCACATCGGCTACGACCTGGACGGCAAGAGGATCTACAAGCCGGTCCGAACCAAGGATGAGCTGGACAAGTTCCTGGACAAGATGGAGAACCCCGATTACTGGTGAGGGGCTGGGGTCCTGCTGCTTCCCCCAGGAACGCCCTGAGTTCCAGGCCAGGGGCATAAGCGCTCCCACCGCCCCAGCCTGGGGTCACGCTCCCAGGCAGGCTAAAGGGGTGCGCGTCCCCCTCTCCAAAGCCTGGGCAGCCCCAGCATGTACCTCCACCTGCCTGGTGTCTGAAGCCTGCTGCCCCGGGGAAAGCTCAACGCACTGCCGTGTTCGGAGCCCACGGGGCAACCCTTCAGCTTTCGGCTGGCTCCTGTGTGTCTCCTCCCCAGGCACGGGATCCGGGGTGCTCCCCTCGCCTGCTGCTGCCCCTGTGCCCCGTGGTGGGGGGAGCAGAGCCCAGGCACCCTCTGTGCCACTCTCTGCACAGCAGTGAACCCAGAGCAGACTCTCACGCGCCCCGTGCTGGCCGGGGGCTGGGACCCTGGGCTCTCTGCCGTGGCTTTCCGGCAGCTCTCCCCCTGCGGGCCGGTGGACAGAGCGGCACAGCCTGGAGAATGAGTTCCCCCCGTCCCTCTGCCTGCACCCTGCAGAGCCCTCTGTGCACTTGTGGGGGGCGGGAGCCGAGCCATAGTCCCGCCATCGCCCACCCGGGCCCAGCCACCTCCCACTCACTCCCAGCCAACGCAGGGCTGGCGAAGGGGCCAGGTCTGCAGCCTCGCGTCCTGCCCCTGCCCTGGAGGAGCCGGCTCTGGGAGGAGGGGACTGCCGGTCGGGGCCGGTTCGAGGACGCGGGAAGGGGGCTTGCCTCCTGCAGGACAGCGCCGAGATGGGCTTTGGGAGCGGAGCACCCTCCTGATGGGCCCCACGGGGATAGACCGTGCGGCAGCCTGGCCCTCGCCCCTCACGTGCCGCTTTCCCGCAGGCGGACAGTGCAGGACAAGCAGACGGGGGCGGACCTGAGGCTGACGGACGAGCAGGTGGAGCTGGCACAGCGTCTGCAGAAAGGGCAATTCGGAGACGTGCACGTCAACCCCTATGAGGTAGGGGACCCTGCTGCCGCCTCCGGGGCTGGGCCTGTCGGGGGCTCCCTCCTCTTCCCCTCCCGCACGGCCACCACCTCCGGGGCTCCCTCCCCTCCCCCCTGGGGTTGGTCATTCCGTGCATCTCCCTCGCAGCCTCCCTGGGCTGGGCCTCATCTCCGCCCCTCATGGCCACCCCCTCTGGGGTGGGCCTGTGTGGGGCTCCCTCTCCTTCCCCTCCTCCACCCAGGGACACCATCTCCAGGGGGGCTCCCTCCCCTCCCCCCAGGGACGCCACTTCCTGCAGCCCGTCGCCCTCCTGCCTTCCCAGGCTGGGCGGGGACCCAGTGGGCCGAGGGAAGGAGCCGGGCTGATCCCTGCTCAGCGGGCCGGGGCAGCCGGAGTGACCCCTTGCTCTCCCTTCCCAGCCAGCCATTGACTTCTTCAGCAGCCAGGTGATGATCCACCCGGTGACGAACCGCCCAGCCGACAAGCGCAGCTTCATTCCCTCCCTCCTGGAGAAGGAGAAGGTAAGAGCCTGTCAGCGCCAGCTGCCCCCGGAGCTGGGCCCCCAGCCAGGCCCCCCTCAATCCTGGCGCTGACCCGTCTGTGGCCTCTCCCTGCTCGGCAGGTCTCCAAGCTGGTCCATGCCATCAAGATGGGCTGGATCAAACCTCGCAAGCCCAAGGAGGACACGCCCACCTACTATGACCTCTGGGCCCAGGAGGACCCCAACTCCATCCTGGGGCGCCACAAGATGCACGTGCCAGCCCCAAAGCTGCGGCTGCCGGGCCACGAGGAGTCGTACAACCCCCCGCCCGAGTACCTGCTCAGCGAGGAGGAGGTGAGGGGCGAGGAGGGGGTGCTCTGTCTGTGTATGTGGGGGGGTGTTCCACGAGGGGGGGGGGGCTGTGTGTGGGTATTGAGGGGCTCATGGGGCTATGGAGGCTGCACTCTGTGTGCGGGGAGCTCCCGAGGGTGCTGCAGGCAGGTTCGGCATGGGTGAAATTCAATACAGACAAGTGCAAAGGTACAGCTACCCAGTGGGGACCCCGTGGCGAGGCTGCGGCACTGAGAAGGGGCCGGGGTGACAACGGCTCCCATGCTGAGCATGACCCAGCAGTGGGGTGCAGCTGCGAAAAGGGCTAATGTCCTTCCAGGGTGCACACACGAGAGGTCACTGTCCTGCTCTGCTCAGCCCTGATCCCCAGCCTCTACCACAGGCCTGAGCCCGGCTGTGCTCCGGGGCCACTGAGGGCCGGACAGGAAGTAACGGGCTCAACTTGCAGCAAGGGAGCGTTAGGTCAGAGATTAGGAACAGGCTGGGGAGTTAAGCTCTGGAACAGCCGGCCCAGGGAGGCTGTGGGGTCCCCGTCCTTGGCTGGACAAACTCGGGTTCCTCGGCCCTGCCCCAGCGCAGGGGGCTGGAGTCCATGGCCCCTCGAGGTCCCTTCCAGCCCCATGTTTCTGTGAGTCTGTGGCCAGTGCAGGGGAGCAGTTCTCTGGGCCGGGCCCCTCGGCGCTGCCATGGGCTTGGTTCCCAGGCTCTGACACTCCCTCTGCCCCAGGCAGCCGGGCTCTGGGCGCCTGAGGCCCCCCTGGGGAGGGGACGGAAAGCAGGTCCTAGGAGAGGGGCCTGGTTTGGGGGCCAGCTGTTGACCTTTGCCCTTTGCCCCGCAGAAGCTGGCCTGGGAGCAGCAGGAGGCGGCGGAGCGGAAGCTGAACGTCCTGCCCCAGCAGCACCGGTGCCTGCGTGCAGTGCCAGCCTACGCCCGCTTCATCCACGAGCGCTTCGAGCGCTGCCTCGACCTCTACCTGTGCCCGCGCCAGAGGAAGATGAGGGTGAGCCGGGGGGCGCTGGCTCGGGCGGCCTGGGCCACTGGCCCAGCAGAGCTCGGAGCCAGGGCCCGGTCGCTCCCGCAGCAGCAGAGCCAAGGGCAGGACACCCACCTCGCACGCCAGGGACTGGGGAGGCAGTGACTCCGGGGGCTGGCTTGGAGCAGCGAGGGGCCAGCTGAAGGCAAACAACCCCCCCCCGCCCCACACACACACACAACTCACGAGCTCTGCCTTATGGCTCCTGCTTGCTGCCCCTTTACAGAGTGGGATGCAGCAGTGTCCCCTGGCCAGTAGCCTGCTGCCCGGCACCCCCAAGTGGGGCGACCCTGTGGGGGGCAGACTGAGCCCCCTGTGCGCTACATGGGCTTGGTTCTCTTGCAGGTGAACGTGGACCCGGAAGACCTGATCCCCAAGCTGCCAAAGCCGCGGGACCTGCAGCCATTCCCCACCACGCAGGCCCTGGTAATGCCGTGCGGCCCTGTGGTGTTCAGGGCTGCCGCGAGCGAGGGGAGGGGGCACACAGAGGAGAACAGAGACCAGGGTGGGGCTGGGAGTGAAGGAGGCTGAGGAGTCTGGAAGAGGGGGATTAGTTAGGCTGGAAAGAAAAGCTCAGAAGGGGGCAGTGAGCAATGATGGGAGCCTCCTTCCCCATCCCAGAACACAGGGCTTAAGGGGGCACATAGGGAGCAGGGCAGCTGCAGAACTCCCTGCTGCAGGAGGCCACCCAGACACCCCGTCACTAGGCATATAGGGGAGAATAACCTTGACTCCTGACATTTGAAGCTGTGATAAGGGGTAACGAAGGCTCCTCATCCGGGACATGAACCAGTCCCATTAGGAATGGGACAGATAGTAAGACAGCAAGTATCATAATGTCCCATCTCAGTCTCTGGTCTGCCCATACCGTGAGTACTGGGTGCAGGTCTGGTCCCCCCACCTTAAAAGAGATACGTTAGAATTAAGAAAAGCAGAGATGAGGGGTCTGGAACGGCTGCCGTATGAGGAGGGATAATAAGACTGGGACTTGTTCAGCTTGGAAAAGAGACATCTAAGGGGGGATATGCTAGAGGTCTATAAAATCATGACGGGTGGAGAAAGTGAATGAGGAAGTGTTATTTACCCCTTCACGTAACAAAAGAGCCCAGGGGTCACCCAATAAATTTAATAGGCAGCAGGTTTAAAACAAACCAGAGGAAGTATTTCTTCACACAACACAGTCAGCCTGTGGGACTCGCTGCCAGGGGATGTTGTGAAGGCCCAAAGTATAACTGGATTCCAAAAAGAAAAGTTCCTGGGGGATAGACCCATCGGTGGCTATTAGCCGGGATGGGCAGGAACACAACCCCCTGCTTTGGGTGTCCCTAAACTTCTGACTGCCAGAAGCTGGGACCGGGCGTCCCTTGGTAATTGCCCTGGTCTGTTCATTCCCTCTGGTGCTCTGGCACCAGCCCCAGTCAGAAGATGGGACCCCGGGCTAGCGGGACCCTTGGTAGGGCCTCGTCTGGCCAGTCTGATGTTCTTGTGGACCCACCCCTGTCCAGAGGTTGAGTGTGGCCTGGGGCATCGTCCTCTGAGCAAGAGAAAGGACGTGCCGTTGCCAGGACCAGACGCCGTGGGTGGCCAGACCAGTCCCAGAGCTGGCATGGAGCTGGCCCCAGCGGGAGAGGGGGGTACAGCAGCTTCACATCGCGTGTGGCCAGCAGCAGTCACAGCTCTCAAACCCCACGTGGGCCTGTCCGTCGCTCTCCAGCCTCCCCCATGGTCCGGGCCCATCTCTGCCCCAGGGCTGGAGGCAGCTGTGGCCATTGGCAGGCGCAGGCCTGAGCTGGGGACGGATGCTGGAGCAGACTGAGCTCGGGCTGCGCGGAGCTGCTAGCCCTGGCGTCAGCGTCCCAGTGCCTCCAGAGCTGCCCGAGCCCGTTAGCCGGGGGAGAAGGGCACCTGGAGCCCCAGCCGCCAGGCCAGGGCTCGTTGCTGCGTGCGCAGGGGCGTCCCGGGCGAGCTGAACGCTAGAGAGTGGCACTGGCGGCTCCTCACCCTTCTCATTGTCTCCCCCAGGTCTACCGTGGGCACACCAGCCTTGTGCGCTGCCTCAGCATCTCCCCCAGCGGGCAGTGGCTGGTGTCAGGTAAGTTCTCTGTGCCCAGGGGGTGGCGCCCGGCCGGCCCGGAGCCTCGCAAACCCCTCAGTGGTGGCGAGGGGCGAGGGGCGGCACCCAGCAGCCTGGGCTCCTCCGCATGTGTCTGTCACAACTGTGTGTGTAGCCGAGGAGCAGCCACCTCCCGGCCCGCCGGGCTCTCCCGTGGCACTGCAGCGGGCAGGGGCCAGCTGGTTGAAAGGGGATGTGAAGGAAGGAGAGGCCTGGAGCTGGCTCCCAGGGCAAGGGGAGATTTGATCCCAGCCCTTGCCCGTGCGGCCCCCGGCCGCTCTGGCTGGCCCCGTGCCTCGCTTCCGGGGCGCTGAGTTCCACTGGGCACGAGGCAGGTGCCAGTGATAGGACCATCGCCCGTCCCAGCGCACGCTCGTGGCAATCCCTGATTCCATGGGATTTCCCATCCACTTCCGGCGCCCCAGGCCGAGGCTGCGTCTCCTGCGTGGCTGGGCCGCGTGGGGAGCGGGCTGGCACGCAGGGCATTGGGAGCAGAGGGCAGGTTAACGGCACATCGAGCTCCAGCGGTTCCGGGCTGGCGGCTCCCGTGGGGTGGCCTGCGCGCCGTCGGGAGTTTCACAACCGCTGGATTCCTGGCCACGGGCTTGGAAAGTGGGTGAGATCAGGCGTTAAGCGGCGAGCGTGGGAGGGGATTGCCCCTCTCCCTTCACACCCAGCCCCGGCTCTGGGTCTCTGCAGGGGCCCGGAGCAAACCAGCCTAGGCAGCAGCTGCCCCAGGGGGCTCACAGCCAGGCCAGTTCAGGGCCCCAGTGCGGCGCCAGGAGCCCGGTGCTGCCGGGGGGCGGCTCAGCAGGGGCGCTCGTCCTGGCTCCATGCCGACCCACTTCCCCTTCAGGGAGCCCGGGCTGCTGAGCTGCCCCTCGAGCGGCTGTAAATGGCCCTGCCCAGAGCTGGGGCCAAGGCCTTGTTGGGAGCTCACCATGTTCTGGCCACAGCCCAGCCCGGTAGGTCCTTGCCGCTGTGAGCGGAAGCGGGCTCCCTGGCGCCCCGCGGAGCCCTTCCCATCCCTGCTCTGCTGCTAGTGCCCTCGGGGCCAGACATGGCGCTCTCCCGCTGCCTGCCTTGGCCGGGGGGCACGGGACGGGGCCTGGCCCCTGCCTGTTCGGGGACCCACCCGCTGGCCTGTCCTGCAGGCTCCGATGACGGCACGGTGCGGTTCTGGGAGGTGAGCAGCGCCCGCTGCATGAAAACCCTCCCGGTGGAGGGCGTGGTGAAGAGCGTCGCCTGGAACCCCAACCCCGCCGTCTGCCTGGTGGCCGTGGCTGTGTGAGTGACCCTCCGCCCCATCTTCTCTCTGTGACCCCCCCAGCCCTGTGACCTCCCCATCCCATCTCATCGCCGTGTGACCCCCCCCAGCCCTGTGACCTCCCCATCCCATCTTATCACTGTGTGACCCCCCCGCTGCGACCCCCAGCCCTGTGACCCTCCCGTCCCATCTCAGTTTGACACCCCCCAGCCCTGTGACCCCCTCCCCCATCTTATCTCCATGTGACCCCCCCCGCTGCGACCCCCAGCCCCTCCCCAGCCCTGTGACCCCCCCAGCCCATCTCATCTTGGGGTGGGGGGTCACACGATCTCCTCTCTGTGTGACACCCCCCAGCCCCTCCCCAGCCCTGTGACCCCCCACATCCCATCTCATCTCTGTGTGACCCGCCTCAGCCCGATGACCCCCCCCCCACTCCAAGCCCCCTCTCATCTCCAGGTCACTGGCCACCCTCAGCCCACATCTCCTCTCTGTGTGCCCTCCCGAGGCATCACTTGCCCCCTTCCCCTGCTCTCTGCCAGTGCTGGCCCCCAGCGTGCAGCTGGATTTCAGAGCTCTTGGGGCAGAGGTGGGACACTGGCAGGCCCCCTGGGGCCCAGCACTGGTTCCCCTTCCCATAGGCCTTGGCCGAGGCTGTCGTGAGCACGCAGGGCAAGGAGGCAGGGCGAGGCCCTGTCCCCGGCTCTGACCCGCAGTGCCCCGCGCAGGGAGCAGTCTGTCCTGCTGGTGAACCCCTGCCTCGGGGACAAGCTGCTGTACGCGGCCACGGACCAACTGATCGAGGGCTACGTGCCGCCGGAGGAGGAGCGGCTGCAGCCCGTCACCTGGGCCGTGGCGGCCGGCGCGGAGCACGGCAGAGGTGTCCGTCTGATCATCCAGCACGGGAAGGTACGGGGGGGGCTGGGGCGCGGGGGGCCTGGAGCGGGGTGGGGAACTCTTCCCAGCGCTTCGTGGGAGGGTGAGTGTTGTCCCCACATGCTGGGCCCATGTCACCTCGCCTGGCCTGCTCGGGTTCTGCCAGCGGCCACGTTCCCAGGGGGTCCGAGCGCCCCAGGGACTGAGCCAGGTTCCCGGGGAGTCTGAGCACCCGTGTCCGGAGCATCCCAGGGACTGAGCCAGGTTCCCGGGGGGTCCGAGCGCCCTAGAGACTGAGCCAGGTTCCCGGGGGGTCCAAGCGCCCGTGCCCGGAGCGCCCCAGGGACTGAGCCAGGTTCCCGGGGGTTCCGAGCGCCCCAGGGATTGAGCCACGTTCCCGGGGGCTCCGAGCGCCCCAGGGACTGAGCCAGGTTCCCGGGGGTTCCGAGCGCCCCAGGGACTGAGCCAGGTTCCCGGGGGGTCCGAGCGCCCCAGGGATTGAGCCACATTTCCGGGGGCTCCGAGCGCCCCAGGGACTGAGCCACGTTCCCGGGGGGTCCGAGCGCCCCAGGGACTGAGCCACGTTCCCGGGGGGTCCGAGCGCCCCAGGGACTGAGCCACGTTCCCAGGGGGGTCCGAGCGCCCCAGGGACTGAGCCACGTTCCCAGGGGGGTCCGAGCGCCCCAGGGACTGAGCCAGGTTCCCAGGGGGGTCCGAGCGCCCCAGGGACTGAGCCACGTTCCCGGGGGGTCCGAGCGCCCCAGGGACTGAGCCACGTTCCCGGGGGGTCCGAGCGCCCCAGGGACTGAGCCACGTTCCCGGGGGGGTCCGAGCGCCCCAGGGACTGAGCCATGTTCCCGGGGGGTCCGAGCGCCCGTGCCCAGAGCGCTCCAAGCCAGGTTCCCGGGGGGTCCGAGCGCCCCAGGGACTGAGCCAGGTTCCCGGGGGGGTCCGAGCGCCCCAGGGACTGAGCCAGGTTCCCGGGGGGTCCGAGCGCCTGTGCCCGGAGCGCCCCAGGGACTGAGCCATGCAAACAGCCCTGGCCCCGCCGCTGCCGTGGGGGCCCTGTCTCCCAGCCCGGCTGCGCGGCTCCCCGTGGCCCCAGGCCGCAGCTGACATCTGGCCGTGCCGCTCCGCAGCCCGTGAAGCAGGTGACCTGGCACCCCCGAGGCGACTACCTGGCCAGCGTCCTGGCTGCCGACGGCCACACGCAGGTGCTGATCCACCAGGCCAGCAAGCGCTGGAGCCAGAGCCCCTTCCGCCGGAGCAAGGGGCAGGTGCAGTGCGTCCTCTTCCACCCGCTGCGGCCCTTCTTCTTCGTGGCCACCCAGCGCTGCGTCCGCCTCTACAACCTGCTCAAGCAGGAGCTCGCCAAGAAGCTGCTGACCAACTGCAAGTGGGTGTCCAGCATGGCCGTCCACCCCGCAGGTACGTGGGGCCCCCGGCAGCTGCCCTGGGCGCTGCCCCGCCGTCCCTTGGCGGGGGGCGTCCTGGGGATGGGGCCCAGCCACCAGGCCGACGCGCGCTCCTTTGCCCAGCCCCGGCCAGGCTGCGGAGGGAGGTGGGGGAGCTCCTGTAGGACGGGGGGTGGCAGGAGGATCCTGTCCCCTCAGCCACGTGGGCACAGTCGGGGTGGGGGGGGCACATTGCCGCAGGGGGTGGGCTGGTGTCAGAAGGGCACGATGCTGCTGCGGGGGGGGCCTGGTGGTGGGGCGAGGGGTGCAATGTTGGGGGGGTTCCCGGTGTTGGGTGGGGGCGAGTTGCTGCCGCAGGGGGACATTGTCGGGGGGGGTCTGACCTCTGCAGCCGGGGACCCCGGTGCGTGCGACACCCCTGCAGGGGCCGTGGCTGCTGGCAGTGCCCAGCTCACTCCCCTTCCCTCGGGCAGGAGACAACCTGATCTGTGGGAGCTACGACAGCAAGCTGGCCTGGTTCGACCTGGACCTGTCCACCAAGCCCTACCGCGTGCTGAGGTGAGCGTGCCGCGGCTGGGCCCGAGCTCACCTGCCCGGCTGCCCCCCCCGCCCGCATTCCCCCCAGCCTCACCTCTCCACCCGGCCTCCAGCTGCATTCCCCCCAGCCTCCCCGCCTGCCCCGCATTCCCCCCAGCCTCCCCTCTCCACCTACCCACAGCCACCCCCTCCCGCCTGCCCCGCACGCCCACATTCCCCCCAACCTCCCCTCTCCGCCTTCCCCACAGCCCAGTGCAGCTGGGCTCAAGCTCACCTGCCCCGCCACCCCTCCCTCCACTCCCTGGCCCAGTGCAGCCTCTTGGTCCTGCCCCCGGGCTCCTGCGCCCAGGCTGCTCCCTGCCCTTCGGGGGCTGGCACCCTGCCCAGGCTCCAGGGAAGGCCCAGCTCTGCCGTCACCCCCTCTGGCGTGGGGGCGTTCTGGGGGTCTCCCCAGAGCACTGTAGGGACGAGGCGTCTCTCCCTGCTGCGTGCCCCCCCACCAATTGCCATCTCACTGCTCACCTGGCCCAGCACCGGATTCCCTCAGCTGGATCAGCTGCTCCTTGCCCCCTTTGGGGAGCCCCAAGGCAGTTCTCACCCCCCTGGCTGCCCCAACCCACGAGCAGGATTGTCAGACCCCATCTCCCCCTCACGCCCAGGCTGGCGTCGCTCTGTCCCAGGTGGCTCAGCGGCTGGTTGCTGCAGGGCCCCTAGGCACTGCCCAGCCACGCAGGGGCCCGTCGCAGGGTGCTGAGGGGGACCCCGCGGGTCCTGGCACTGACCGGCGCTTGCGGGGGTCTCTTGCAGACACCACAAGAAGGCGCTGAGAAGCGTGGCCTTCCACAGGCACTACCCACTCTTCGCCTCGGGCTCGGACGACGGGAGCGTCATCGTCTGCCACGGCATGGTCTACAAGTATGCGCGGGCCCGGGGGGGAGGAAGGGCTTGGCGCCACGGTGCGACCAGACGTGGGGAGGGGGAGACAGGGGGCAGCCCCCAGTGCCAGAGGGCGAGGGCAGTCAAGCAGCCAGCATTGCCACCCATGGGCACGGACCCTGGGCATCTCTGGGCCCTCTGTGGGCTGGAGCAACCCACGTCCCTGGGCAGGGTGTGTGGGGTGGGCAGCCAAGTGCCCGAGCGCGTCTCGGGGTCACAGCCCCCCCTTACCCCGTCCCCTTTGTCCTAGTGACCTGCTGCAGAACCCGCTGATCGTGCCCGTGAAGGTGCTGAAGGGCCACGCGCCGGCCCGGGACCTGGGCGTGCTGGACGTCCTCTTCCATCCCACCCAGCCCTGGCTCTTCTCCTCGGGCGCCGACGCCTCCATCCGCCTCTTTGCGTAACCCCAGCGCGGCCACCGGCCCTGCATGGCACCGGGGCTTCGCCAGGCCAGCCTGGGGACTGCGAGCGGCACCGCGGGCTTCTCTTCACCCGTCCCTGCCCTGCCCTGCCCAGGAGGGGCAGGGACGGAGCCCAAGCCGGGGCTGGAGCAGGCTGCCTGCCTTGGGAGCCATGCCCTGGGCTCCACACCGGGACGCACGGGGTCTCTCATTAAACTCCTCTGGACACAAACGGGCTGCGGTACTGTCCTGTGTGGGCTGGGGCCTGGGCAAGGGCCCACCTCCCCTGGGGGCCAGCTCCAGACACAGGTGGTCCTTGCAGAACCTCCCTCCTGCCCTGGGGGGTCCTCCAGCAGGGCCCCTTAGTGCTGCCAGCCCTCACCCCAGCGCTGGCAGACAGGGAGCTGGGCTGAGGTCACATCAGCTCCCCGACACAGCTCCGCAGATCCACTGCCAAGGGCAGCTAACCGCCAGGCCGGCTGCCCTGGCCCTAGCAGTAACCCCGCCGGGAGCTTTCTGCAAGCCACCCTCGCTGCCTGGGGGGCAGGGCTCGGTGCTGACAGCCCGGCGGCAGGAGGGTTTAAAAGCCCCAGAGCTGTGACCTGGGTGGCAAAGCTGCCTGCGGCCCAGTGGATTTCTCTGCAGCCCTGGGCTCCCCAGCAGCCCTGCTCCTGTCCTACATCCCCCCCACTCTGCCAGTGCCCCCTCCCCTACCCTGCTGGGCCAAGGCCAGCCCCCCTGCTCCCCAGCCCTGGGCTCCACTCCCCTGCAGGTCCCACATTCCCATCCTCCCCCACCCTGCTCTGCCAGGGCCCTGATCCCCCAGCCCTGGCTCCCTGCACACACACGCTTGTACCATAGGGCAGAGCAGCTGCCCCCCAGTAACTCAGCTGAAGGCTGGAGCAGGATCCCTGCCCTGAGCCCCCGGCCCGCACTCAGCGGCCGTAGCCCAAGCAGCGCTGGGCCAGAGGCACCGGTGCCTTCACTGTGCTCTGTGGGCCGTGCCCTGGGCCTCGCTTCGCGGTTCAGCTGGCCGGGGGAGAGCCGGTGAGCACCCAGGAGCCTGGGTCGGCCCAGCCCCCGGGCAGTGCAGTGCCCCACTCGGGCTCTGGGGAGCCCCCCTGCTGGAGCCAGGCTGGGGGAGGCAGCATCCTGCCCAGGTCAGGCTTGTTCCCTCACCATCCCTTGCTGCACGGGCAGGGCCTTGGGCCGGGGCAGTGAGCTCAGAGCCCCCCTGCCCTTTGCAGTTATTGAAATGACAAGGGGCCAGGCGGGGGCTTGTGCTGCCCCCCCCCCCCCCCAGCTTAGCTGCCAGCCCAGGCCACCTGGTGAGGTGGGTCTGGCAGGGCCCAGGGTGGCCCCAGGAACCACTTCTTGCTCCCAGCCCAAGGTACCGAAACCCCCCAGCGGTAGTCACGAGGCAGCCGGGCAAACCCAGCCCCCCTGGCCGGGTGGAACCGGGGGGCCAGCAGGGCAGCTTTTCACAGTGGTCAGAGGCCCGAGCCGGGGGGGAATTGATACCTGAGCCTGCTGCACAAACTGGGCCTCAGGCCACCCTTCCCCACCAGTGCTGGGCTGCAGCTTGGTGGGGGTGGGGGTGGGGGGGGGGCATTGCCTTACTTGCCCCTGCCTGGGCCAGTCCCTTCCTATGGGCTCCAGCTCCAGAGCAGAGGGAAATGTTCAATGGCTGAGAGGCCCCAGGTTTCTGCCCCTCTGGCCAGGAGATGGGGGGGGGGGCCCCCCAGCACAAACCCAGTCCAGGTACTTCCCTCTGCCCCCCCCCCCCCACTCCCTCCGTGTTTTTCCAGCCTCAGCTATCCTCTGGCACCCATCCTGGCCAGGGCCCTGCCTCCCCTTCCATGCACCCCAGGACCTTGCCTCCCTCGAAAGCACCTGCCTGGACCGAGGCCCTCAGCTCTCTCTCCCGCACTCCTATGCTGGCAGGTACCCGTACCTGGTGCCAGTGGGCACTAGCCCCCCGCAGCAGCCTTGTCCCCACGGCTGCAGGAACAGCCTGAGCTGGGGACACTGACCAGCCGAGCCTGAGCCCTGCGAGGTCGGCACAGGGCAGGCAGCCGTACTCACCCCCCCTGCACACTGCAGCTCGGGAGGCAGGACTGCTTTACCATCACCACCCCCCCCACACACACACACCCCTCCAGGCTGTGGGCCTTGCTGCAGGCCGGCCTCTGAACCCAGCTCCAATGCACCCATAGCCGCAGGGCCAGGGCTTGGCCTCAATGCTGGGCACTGCTAGGAGCAGGAGCAGGGCCCCCTGGGCCTGCCTGGGGGAGCATCAGGAAATGCCGCCCAACCCCCAGAGCCAGACGAAAGCAATAAAGCGCCCGACCCTCGGGCAAGAACTTTAACAAGTGGAAAAAGACGGAGTCTTCCCGGCTGGCCAGGGAAAGGGCCGGCCCCCAGGCTAGGGCCCACGTGAAGCCATCTGAGGAATCCGGTTTGGCTGCCGAGCGGCTGACGGGGAGGAGGCGGAACAGGTAGTGGCAGCTGCCGGGATGGAAAAAGCAGGTCAGGCAGTGGCAGGAACACGGGCAAGTGTGCAAAGGCCCCAGCCAGCCTGCTCGCGCCGGCTCCTCTCCACAGCAGGGCTCTGCCCAGCTCACACGCCAGCCTTGCCTCACACCCTGCCAGGAAAGCCGGCTCTGGCTGCTCCAACGTCTGGCTCCGGAGCTGCTGCCATTCACTGCATTGGGCTGTTCACTCTGAAGCCTACTGGCAATGCAGGATGGTTAATTCTGTCATTCAGGGGGCCCAGCACAACTGGGCAGAGCTGTAGGCCCTGCCCCAGAAATCATCCAGCCCTTCTTCAGGCCAGACCCAGCCTGGGAAATGCCAGCAGAGCGGTGATGGGGGCTGAGGCCCGTTTCCCATAAGGGGTGCGGGTGGGGGGGCAGTGAGACTCACCCAGAGATTGGGTCTCACAGCACGCAGTTTATAGCCAGGCCATAACAGCAGGCCCTCTGCTACCCGGCCAGGGGCCCAGCTCAGCTCCACCGGCCATGCATGGGCCAGCTTGGCCTAGCACCAGACCAGCAGCCAGGCCCTGTCTGCCACTGCCTGGCCACAGCTTGCTGGGGAGAGGTCGCCATGCCCAGCCCCTCACCCAGCATGGTGGGCACAGGGCACCATGCCAGGCCACAGCCCACCTGCAGGGACCAACACCGGCAACAGCCTTTTTCCTATATGAGAGAGAAGCTGGAAGGGTCCCAGCTCTGTGGCCTCAGGTGAGTCATGATCGTAAGGATCTTGGCCTCAACAATGTCCGGTGGCCATGAGGTCCACAGTCGAATTACCCATGGCATGAACAAGTATTTCCTCAGCGTGGTTTCAAATCCTCCATTTCATCAGACGTCCCTCTTCTGTGTCAAGAGACAGCCTAGGTCAGAGATGGGCAAACGGCAGGCCACATCCAGCCCATGGGACCGTCCTGCCCGGCTCCTGGCCTGGGAGACTAGTCCCCCGCTGTCCCCGCAGCCTCACCTCGCTGTTGGCACAATGCTCTGGGCGGCAGACCCCAGCCTGGCCCAGGGCTCTGTGCTGCGTGGCTGCCTGTCCTGGTGCTCCAGGCAGCGCAGTAACAGGTGGGGTTGGATAGAGGGCAGGGGAGTTCAGGGGTGTGGATAGGGGTCAGGGCAGGGAACGGGGGTTGGATGGAATGGTGGGGCGCAGTTAGGGGTCTGGGGGCAGTCAGTGGACCAAGAGCAGTGGGGGTGGATGGGGCAGGGGTACCCAGGGGGCTGTCAGGGAACGGAGGAGGTTGGATGGGGGAAGGAGTCCCAGGGGGGCTGTCAGGGGGTGAGAAGCGGGAGGGAGGGTGTCATAAATATAAAGGGACGGGTAACCACCTTCTGTAGTGATGATCAAGGTGGGCCATTTCCAGCAGTTGACAAGAACGTCTGAGGAACAGGGGGTGGGGGGGAATAAACATGGGGAAATAGTTTTACTTTGTGTAATGACCCATCCACTCCCAGTCTCTATTCAAGTCTCAGTTAATTGTATCCAGTTTGCAAATTAATTCCAATTCAGCAGTCTCCTGTTGGAGTCTGTTTTTCAAGTTCTTTTGTTGAAGAATTGCCACTTTTAGGTCTGTAATCGCGTGACCAGAGAGATTGACGTGTTCTCCGACTGGTTTCCCCCCACCCCCACCCTCGCTCTCCTGCTGGGAATAGCTCACCTTACCCCATCACGCTGGTTACAGTGTGTACGGTAACACCCATTGTTTCATGGTCTGTGTGTATATAAATCTCCTCACTGTATTTTCCACTGAATGCATCCGATGAAGTGAGCTGTAGCTCACGAAAGCTCATGCTCAAATAAATGGGTTAGTCTCTAAGGTGCCTCAAGTCCTCCTGTTCTTTTTGCGAATACAGACTAACACGGCTGTTACTCTGAAACCTTTCAAATCTGGGGGGGGGAGGCTTTTGTTTGTGCTGTTTGTTCAAATGGTTGTTCTCTCTTGGGCCCAAGAGAGGCCAGACAGGAATCCATCTTCCCCAACCCATCCTAATCCAAGTCTCCAATATTGAAACCAGTAGAGGTAAGTCAGGCAAGGCGGGTTAGTTTATCTTTTGTTTTATGGGAATTTTCCCTGCGTTAAGGTGGTTTATTCCCCTTTTCTGTAACTTTGTTTTGCCCAGAGGGGGATCCTCTGTGTTTTGAATTGGATTACCCTGTAAAGTATTTTCCATCCTGATTTTACAGAGGTGATTCTTTTACCTTTTCTTTCATTAAAATTCTCCTTTTAAGAACCTGATTGATTTTTCATTGTTCTTAAGATCCAAGGGTTTGGGTCTGTGTTCACCTGTACCAGTTGGTGAGGATTATCATCAAGCCTTCCCCAGGAAAGGGGATGTAGGGCTTGGGGGGATATTTTGGGGGAAGACGTCTCCAAGTGGGCTCTTTCCCTGTTCTTTGTTTAACACGCTTGGTGGTGGCAGCATAGGGTTCAAGGACAAGGCAAAGCTTGGTAAGAATCAGCTTGGGGGGGTCTTTCATGCAGGTCCCCACATCTGCACCCTAGAGTTCAGAGTGGGGAAGGAACCCTGCCAGGGGTGGGGCTACGCCCAGCTATCTGGGGACGCACAGCCTCCCCTACCCGGCCCTCCATACAATTTCTGAAACCCAGTGTGGCCCTCAGGCCAAAGTTTGCCCGCCCTGGGCCTAGGTGCTCAGAGCAGCAGCCCCGAGGGCCAGCCCAGCCCTTTCACAAGCTTTCCCCAGGCCTTTGATCTATCTCATCACCCCTCTCCGAAGCTGTGACCAGCCCTGCACAGGGGCCCAGATCTGGCCACACCAGGCATCCAAGTCTTGTGTTACTGACTGAAGAGGGCTCCCTGGGCTGTCGCCTCAAGACCCAGGGCCCTGGGTGATCACAGGGCTGGAAAGGGCCTTGAGACATCGTCTAGTCCAGGCCCTGCACTCATGGCAGGATTAAGTCTTATCTAGCCCATCCCGGACCAGTGTTTGTCCAACCTGCTCTTAAAACATCTCCAAGGACAGAGATTCCACAACCTCCCTGGGCAATTTATTCCAGTACTTAACCACCCTGACAGTTAGGAAGTTTTTCCTAATGTCCAACCTAAACCCTCCCTTGCTGCAATTTAAGCCCATTGCTTCTTGTCCTAGCCTCACAGGTTAAGAACAATAATTTTTCTGCCTCCTCTTTGTAACTAAACAAACCCCATGTTTTCAATTTTCCCTCAGAGCTCATGTTTTCTAGCCCTTTCATCATTTTTGTTGCTCTTCTCTGCACTTTCTCCAATTTGTCCCCATCTTTCCTGAAATGGGTGCCTAGAACTGGACACAATGCTCCCGTTGAGGATCTATCAAAGCAGAGCAGAAGAATCACTTGCTTACAACACTCCTGCTAATAGAGCCCAGAGTGATGTTTGCTTTTTTTTTGCTACAGGGTTGACTCTGATTTAGCTTCTGGTCCACTATGACCCCAAATCCCTTTCCGCAGTGCTCCTTCCTAGGCAGTCGTTTCCCATTTTGTATGTGTGCAACTGATTGCTCCTTCCTAAGTGGAGCACTTTGCATTTATCCTTATTGAATTTCATCCTGTTTACTTCAGACCATTTCTCCAGTCTGTCAGATCATTTTGAATTTTAATCCTGTCCTCCAAAGCACTTGCAGCCCCTCCCAGCTTGGCAGCGCCCGCAGACTGCACAACTGCACTCTGTGCCATAAGCTAAATCACTGATGAAGTTGTTGAACAGAACCGATCCCTGCGGGACCCCACTCGTTAGGCCCTTCCACCATGACTGAACCACTGATCTCTCCTCTCGGGGAAGGATTTTCCAACCCGTTTTGCACCCACCTTGTAGCTCCGTCTAGGTTGCGTTTCCCTAGTTTGTTTAGGAGAAGGTCGTGCGAGACCGTATCAAGCGCCTCACTAAAGTCAAGATTACCACGTCTACCACTTCCCCCCCTCCACAAGGCTGGCTGGAGCCCCGCTCCCGCTATGCCAGGCTTGGGCGAGGAGGTGGCAGGATCCATGCTGGGACAGCCGCGTTCTCACCCACCCCAGCTCTGCCCTGGCCCCCGGCGCTGAAGCAGGTGCAGGTGTTTGTGCAACCGAGGGCCTGGGGCACCTGCCTTTCAGGCGCTAGCCTGCAGCCCCTTTCTCCACCCAGGGAGTCATTTGAAGGGGGCAAATCGCTGCCAAGAGGGCCCCCCGGCGATCTCTAAGGCCAGCACTCCCCCCCAGAGCAGCCAGTCACTGCAGGCCAGGCTCCAAGGCCCCCGACCCCCGACCTGCCCTTAGCAGCACCCAGCCGAGCCAGGGCAGGCTCCACCTGGCAATGAGACTCCAGCACCAGCCCCTCTACAAGAAGGAAACAGCTTTATTAAAAAATAAGTCCAGTCTGGTTTCTATACAGGTTCCACATGGAGGGGACAGCTTGACTCAGCCAGCAGAGAATCTGGAGCGCACCGCTGCCATCAGGGACTCTGCTGTGCTGGGGGGGCCAGGGGAAAGTACCAGGCAGTGCCAAGGACCCCGGGGACAGCTCACTGGCCTCACTCGTGGAACAATAGTGGAAGGAAGGTGCACGTGCAGCGATGGCCAAGGTTTCTCACCATCCTAGGACATCGGGTGGGGGTGGAGGGGAAGGTCCTCAGAGGCCATCCAGGGCCCTGCAGGGATCCCCATCAGGGCAGGGTGCCCCATCCAACCTCCAGACCCCACACAGGGCACTGGCCCCAGGCTGTGCAGTGCCCAGGCTAATGCTAACCAGAGTCAGATTGTAACAATCACACGTCCCAGTGACTGGATGGGAGCGATCTGTGCGAGACGACCAGCCCTGAAACATGCAGTGACAAGGGGCCTCAGCAGGGCTGGTACCTGCCCCTCTCGTGCCAGGGCAGTGACCCAGGAAAGCCAGAGGGGCTGCACTCATTGGGACGGACCCTGTGCACACCCCAGAACAGTTCCATGTCCTATGGCCCAGTTTATTCGCTCGGGGATGCCTGTGAGGCGTGCAGATCGCGGGAAAGGCTGGTGGAGAGCTGGGACCGGGACGCTTGAGCCAGCAGCCAGAGCAGAGGGAAGGGCGGAGTCCTGGCCCAGTGGGGCGGGTGCCCCAGGCTGCAGTAGAGAGCATCCACACAAGGCCCCTGCTCCAGGCAGTGGGCATGGGAGTGAGCATAGCACGGGCTGCTCTGCAGCAGGGCCGGCTGAGCAGAGCCCAAGGCACCGGTTCCGGGCCCTGGAAGCCGTGGCATCTCCGGGGCAAGGAGCATCCATCCAGCTGACCGCCGTCACGGAGCCCGGGCGCCCGCAGGTCCCATCTGCCGCTCACACAACCCGGACCAGGCGGCCCAGAGCCTCAGCCACCTTCATGCGGACGACAGGAGCCGGGTCCTTCAGCAGCACGTTGAGAGCTGGAACGAGAGCACATGACTCGGGCAGCCCTGACTGAACACGCAGCCGCGAGCCCGGGGACCGGCGCCCACGGAACCAGTCTCATTCCAACAGCCCTGGAGCTGCTACAGTCCTGCCCCAGCGAGGGCAGGCCAAGCCGTGCCCCACTCTGCAGCAGGGCCAGCCCCTCCCTGCACTGGAGGTCAGCTCCCCCTCCCATCAGATAGGAGATTGGGGCACTGCCCCAGGCCCGGGCTCTAGCCCCGGGCTCCAGCCCTGGTCCGCACAGCCAGGCATTGAGCCTGACCAGCCAGGGGCAGCGCCTCCCAACCTCCACCTCTGCTCCCCAAACCAGGGCCCCAGGCACAATCAAGGCTTGCCCCCCCCCTCCACCCCACAGGGCAGTGCTCCTCCCCAGCAGGAGCTGCCTCAGCCCTGCATGGAGAGGAGCTGCCATGGCCCTGGCAAAGCCCCCTCTGGAACACAACATCCATTACCCAAAACGAGCAGGGGGGGCCAATGGGGCAGCAGGACCAGCCTTGGCACCGGCTTCTCCTAGAGCCTCCACACAGGCCACCCCAACCCCTGCAGCCTGTGACAGGGAGCCAGGCAGGGCAATAGGAACCCCCCACCCCCCCATGCACTGATCTGGCTGGCCCCATCATGGGGGACTGACCCCTAGCGCTCACCCGTGTTTACCCTCGGCCCCAGGAGGTAGGGCAGGGCTCACCACCTTAGAGGGGGAAATGAAGCACAGAGGCTGCGTGACTGGCCCCGGGTCACATAGGGCAGCTGCAGCAAAGCCCGGCTCGCCAGCGGAGAAGCGGGAGCCCCACGGGAAGCTGTGTGCCCAGCCCCTGCACTCTGCCCGTTCCCCAGGACCCACCCTGAGCTTGGCAGGGCAGGGGGTGCTCTGGGTATACAGCAGCAGCAGCCCAGCTGTGCTAAGGGACACCCACAAGCAGCCTGGCAGGGGCTTGGAGATGCCAGGGGGGGCGCTGGTTACTTCATGCCCCGCCCCAGCACTAAGGGGGGTGGTTGGGCCCCGGAGGAGAATCCTGCGAAGACAAGGAAGCAAGGCAGCAAAGCCCTTTCGCTGCAGCCTCCACGCTGGGCTGGGGGTCGGATTCCAGGCTGGTCCCCGGCCGCTGAGCAGACCCTCAGCTCCACGTGCTCCCGGGGGGGGGCGGGCAGATCAGGAACCCAGGGCAGGACAGTGGCCTGGTTCCCCCAGACAGCAGCAGGAACCGTTGGGCTGCACAGACTGTGCTGCGGCACTCGCCTGAAGTTGGGAGCGGGTCTTTGGCCTTCTGCTCGCCAGCGTCGCCCCGCCGGACTCTCCCCTGCTAGCGCCGATGGGCCCCCGAGCTGGGCCGCACTCAGCCTGCCAGACTACTGGGTGCCCATGGACAGGGCAGGGGGCGACGTGACCCCGCCGGTGTTCACAGCGCCTCGCCTAGGCCCAGCCAGGTAGGGTTTCCTTGCAGGGAAGTTATAATATTTTCCAGTAGCTTGTTTACAAAGCTGGGCGCCCCCCATCCCTCCAGCTCCCCTCTGCCATGAGCCTGGATGAGGTCCCTGATTTATGTGCCGACTCGCTTCCTGTTGCAGCCGTCCTGGTGATTAGCCTGGGCTAGTGCAGGGGTGCCCCCGGGGCTGGGCTGTAAATCAGAGCCCAGAGCTGTCCCCGGACCCCAGTCAGCTAATCCACTCAATACGGGAAGCTAGAGCAACCCGATCCAAGGCTGCTAACTCCAGCTATTACTCACAGACACACGTCTTCTCTTTCACTTGTTTCAAACAGACAGGCCTCTCTCTGCTGGAAGGGCTCCGGGAGCCAACGGAAAGATAGTTTTTCCTTTTTTAGTGTTTTTTAAGCTCTCTTGGAACAATCCAAGAGTTTCCATGCATTACTATACACTATGAGGTCACTAGTGACAGGGAAAAAATCCCTGAAATCCAGGAAAATTACTTAACTCGGCTCCAAAATGCCACCAGCTTCAATTGGACTTTTTATGAGTCCTTTCTAATGAGCTGTAGCTGGGCCTTTTAACGGGTAACACGTTACAAACAAACCCGGAATTTCCTTACGCGCCAACGTTGCAAATGCCACCCATGCTCTGAGCAGATGCCCGAGCTGCAGCCCGCGATGCCGCAGGCAGGAGCCGGAATTTCCGCCTCGGGCCGCTTCGCCAGCGCCGGGCCATGCTCGGCTCTGTGCTTGGAGCAGTTTCCGTGGGTCAGGCTCCTCCGGAGCCCAGCACCGGCAGCAGCCAGGGCGGGGGTTAGTCACAATGCACGCTGCCACGACCATCACAGAGCTCTCGGGCTGGGTCTCCCGGGCGAAGCAAACCCTCACTTGCTGATCCAAGCCCTGTCCCCAGCTAAGTGAAAGGGAGCCGAGCCACTGGGGGACTGAATGTCACAACCCCACTAAGTCACTAGCACAATGTGCCCTGCCCCTCACTTGCAAGAGAGAGAGGCTGCCAGGCAGTGGCCAAGCAAGCCCTGCACGGGCAGCTTGCTAGGATCCTGGCACGCACAGTCGACTCTGATGCTCAGAGTTCAAGGAAACCAGGCCTGCGAATAAAGTCCGTGAAGATGAGTGACCTTGCAGCAGGGCACACTCTGGATTGGCCCATCCACCCCTCTGTTTCCATCTCCAGAGGGGAGGCCGGGCAAACCCAGAGTCGGGCTGTGACCATGTGTGCCAGGAGCGGGGACCAGCCTGTGGGGCAGGAGCCGATGCTGCAGGGTTGGCTTGTTCTCCAACCCCCCTGGGCCGCACCGGCCAGCGCCTACACCACGCTCTTGCGTACGTTGACACAGCACATGCTCCCGGCAGGGACTTTTCAGTGACTCGTTCCCCAACTCCCGAAGACACCCACCTCTGCTGTGAAACGGGCTATAAATGTCCAAGCCAACATCGGAGACTTACGCACCAGCTCCATCGGTAACATGCCAGAGGAGGCCACAGGGTGCAGGCCCAGGAGCCTCGAGGGACTTTGTCTAAAGCTCTTTGGAATCTGCCAAAGTTACTCCCCCAGGTCTTCACCCAGGACCGTGCAGACAGTCCAGGAGAGGGACGATTGTCCTTGGCAGAAAAGGGACCATCTGCCCGGCCACATTACATTGCTCCTGGGGCAGTCGAGCACCAGACAGAGCTCCCGCCAGTCGATCTAGCGGTGATGCAAGTCTCATCCGATCAGTGATCTACAGGGTTCAGCCTGTAGCAGCCCTCTCAAGACAACAGTCCCTGCCCCCGCTCGGATTGCCTAGGCAAGTCTGTGGCTTGGGGTCACTCGTTAGCAGCTCAGTCTCATCGTTCTGCAGTATCCTCCCACCACCACAGTCTAGCCAGCCTTGGCCGCAACGTGCTGCACAGAGAGTAGGGCTCGTCTATGCCGGGATGCTGCTGCTTGGCAGCCCAGACACTGCCCAGGCCGCCGGGGGGCTCCCCCCCGGTAATCCAGTCGAGGCAGGAGCCAGGCTGATGGAACCAGTGCTGTGTACACAGGCCCTTAGGCTGGCTTGGCTGAAATCGCTTGGAGGGGTGGCGGTGGGGATTTTTCACACGTAGCCAGGTTGAGCTAGTGTCTAGTGTTGACCAGCCCCTGCTGTTTGTGAGGGTTCCCCAGACTCTGTCCTTGGTCCCCTCTAATCTCATCCACAACACGAACTCGGCTCCTGTCTCTGTGACCGTGCCCAGCTCCAGCTCTCTACGCCAGCCTCCTCCTGCCCAAACTGGTGTCTGCACCGCTCTCCGAGGTCTCCTCAGGGCCTCTCGTCACCAGCTCCAACACAACAAGGCTGAAAGCGAGCCATCTCCTCAGTCACTAGGGCCAGCCTGGCATGCAGGCCCAGACACTGGCCCCTGGATAGGTCCTTACATCCACACCGCAGCCTGCCCTGGCCAGCCGCCAGGTCACACCTCGATTGCTGCAAACCCTTCCCCCTAGCCTGGACAAACGCAGCCTTCTGCCCACGCTCACTCCCAATGCTGCTGCCAAGATCCCGCTCCTAGCCTGGTCCCCTGCCCTGGCTCCACCAGACAGGAGCTACTTGACCTCACTTCCATGGCCTTCCCCGAGCTATTCCCCCTCCCGCAGCAGCCGGTCATCTTGTTCACGGGCAAAGCGCTCACTCCCTGCCCATGGCACCAGCCTCCACTGCCACTTATGAGTCTATAAACAAACCTCTTCATGCTTCCTCGGCTGCTGCCCCTCAGCCTTGGCAGGAGCTCCCCCGCCCCACCCACCCTCCTTTAAACACTCCCTTACGGTGACACCAACAAAACCCCGAGGAGTTAAGCCCTGGGGGCTGAGACCACCGCCTGCCACGCTGACCAGCCCCATCTCCCTGCTTCTGCAGCCTCTCCAATCTGCCTGGAACTTTGAAATTTCAATCTGTGCATGTACAGCGCCTGGCGCAGCAAGCCCCTGGGCCATGCCTAGGGCTGCTAGGCACTCCAGTAATACAAACTGATTAGTTAACTAATGAGCTCCAGCCCCCACTCATTTCAAGCCAGGCCAGCCAGAAGCCAGTGATCAGTGCCTGTCTACCCAGGTCATCCCACAGCACAAGATGGGCCTGTGACAAGAGCTGCCAGCACACCAGGCTGCACAGCCCTGGCAACAACCCACAGGGAGCAGCTTGTCGCCGGCTCCCTCCCCAGCACTGGAGTCCCCTGCCTCAAGGCCTGAAGCATTGGTGAGAGCCCTCGCAGGCCCTCGTTCAGCCAGGCTCGTGTTTAACAGGACTGTGCCGTGCTAACATCTACCCCCCGGGCCCCGAACCCAGGGAGCAGAGCCCTGCAGCACCAAGAGCCCCAGGGCAGTGTTCCCAGAGTGAATGGAAGGGAAAGGGCCATGGGATACCAGCTGGGAGAAGGGAGCTGGGATCTGTTCTGCAGGGAGCATCAAGGGCCCCCTCCAGCCTGTGCAGCACCATGCCTGCTGGACCTCTCAACTGAGCACCAGGCAAGGACCGAGCACACATCTCGTGCCCTGCACCGGGTACAAGCTGGCACTGTGACGAAGTGGGAATGTTCTTAAGATTTTCTCCACATACTGCGTAGGTGCCTCAGTTTCCCTCTATGCCTTTCTTAAGTATCCAGGTGAGGGGATAACGGGGTGTGATTGTTGCAGAGCCCTAGGGGGCCAGTGTGATGGTATCTACACAGAGAATGGCCGACACCCTGTCTCCTGGCAACTGATGGCCTGGGCCCCTCCCCTGCAAAGGTGCCGACTAAAGGTGTTGGAGAACAAAGATCAGGTGGCCTCCTGGCCCGGGAAAGAGAAAGGCCAGAGGAAGGGCTGGGGAGTTTCAGTTTGGAGCTGGCTGGGGAAATGGAGGGAGGCCCAGATGGTCTGGCCTCCCTGCCCCCACAAAATGGACTGACTGAGGGGTCCTGGTCTCTGTACCTACAAGCTCTGTGTTAGAAGGTTTATTAGATGACAGGAACATGGTCTGTTTTCCTGGCTGGCTGAGAGTCACGTCTGACTGTGGAGTTGGGGGGCAGGACCCTCTGGCTTCCCCAGGACCCCGCCTGGGCAGACTTCACTGTGGGAAGCGCACGGAGGGGCAGAGGATGCTGAATGCTCCCAGGTCAGACCCAGGAAGGTGGAAGCCGTGTGAGCTTCTTGCCCTGGGAACAGTCTGCTCCCAGAGCGGAGACTTCCCCAGAGTCCTGCCTGGCTTCGTAGGGAGCAGCTCCAGAGCATGGCCCGGGGGCACCGGAACAGGCACTAGGGAACCCAAGAGGAACGTTTGCTATTGCAGGCGGGCCTGGCAAGGGAAGAGATGCCCCCCAGCAGGGGGTTTTGCTGCTGCTCAGGAGAACGACCTTGGACTCTGAAGTCAGGGGGGGCCAGTGGCCTCGACTCAAGCCAAGACCAACTGTCCCTTAGCCCAGTACCCAGCCCAGCCCTCGGGGGCACGTGCACCCTGGGGAAGCCCCTGCCAGCACAGGGGTTTATAGCCCTGTACGAAGGACAGAGCAGAGGTGCGGCGTGACCCTGACTTGGTGGCAGCAAGCAGCAAAGTGCCAGAAATGAACTGGAAGGTGAAGCTGCTCCGGCTCCAGGCCCATTAACCCCCTCCTGCCCGATGCGGTAACCTCACTGGGAACCGCTGCAAAGCCTGAGGCCCGCCAAGAACCTCACCAATGACGGGCTCCCAGCCCTGCCTTCCCGCACTGCAATCTCCCTCCCATTTCACACGCAGGCTCCTGGGGCTCTGCACCCGCAGCTTCCAGCCTCGGCACAGGCCAGTGACAGGGCTCCCACAGCACCCACCGGTGCCCAGCCCACAGCAGCACAGCGCTAAGGGACGCTCTTACTCACAGGAAAGGAGTTGGTCCAGGTCCACTTGCTTACAGTGCTCTTCATCCACGTGCAGAACGAGGAAGCCTGGAGTCAGAAGAGATGGAAAGTTACGGCGGAGTTTGCAGCACAGGGTTTTGAGGCCTTGCTTCACCTGGCCAGGTCACACCAGAATTCGGGTGTTCTGCAGAGCAGCAGCTGCAGCACGTCAGTGCAGAGGCACCAGAGCACCCTCCCCGAGCGTCGCCGGCATCCGCACAGCGCTGATCTGCGAGGGGAGAAGGCTGGGGAATGTCGCAGATTCCAAGGCCAGAAGGGACCCGAGAGATTATCCAGTCTGACCTGCCTAGCCAGAGACCCGCCCTAACATCATCCCTAAATCCAGCCTTGATCCAAGACTTGTCAGTGATGGGAACTGCACCACGACCCTTGGTAACTGGCCCACGGGCTAATCACTCACAGTTAAAAACGTATGCCTTATTTCCAGTCTGAATTGGTCCGACTTCAAATTTCCAGCCACCGGATCGTGTTAGACCTTTGTCTGCTAGACTGAGGAGCCCATTATCCAATATTTGTTCCCCGTGCAGGTATTTATAGACTGATCCAACTCACCCCTTAGATATCTCTTTGTTAAGCTCAAGAGACCAAGCTCCTCAAGTCTCTCACTCTAAGGCAGGTTTCTAACCCTGGAATCGTTCTCGTGACTCATCTCTGACCCCTCCCCAAGTTATCAACATCCTTCTTCAACTGTGAACACCAGAACTGGACCCATGATTCCAGCAGTGCTCACACCAGGGCCACAGAGATAAAATAACCTCTACTCCTACTCGAGATTCCCCCATTTATGCATCCAAGGATCCCATTAGCTCTCTGGCCACCGCATTACACTGGGAGCTGAAGTGCAGCTGATTATCCTGGGAAGCAGCGACTTTGAAAGATGCGGGGGTCCTGATGGATAGAGGCCCCAGCTAAGTTTGGTCGACAGCCTTTGTCCCTAGATGGTCCATTTACACCGAGCCACATTAAAACGCATGTTTGCACTGTATCTCTGGGTAAGCTGCGGGCAAGCAATCTTGATCAGTGACCTGCCCTCTTGATTTACCACTCCAATTTTTATATCCTCTGCAAACTTCAGGGACAATTTTTTTTATGTTTTCTTCCAGCTCATGGATTAAAAAGTAAGTAATGTTCACTAGCATAGGGCCAAGAACCCATCCCTGCGGGACCACACTAGAAACATGCCTGCTCAAGGACTCCTCGTTCCCAGCCCTATCGGCCAGTTTTTAACCCAGGTAACGTGTGCCCTGATGATTTTAAGTTGATCTAGTTTCTTCAAACTTGTGTGGTACCAAGTCAGCGCTGAACAGAAGCGTAAGATCTTTACTCCTCATGACCATGGTTAGCAGCCAGACTGGTCATCACAGCAAACAAACAGTTTGACAGGATCTAGTGTCCCCGTAAACCCAGGCTGAAAGAGAATTAAAGGACGACGACTAATGTCAATCAAGTCCTGTATCGGCCACTCCATCATCCTGCCCACAACTGATGTCAAACTGACAGGCTTCTCATTACCTGAGCCAGCCTGTGTGCCCTTTTCCAACACCAGCACAATATTAGCTTTCTTCTCGTCTTTTAGAACTTCCCTGGCGTTCCAAGACTTACTGAAAAATCAACATTAGCCATCCAGCCAGCTCTTTTAAGACTCTTGGATGCAAGTTATCCAAATCTGCAGATTTAAAAATGTCTAACTTTAGTAGCTGCTGTTACTCTGAGAGACTGGAGAGTGGACTGGAGAGAGAGAATCATCGTAGGACATGACATCTCACCGGTTTTATTCCCAAGTACAGAACAAGTGTGTATTGAACAACTCCTGCTTTGCAGGAATTCTACCACCATTTCCATCTAGTAATGGACCGAGACCACTGGCAGCATTCTGTCTGCACACACTTAAAAACTCCTCCTTGTCTAACTCTGCTAGCCCCAGATTTCCTCCAAAAAACAGAGCTGCCTTCACTCCCCCAGTGAACTGGGTCAGTCTTTTCACCAATACAGCCTTCTTCCTCAGCTGTGGGGTGCTGTGCAGCTGATGAAGGGTTCTTAAACCATTCCCAATCATCATTCACATCTTTCTGATTAAATTCCTCCTCCCTGCTGGCCTGGCTCTCACTTGTTTTCATCCTTGTGAAATTGGCCTTAGTAAAGCACCATGTCTATGTTTTACTGGTCTGGACTTTACCTGGCTGGATCAGGCCATGGTCACCTGCACCTGAGCTCCCAGGAAGTTCTAGTCCTAGGATCAGTCCCTCCTTCTCTGTCAGCACAAGATCTAATAAAGAATTCCACAGGTTGGCTGCAACACTTCGAGTTAGGCAATTGTCATCGAGCAGGTTTAGAAATTCCAAGGCTGTTTCCATATTGGCAGCATGAGACCTCCAGCATGTGCCACTCAGAGAGAAGCCCCCATAATCTGCCCCCCGCCCAACACATTACAGATACAGAGTTAAGCACCCAAACCCCAGTGACTTTCAAACCCCTCTGCCAGTCCCAGCCAGCGGGAGTAGGGCTGATGTGGAAACAGTGCCAAGGCAACCTTACCTATAAACATGGGTGCTGCTGCTCGAATGTCAACCCAGTTGCTCTTGAAGTAGAAGAGGTTGGTTGAAATCAAACGATTCAGCATCTCTGGGTAGTTCTGCATCTAAAGGGAAAACCAAGGTAATGAGAACGAGCTGGGCTCCCAGGGGCACCCTGCTTCCTGCGGAAAGGGGCAGCCGTGCAGGGCATCCCCAGGGCTAAGGCATTCCAGCCCCCACAGGGTCCCCGCCATCCCAGCCCCAGCACAGACCTCTGCTGTGCCAAGTCGCACCCCCAATGGGCTCGGTCAGGTTCGTATGAATGTGCCAAGGCTCCTGAGGCAAGTGACCACGTTAAGGCAAAAGAGAAATGGGAGGGAAGGATCCAGGAGGTCATTAGCCTGGCCGGGAGAGTAGAGAATGGGCCCTGTGGGCACTCGGCTGCTCCCTTTGGAAAGCAGAATGTGCCTATGGGCATGGCAGTGACTGGCTGGGGCGTTCCGGGAGCTACCCGGCTACTCTGGGCACCCTTCCAGGCAGCTCTGTGCCAGGGCACATGCCTCCTGTGGCATCAGAGCCGGGAGCCTGAGTCAGAAGTGGACCAGGGTGCAGCCTGCCGGGTTGACAGAAGAGCGACTAGTCTGCTCAGCAAGGTTCAGAGAGTGTAACGGTCCCTTCTGGCCGCAAGGCATCTCCTCTGCCCTCTGGTAGATCCCTGGCCAGACGTTTCACCCCCACGGGCAGCCCGAGGACTCGGTGAAACTAAAGCACGTCAGTGCTCAGGACACTACGCTGATGTGTGCCACGGCAGAGAGGAGAAACCAAGGGGCCAGCAAAACGCCCAGTGCCCCGGGAACCGAAGAGGTGACGTGTGCCCAGATGATCCTGCAGGCAGATCTATGCCCCACGCTGCAGAAGGCAAAAAAGGCAGAAGGCCCCACGCTGCCAGTCTGAGCTGGGAGAAACCCCTTCGCAGCCCCTATGTCTGGCCATCAGACCCACCGCAAGACCCACCAGCCAGGCATGTGAGAGAGGGTTCCCTGCACCAGCTCAGAGCACCAGGGTCCCATCTCCTGCTGGGGCTTCAGAGGAAGGGAAAGATTCTTTCCTGACCCCTGCACGTGACTGGTTGAAACACTGGAGCATGAGAGAGTCAGATGAACAGGTCAAGGGCAGTGCAGACTGTCTGTCCCCCCCCAGGCTGCAAAGGGAGTGGTGACAGGAGGTCCACGGGGTCACAGAGTCCAAGGCCAGATGGACAGCATGCAATGCTGCAGCTTGAGCCAGGCAGCCCTGACCTCTGCACCTGGGCCAGCACTTCTGTTCACTCCGTTGGGGCATCAGAAAAGGGCCAACTCCAGGGACTCTCGAAAGACCCCCCCCCTTTCAAGGGGGGGACCAAGCCGCTGTCATGCTAGCGCCACTACTGCCGGGGAGCGTCAGCGTCTTCCTGATGTCCCAGAGGGGCTTTGCTCTGGGTCCTCCAGCTCACTAGGCTGGAAGTGCTGCTCTCTGGCTAGCCCCAGGGCATTGCAGTGCTGGCTGTCAGCAAGGGTCAGAGTGGGGCGGGCTGGAGCAGGTTAGTTTCGCCCCAGCAGCGACTGCTCGCAGGGCTGTCAGCCACTCACTCCACCCACTGTGAAGCCAGAGTCTCACTCACCAGGTGTTTGCAGACATCGTTCATGAACTCTCCGTAATGCAGGCTTCGGTCTTCATGCAGGTGGTTCAGAAACATGTCACAGAGCCCCTCGCAGCCCATGTTGGGGCCACACATGCGCAGAGCAAATTTACAGGCCTGCAGGACAGGGCAGATGAGGAGACCGCAATACCATGTTAGTCACTAGAAACTCACCAGCCCGCAAGTCTCCTTCCACCCTGGCAGAACATTCCATGCCCAGGGACCAAAAGCCCTGGTTACGGGCTCCCAGCCATAGGAGTGCTTAGCAGAACACTGTCCTGGCTGAGCTCGCAGGCCAGCATGGCAGCTGCGCTTGAGACACCAGCCAAACGCCTGCTGGCCCCAGTCTAGCAGCAAGGCACTCACTTTGATGACCTCTGGCTTTGGATCTTGGAGGTGAAGCAGCAGCGTCACCAGCCCATTCAAGATCTGCTCAAAAAAGACGTCTTCACAGTTCCCAGCACTGAACTTGGTCAGGTTCCCGAACAGAACGATGGAAGACGTGCGCAGTTCGTGGTTTTCCTGCAGGCAAAGGGCACACAAGGCGAGTGTCGCTGTGATGGAGAAGCACAAGAGGATCACAGCAGGCACCGTCTCAGTGATCGGTACAGCCCCACTCCAGCTGCTTGCTCCTGGGGACACCCTAGCATGAGGGAGCACAGGAATTGTTCCCTCCTCGTTCACTGGTTCCTTCCCACCCAGCCCCCCAACCTGCTGGCCGTCTCCAGTTCTGAGCAAACAGACAGCAGATGCTGGAGCTTTCTCACGATCCACTGGCTTCTTGGGGATTGGGTGAAAAGCAGAGAGCAGGGATGAGGTTTCAACCTCCCCTGCCTTGGTTCCCTCCTCCGTAGAATGGGGCTAACAGCCGCCCGGGGCAGAGATCCGCCGGCTGTCTGGACCGTGCTGGGAGTCCCCTGGATGGACATTACTTTAGCACAGAGAAACAGTCACCTGGCCCTGCTACAGACTCAGCTGCTACGTCTCCCACAGTACGTCACCTGCTCCTGCTCTGCCATCTTGGTGGGTCTTTCCTTCCTGCCCATGGGCACAGAGCGTTCCTCTCCCAGCCCCCGTAAGCCACAGCCAGCATGCCAGGGTTGTTCCCTCTCACCCACCCCCAGCTCCCACTTCTCTTTACACAGGTGTGCTAGCACACCAGGGCCTCGCAGTCACGCCCACGAGGCACCAGGCTTCTCACGCATGAAGGACCCTGCTCCCAGCTGGCGGGCAGAGGCAGGGGAAGGACCAAGGGAACGGTAGGGAAGTTGCGAAGCCTCCAGCACTAGTGGGTCTGAGAGGGACTTCAGTGCGGGCAGACAGAGCTGGGCTCCGGAGGAGCACAAGAACCCATTGCATGGCCACCTGACGGACGGGTAGCTGAGGCTGGGAGCAGCGGTGCGGGGCGAGCAGGGCTCTGGAGGCAGTGACTCGCGGAGACTGCAAGAGGGGCGTGACCCGATTCCACCGGGGCATGCTGGAGTTCAGCGGCAGCACGTGCTGGGAGGCCAGCGCAGGGGGGGCAGAACGAGGATCTGAGCACCAAGGCGGAGGGAGCAGGGGATCGAGCTATGGTTTGACACAAGGGAGGAGTTGCAGGCCTGAGTGCTGGGGAGGCGGGTGGCGTCGGTGACAGCGTCAGGCAAAGGGAGAAGGCGGGAGCTGGTTTTGGGCCATGGACAGTTCGGGAGGGCAAGCTGTCCCTAGAGGGGGTGTCAAACAGGCGGGATGGAAGAGAGGTTGGTGGCAGAGTGAGCTCTGCGAGCCATCAGCAGAAAGTCCCCCAGGGCCGAGTGCAGAGCAGGAGAAGGGAGGATGCAGAAAGAGCAGCCAGAGGCAGGAGAGGCAGTGTCCGGGTGGCCCAGTGGGCACAGGGTGTTCTGGAGACGGATGCGCAGGACAGAGCCGAGGCCCTTAACCGTGGCCATGAAGAGGTCGTTCAAGACCGGAGAGTCAAGCACAAGCCAGAGCAGGAAGAGAGAAATCGGTGCCTGTCAATACTTTGGAGAGGTGAAGTGTAGGGGGAGGGGAGGGAGTGAGATCTTTGGAAAGGCAGGAGCACTGCAGGGAGGGAGCAAGTTTCTCAGAAGGGGAAGGAACAGAACAACCCGATGAGGCGAGGGAAGGGATCACAAGGCAGGTGCAGAGAAGGGCAGAGACTGGGAGAGCTCAGCAGACTCGCAATCCTCTCTCTGAAGGAGTCAGGAGGATCTGGTGCAGAGAGCAAGGTCATTGGTCTCACCACTTCCTGGGGGCAGGCCCTGTGCACTCGAGTGCCTCATGCTCTTCGTTAACTTGCTCCAGCTACATGCTGCTCATCTCCACCACTCAGGCCTTCAGGTACTCTTCTCTAGCTTTGTTCTTTCCCTGCTTTGCCGTTCCCAGGACAGGTACATTGCCGCCCACAGAACCACTGGCCTGGCCTACTCCCTTCTCAGAGGAATTGTAACCTTGAAGTATTGACCTGCTCCTCCAGCCTCTCTATCCTGGAGCACTAAGCACGTCCTCCTAGGAGGCCAAGCTAGACCGACTCCCTTCCCATGGTTAACACCGCTGGCCTGCTGCACACCAATGCCCCACTATGCTGAACCAAGCAACTCCCGCACACTGGTACCAGCAAGGCCATCCTCACCTTCCCCACTCCTCCCTGTGGCCAAGAGGTGAGCCCACAATGGCATCTACTGTCTAGCTTAGGATGCCACCTATTTACTGGGAATGGGCAATGGGATGGATCACTTGATTCCATTCCATTCATTCCCTCTGAGGCACCTGGCATTGGCCACTGTCAGAGGACAGGATACTGGGCTAGATGGACCTTTGGTCTGACTCAGTCTGGCCGTTCTTATGTTGTAACTTAGCCTCAGATGATCCCTGCTTAGCTACGAAGCAGCCCAGATCTCTCCTGGGTAGGACAACCTGCCAGGACTACACTAGCTTGTGGTCTAAAGCTCTGTGCGCCCCCTCAGCCCTAACTCCCAGCATCGTGCTGAATCAGCAGCTCTGTTCTCCGAGATGCTGGAGAAGGCTGACCCCCCATTTCAGAGCAGGTACCTCTTCTCATTACAGCCCCCAAGCCCTTTGCACCCTGGCTAACGGCTCACGCTCCCCTGACCCCAAAAACAGTCACGGTTCTGCCTTACGTTGTCAAAGAAGGGGCGGATGCGGATGGCAATATGGAGAAGCATGGAGCGGATGTCCCTCTCCTCCACGTGGTCCAGGAGTTTGGACAGGCTAGACATGGCCTCCAGAGCGACCACGTTGTCGGGATCATCCTTGTCGTCCATGCCATTGACCATGGAAGCCAGGAGCTGGGCCCCGTGTTTCCTCACCTGCAGAAGGAAGTGGCACATTAGAAGCACTCCCTGCTGTGGGACACATGCCAGGATATGTGGGTGGGATCCAAGTGGCACCCTCAGGGAGGTCATGATGTCACTGCCACATGGAAGGATTTCTCCTAGGTGGAGCTTGTAGCATCATCTCTAAGCAAACGTCACTAGCACTTTCTATTACGAAGAACCAACAACAGGGGCCTGTAACTTTGCCAGACTAAGAACGGAGCTTGTTTCTTTTCACGCCTGACAGTTTCAGCTAAAACAGTTCTGAAAAATGGCTGAATGAGGTTAGGGAAAAAAGAAAAAACCCACAACATTTTCTCCTGCCCTGCCGTCCCCTCCAATGCTTTGGCACAGGGATGTGAAATTTGGCAGGGTCACCCTGGCATCACGGATGTGCCTTTTGCCATCTCCATGAAAATCTGCCCAAACGTGGCCCAGGGATAAGAAAAGTCAGTTTGCACATGCTCAGTAGAGAGACTTGTTCAGCTGCTAAATTCTCTGAAGATTCTATCTGCACTGAGCATGCTCCAGCCCAGAGCTGTAGGACTTCCCTGGAATTGCTCCTCTCCATGACCGGGCTGCTGCGGGTCCAGATACAGGAACAGAGCCGGGAGACTTGTGCTCTCAGTGCCCCCTGCTGGTGATCAGCAATGTGGTTTGAACACACAGGGATGGGGCAGACAGCCTGCAGGAGAACATGTGAGGGGTGGGACAGAGCACAGCTCACTCCAGAGCCTGGAGCTGAACCCAGGGACCCTGAGTCTCCCCATTTCTCTGCTGTCTGCAGATAGCTGAGAAAGCCACTGGCAAAGCACATCATCCCCTGTAGTTACTGATCCACAGAGGAGACCAGCCTACTACGGCTACCAGTTACTCCATCAGTGCAAGAAGTGGACATCTGTGTTGTGGAACAATCCTATGTGAGGACATAACTAAAGCCCGTGTGATAATGTATAGGAACAAGGAAGCCGAATTACGTTTGCACCAAAAGACTCCATCCTGACCACTCCTACCTTCTGGGGGCTTGACTTTTGCAACCTAACCACCTGCGGTGTAACGGATGTAGTAATACAAGCCTGGGGCAAAGCTTTCGGAACACTGTGGCCATCTGGCCACATGCGCCCTGGAGGACCGGATGCCCCTCTGCAGTTGTAAATGGATACAGGGCCTTTTACTTCTAGTTCACCACCTCTGTGCAACCCAGGTCAGGCCAGCCCTTGGATCAACTCGTAGCTTCCACAGGGCACCCGACCTTATAAAAAAGACATGGTCACTGCCATGTGCTCCATTTTATTGGCATTAAATGCAGCACACACACCCCGCCCCCGGCTCCTGGCCTGGTGCCAACACAGCCGTGTGCTGGGCAGATGGTGGGCGTGCTGCTCTGGGCATGCAGAGCAGGTGTAAGCACATGCAGCCACTCTCTCGGCTGGGGAAGTTCATTCAGTCCCTGCTTGCCCGGGGAGCACTTTGCTCTGCTCCCGGCAGGAGAAGGCGGAGGAGCTGGATGCTGTTACAGAAGGGACTGACTATGGCTACGCCAGCAGAATGGTATTTTTAGTAGCTACTTATATTTTAGTGTCAAGTCACAGTAGCTTATTGTCTGTCTTAGGGGTGACCTGTCCATGACCTCTTCTTGGGGTTTGGCACAAGCCTGAGTGTAGGAACAGCGCTTGCCAAGTCACTGTGCTGCCGAAGATCAGACAGCAGGTACAGAAACCCGAAGAGTGCGTGCAGGCAGTTCAGGGCCACGTGACAGTCAGCAGGGCTGGGCTCCTCTGCTTACAATGGGCTGCGATGCAGATTCCAGGGCGGCCTCTCAGACAGGAAACAACGGTTTTAAAACAGTCATTTCCCACTGCAGGTGTAACTGGAAACAAGCGGCAACTCCTCACTCTCCCAGCAACCGAGATCTCACACGCTGTAGTTGCTGGGAACAGCAGCCAGCCACCCCTGCAACCGGCTGCATCAGAGGAGATGTCGGAGTCGGGAGAGAACAGACAAGTCTGACCGCAGGCCTCGAGAGGGGCAGACACCGTGCTAAGGTGGGGCTCTCCGGATTCCCATGATAAGCATCCCTGGCTGTCAACGGAGGTATCCACTGGCGGACAGAGTAGAGCAGGAATCGCCAGTAACCAATGGAGACAAGTCTGAGCACTTCTCCCAGTGGCGTGCTGGCTTTCCTTTGCACAGCCTCCTTCAGCTGGCGCCTGACCAGGGCCCAGCGAACTCGGGACTTCCCAGGAGGCTGTAGCCTGAGCTCCAGAATCTGGGCTCATGTTTTAAGTTAAGAAACCTTCAAAAAATGGGAGTCAAATCAATCAGTGCCTGCCTGAGTCTCTGCAAAGAGCCAGAGACAATAGTTGGGGGTGGGGGGTGTTTTAACCGCCCCATTCATCTCCCTAGGGTGTCAGCAATCAGGGGTCAGAGCCAACAGTGCTGGCATCTCCCTTTGCTGCCGATCAAAGCAGGTCCCGGAGGACGGTGCTGTCCGAAGAGCTGCACGGTGCTAGTTGCATGAATGGGTGGAACCTGGGAAAGCAAGGGTCCTTCCCCAATTTGGGCAGTACTCCTGCCCCTCCCCCGACACCTCCACCTAGTACAGGTCAGACACCACCCCGGGGCAGCAGGCAGGAACACGCTTTAGTCTGGGGCCAGACAGAAGTACCCTGGCTCTAGCGAAGAGAGCCTGGAGCCAAGCAGGACCATTCGCTCAAAGCCCTGGGCTCCTTTCCAGTCAGCATCCAGGCTGCAGCTCTGCGTCAGGGGGATTTCTTGGTGGTGCACTAGTGCACCAGCCGCTCTCACCTTGTCCGGCGACCCAGAGGAGATGTTGCCCAGCCCCCGGAGAGCCAGCATGCGCACCAAGGTACAGGGGTCCTTCTGCCTGCCCGTCATGTTATCCATCATGGACTCCAGGAGGATCAGGTCACTCACCACGCTGCTGTTCAGAAGCTAGAACGGACAGACAGCCTTGGTGTGAGGCACTGCCAGGCTCCGCAGCGACCTTCCCCAGCCAGGCCACATCAGGGGCAAGGTCATGTCCAGTGCTTAGAAGTTCCTGGCCCTACACAGTGTAAAATGGACTCCTGACCTTCCGGCTCCCTTGCAGAGAGGCCAGAGAGCCTCGCTCAGTGACCAGTAACCCCAGAGATGTCCCCAGCCATATACCAACCTGCACAGCTCAGTAACCACACAGCTGCTTTCCTCTCCAGGGAGCTCTCATCCATGCCCTGGCTGGCTGGGGCAGGAGGGCGCCCCAGGCCCATGGCCTTGCTAATGCACCTTAGCCCAGTGGAGAAGAGCTGCCCTCTGCCTCCAGCTGGCGGATCTGTGGCATGCCCACCCATGAGTGGTGCAAGGGGCCAGCTAGCCTAGGGGCGACAGGAAAGGTTCCCCAGCAGAGCGGCTTGGTATCACACACACACACCTTTACTCACAGCAGACGTTTACAAGACAGCGACCCAGCCTTGCTTCCACCCTCACCTCTGCCCAAAGCTGCCTGTGTCCCTTCTCTCCCCAAGAGAGAGGGGACACCAAGGCAGACGTTACACTGACCCACCCACAGGAGGGCAGTGAAGGGCTTTTAGATCCTTAGATGGAAGGTGCTGAGAAGGGCAGAGTACCTCTGTCCCGGGGGCAGCCCTAGTTCCTTCCTGGAAAAGGAAAGGTTAATTCTCAGGAGGGGTCCTGGAATGAGACCCTGCGCAAGGGGGCCTGCAAATGCCTCTCGCTCCCTTATGCATCCCCGGGGCTGGAAACCAAAGTGAGACGAACTGAGAGCGGGAATAAGGGACAAGTTGAAGTGAGGGTAATTAGCCACTGAATTTACCAAAGGATCTAGTGGCTCCTCGGCCACTGGGAGCCTTTAAAACCCTGTGTTAGCTCAGCAAGATCTGGTGGGCTTCAGACGGCAAATACCGGGCGAAAGGCCCAGGGCTGGGTGCGCAAAGCGCCAGATTGGAGGACAAGGGCCCCCTCCGGTTTAACGCCAATGAACGTTTGGCGTCAGGGATTAGCAGCTATTGACCCAGCTCTTCACGGTTTCCTTCCCACTTACATGAAGAGAGGGGCTGGAGAGCAAAGCTGAATCGAGCAGACCAGAGCTAGTTACGGGCAAGCAGTTCCTCCACGCAAGGGCTGTCAGCACTCAGCACCCCACGCCCGGGAGGCTAGCGAGCGGGAAGTCGGAGGAGACCTAGCTAAATGGAGATCACAGGGCCGCTCTCTCAGTGGGCTCCAGGCCCACCCCCTCAACTTGAGGGTGATGCTGTGTACTTGAGAGGAACGCACTGCCAGGAGCAGCTAGACACCCCACAACAGAGATCCTGGAGACCTCTAGGTCCTGGGGGAGCGTGTGCCAGGAGGAAGCACCACCCCTGCCCATCAGCTCATATAAAAGATACAGGCCAGCGGTGGTGTCCGCCCTGCGACATGGAGCTCAGAGGACAGTTTGAGTCGCATTCCAGGGCCAGAAGGGACCACTGTGATCAGCAGTCCGGCCTCCTGTGTAACAGGTCACAGAACCGCCCTAAAATCTCCCGAGAACAGAAGCTTTGCAGGGACTGACAATGGCCAGTGACGGAGAATCCACCACCACTCTGGGGAAACTGGCCCAACAGTTAATGGCCCTCGCTGTTAAAAGTCTAGGCCCGGTTTCCAGTCTGAATTTGTCTAGCTTCAACTTCCAGCCACTGGATTGCGTCAGACCTCTCTCGGCTAGATTGAAAAGCCCATTATCAAAAGTGTGCTCCCCACCTAGGTACTTACAGACTGTGATCCTGTCACCCCTTAACCTCAGCTAAATAGACCGAGCTCCTGGAGCCTCTTGCAGTACGGCAGGTTTTCTAACCCTTTACTCATTCTGGTGGCTCTTCTCTGACCCCTCCCCACAACTGAAGAAGGATGCTGAAAAAAACTGGACAACAGAACTGGACACTGTATCCTCGCAGTGGTCACGCCAGGGCTCAGTACACAGGTAACATAACAGGGAATCAGCAGAGAGGTTAACACACCTTTGAACCCGAGTCCCCAGGGGTTTGTATGGTGATCTATGGACCCAATCACAACTGGTGGCCAAGGAGATCCCAGGCAGCCG